>NC_135478.1:62798343-63113872 GCF_052094955.1 Ictidomys tridecemlineatus
TGTACATTATTGGTGGGACTGCAAATTGGTGCAGCCAATTTGGAAAGCAGTATGGAGATTTCTTGGAAAGCTGGGAATGAAACCACCATTTGACCGAGCTATTCCCCTTCTTGGTGTGTTCCCTAAAGACCTAAAAAGAGCATGCTACAGGGACACTGCTACATCGATGTTCATAGCAGCACAATTCACAATAGCAAGACTGTCGAAGCAACCTAGATGTTCTTAAATAGACAAATGGATAAAAAATGTGGCATTTATATACAATAAGCTATTACTCTGCATTAAAAAAAATCACAAAATCATAGATTTTGGAGGGAAATGGATGGCATTAGAGCAGATTATGCTAAGTGAAGCTAGTCAATCCCTAAAAAACAAATGCCAAATGTCTTTTTTGATATAAGGAGAGTAACTAAGAACAGAGTAGTGATGAAAAGCATGAGAAGAAAATTAACTTTAAACAGGGATGAGAGGTGGGAGGGAAAAGGAGAGAGAAAAAAAATTGCATCAAAATGGAAGGAGACCATCAGGGTTATACAAAATTACATACAAGAGGAAGTGAGGGGTAAGGGAAAAATAATACAAGGGGGAGAAATGAATTACAGTAGAGGGGGTAGAGAGAGAAGAGAGGAGGGGAGGGAGGGGGTGGGGGATAGTAGAGGATAGGAAAAGCAGCAGTATACAACAGACACTAGTATGGCAATATGTAAATCAATGGAAGTGTAACTGATGTGATTCTGCAATATGTATACGGAGTAAAAATGGGAGTTCATAACCCATTTGAATCAAAGTGTGAAATATGATATATCAAGAACTATGTAATGTTTTGAACAACAAACAATTAAAAAAATACGAAAAAAAAAAGAAGGCCCCATTTGATTTCTAGGTTGAGCGGGTGCAGAAAAAGGCAGAGCCCAGGAGGCAGGGCCCAAAAGAACAAAGCTCCTCAAGTCCCATTCTTGGGAAGAGTGGGTGGGCCCGTTAATTTACCAGAGCTGCCATGACAAAGTACAGCAGACCAGTGGCTCCAATAGCAAAACGATTGTCTCAGTTCTGAAGGAAGGTGTTGTCTGCTGGGTTCCTTCTCAGGGCTGCGGGGATACATAGCCTCTCCCTGGTCCTTGTCTTGTAGATGTGTCACCACATCTGTGTGTGTCTGTCTGCAGTTTCACCTCCTAATGAGGAATTAGGCAACCCTGTCCTACTGTGGCTGTATCTTAAGCATCTGCAGTCACCCTATTCCTACATAAGGTCATATCTAAGGTACGGGGGTTAGGACTTCAACATACGAACTTTAGGGAAGCACAAGTCACCCATAACGTGTTTTGATAGCTCTCTGGAGCAGAACTAGTTTTCCACCTGCTGTGGGAGGGGCTGTTTAAGGGAATCCCAGCTCCATCTGAAGAGGCGAACAGGCCCCCATATGAAGGCACTTTGTGCAGACACTGCCTGGGGTTTGCCCTGTACTGGTCAAACAAAAGGTCAACAAGTGGCTTCCTCAAAACATTCTGCGAAATGCCTGATCTTTGTATCCGGAAAGCAGTGTCCCCAGCTCCCTGGCCCTGTGAGGCCATCAGTAGGCTAGGATTCAAATCTCACCCACACTGTGGTAAGGGGAAAATCATTGGAAATTTTGTGCATATTTGGGGAGGAATAAAAAAGAATCTGGTGAATGAAGTCAAGGCTGAAAGGCCAGCCTCCTGGGGAGAAATCCAGCTGCTCTGACCTTCTTGGGGCCACTGGCCAATGGGGTAGCTCAGGGCTGCATCCCAAAAATGAGGAGCCAGCTGTTGTGACCCTCCTCTCCTGCCATCTAGGGGCCCAGCCACCGAGCCATCACCTCCAACTGAGCACAATAAATAGTTGACACAGTCTCTTAAGAATCGGTCTCATTTACGTTCTCTAATTGGCTCATTTTCTTCCAAGATAACACAGTCGAAAAGTAGCATTTCAGTGAGATCAAGGCAGGTGTGTTAATTATCGACTGCCCCATTCTGAGCGTGCAGGTTGACAAGAGGCAGTGGCTTTGCAAGCAGTGGCCATTCCTGGGTGTCTCCTCTCTGGCCCTCTTATTCTTAAATCCCTTTTCCTTCCAGTTAGTGTGTGCCTGGTACTAGCAGCTCACACAAGGTTATAGCTAGAATGGTCCTAAAAATTATCTAGCAGGATTTTCCAGGTGGGAAAACCAAAGCCTCAAGAAAAGGAGCCACCATCGGCAGACCCACAGCTGTGTCAGTAGCAAAGCCCCTGGGTTCCAGGGCCTAGTGGGCCACCCCTGACTGTCTCATGCCATCCTGAATATCTGGGGATGTGATAACTCTTATAGAGATTAGCTGTGAAGACAAGCTAGGGAAGTTGCTCTCTGCTCACCGCCACCTCCAGGAGAGGGGTCTGTCAGGAGAAGCCATTGCACGCCACCAGGAGTCTCTTTGGCCCATGTGCTGTTTCTTCCTCCCTCCAGAACCCCAGAATCTTCCTAAGGGCAACATGTTTTGTAGTGTGCCTGGCACAGACCGGCTGTGAAAACAGAGAAAGGACAAGGAGTAAGATTCTTTATAAAACCAAAAATTGACCAGACAGCTGCCGTCGTCAAGCTGTATGGCAATCCTGTGGGTTCCAGGTCTGATTTGGGGTCCTCTGAAAAAGTGGTCCAACCTCTGTGATTCTGCTGAGCCGCCACTCAAAGTTAGCTACCAAAATTGCATCACAAATCACTTTGCCAGCACTTGCTGTCACATAACAAAAAATTGATGCCCAGAGTCATGAGGGCCCAGCTGGCCACAGGAGAGAGGCTTCTTGGAGACAGTTGCAGATCCAGAGCAGCCTAGGATCTAAGCCTCCTCTGAGCATTCCACCTGCGGACTCACCTGGCACAGGCCAGTGGGAAAAAGGCTCCCTCTCTGGTTTTCATTCCGTCAGAACTTTCTCTTTGCTCTCAGTGCATGGAGAGAGAGCAGCAGCTCCGCTCTCATGCAATGACATTGGGGTTGGTCCCAGGTTTGAACTTGGGCTCTGCCATGGTGGCTGCGCCATTGAGCTTCTTTGCTTTAGATCCCCACTTGTTCAACAGTGGTAGCGATGGCAGGATCCCTCTCCGTGGCTTCAATCCACTGTGGACTGAAAATAATCAGGAAAAAAAATGCATTTGTGTTGAACACAAGCATACTTATTTCTCATCTTTATTCCCTTTGAAAAAATAGACTGAGCTGACCTTGAGCTCAGGATCCACGTGGTCCTGGGTGTGAAAAGCCATGCAGAGATGCTGCGGAGTTCTCAGGAGGCTGCGCCACAGGCTGAAAGTTAGCAGGATGCTTTTTTATAAGGGGCTTTGAGCCTCTAAGATTTGGGTATTCTCGGGAGTCCTGAGATTAGTCCTCCATGAACACCAAGGGACAGCTATAGCTAGCAGGTAGCTGGGCGTGAGGCCTGGGTGAGGGGTGGCTCAGTAAGTCCTGTTTCCTTTCTCGGGCACCCAGAGGAATGCACTGTACTCCTGAGCACAGCTGCAAGCCACGGAGGAGTCTCCTTCTCACAGGTGCCTGAAAAGCTTTCCCGCAGCCAGGACATTGCCTGGCTCAGAAGGTGGATGTCCAGCCCCAAGGGCTCTGCTGTAGCTGACAGATTGAGCCCAGGTATTTCTGCACCTTGATGAGCATCCCCTTGTGATCCTCAGGGGAATCTGGCCACACTCTGAGAAACCTCTGCTTGTATTTAAAAAGAGGGGAGGGAGCAGGTCTGACCTGCGTATGGGAGATTGTGACGCCTGGGTTGGGGTTCATGTTCCACATCTCTTGACGTAAAGTGAAATAACCCAGTTCAGGGGACCAAAACGTAAATGGTCACAGGGTGAGAAAGCAGCAGCCTGGGAGGGAAAGTCCACAACTTGGACATGGGTTTCTTGCAGAGATGGCAGCTTTTACACAGCTCCCGTGCAACCCGTCAATTTGGACAGCAGCCTGGTATTGCCAGACTTACCACTGATTTGTCAAAAAAACCCTAAACTATCGATATTGGCATAATATCTGAACTTTTAAAAGCTGGAGATAATGAATAATAAATTTCTACTTCTTATTTTTTCAATGGTGCTGGGGCTGTCCCCAGGACCTGGTGCAGGCCGAGCATGTGCTTGTAACAGTGGCTGCAGCCTCTGCCCTATTTTCGAGGGAATTTTTAACCATGTGGGCTAAACAGAGCCTACTATGGGCCTGAATTGGCCCCTGGGCTGACAAGTGGTCACCGTGGGGACCATGCTGCCTTCTCAGTTCACAGATGCAGTCTCAGGAGACTGGAGGGGAGCAAAGCTGGCACAGGCCATGCTGCCAGGGACCTTGAGCTGCGCTTTTGCACCTTCCCAAGATGCAGAGGGATGGGCCTTCCTCGACCTCTAGAAGCATCTGAAGCCAGGTCTCCAGGCTCCCGAGCCAAGCTTCCAGATCCAACTGGGAGTGGGGTGAAGGCCTCTGGGGCCAAGGCGAGGCCAGAGCTAGGCTCACTCATGCGCCGCTGCCACCTTCCCCTTTGATGTCTGGGCATTCCAGTTCTGGCACCCCGTGTGGCAATGGCACCAGGCCGCCTGCCCCTGCAGCCTCCTCACACCAGAACAGCACTTGGCAGGAATTTTTGGGGACTTCAAAGGAAGTAAATTGCCCTGGGATAACTTCAGGAAGGAGCCTAACCAGTGTGAACAGCAGCAAGGGGAGACAGGAGATCAAAGTGGAACCAACTTTGAATACAGTTGAAAGGACGACCTGGCCCTGCTAGCTGCTCAGAGGAGGGTGTGTGTGGGCCTTCAGAACGAGAGTGACAGGGTCAGATTCAGAATGTTGTCTCTCTGCCCCTCTTGATACGTCCAGGGCCTGTGCCCACAGAGGGTCTCCTCTGACAGGAGGCCTTTTTTGAGTTTTGGAGCTTCCCGCGTGCATCACTGCTGGGTGAGGCAACTTGATTTGACCTGCTGGAGCCGGGGATTGCAGAAGGGCAAGGCAGCCAGCCAAGTGCCAGTAAATCTCTTGCTCTTGGGAAGTGCCAGGCAGCACCCTGAAAAGGGAAGTAATGTGTGGGCCCACTTGCTGATGACTTGTTGCCATTCCTTAGCCTGTCACTGCAGCACCCGCTACAAACTAGTTGTTGGAAACCAAGCTCCCAGCTGCCAGCCATGGCCCCAGGTGCCCTGCTGCCCAGAGGGGCTATTTGTGTGTGTCTGTCTGGGTTCTGGAAGCACACACAGGCCATGCAGCAGGAGAAGGCCCTACCAACCAGTCTGGGGAGCTGTCTGCTGACTGACATGTTGGCGCCCGGTGCTGGGGCCTGCTCTAGCTGTCAAGATTGTCTGGAGGCCCAGCACAAAGTGACTAGACCAAGAGGAGGGGCGGGCTCTGTCCAGCCAGCAACTTGTCACCATCATTTGAGAAACACGCATGAATGAGTTATTTACAAAAGCAATTATGGCCCATGCTAATAATTTCAAATAGGCTTAAAATGAAAAGTGTCCCCCCATTTTTAATCTTGCGCCCAAGAAATAAAGAGTGTCAAAAATGTCCTGTTCTAGAAAACAAGCATTTTTCCTAATGTCCTTCAGAAATGAGCATTTATTTTATTTATTTTTTTGGGGGGGGATACTGGAGATTGAACTCAGGGCACTCAACCACTGAGCCACATCCCCCTGCCCTATTTTATATTGTTCTCAGAGACAGGGGTCTCTCTGAGTTGCTTAGTACATTGCTTTTTGTGGAGGCTGGCTTTGAACTCAGATCCTCCTGCCTGAGCCTCCCAAGCTGCTGGAATCACAGGTGTGCTTCACCATGCACAGCACAAATGAGAGCAGTCTGCTTCATCTCCTTTCCTTGTCACATATCTTTTGCGTCCTAATGGGCCACGTTTTTCTAAATCACTCCATAAAACTTCATGGATGTGCTGAGAGTCGCCTATCCCTTCTCGGGTGTCTTTGTGGTCCCTCTGGTTGTATGAGCTCTAGGGTGGTTTACTTGTTTGATGAGATGTCTAAATTTCTTTTAGATTTTCACCAAATGCAAATTCTTCTCCATAATCTTTGGAAGAATGGAAGTGGGCACCCATTTTACAGTGGAGAAAAGTAGCATTGAGACTAGTAAAATGATCTTCTATGGGCCACATACCTGGAGTTTAGAACAATCATTTGTTCAGAAGATGTTTGTAAAACATGGTGACTGTCATTTACAGGTCCTGAGGGACACCATGGAATCCCAAATCTTGCCCTCTCAGTGCTTACAAACTGCACTAAGTGCTTTGAAGGGGAACCAGGGAGCCATGGGAACACTATTTAAGTGAACTGAGCTTGGACTGAGGAGTACATATGGACTCCATGCAGGGTCCCCTGGAGAAGGTCCCATTTAAGGTAAAGTGAGAAGGAGCATCAGTTACCAAGGCAAGGCAGCAATCTTTTCAGGTTAGGACTGTTCATACCATCCCCTTGTGGATGAAAAAATTGAGAAGAGAAAGATTAAGTAACTTGCCTAAAATAATTATGATTAAATCATAGTTAGATACCTATAGTGTACATCAAGATAGACTGCATTACAGTCCATCAAACAGGACTCAATAAATTTAAGGATAACAATCATAAAATAGTGTTTTCTTTCTTTCTTTCTACATTATAGATTTATTTATTCCTACTTTAAGATGAAAATGATAGCACCATTTTATTTATCTTTAAAGGGTAAAAGAATATAATACCCCCAAATATGCCGATTTGGCACAAAGATTATTTTGAGTTCAGGGCTATTGAGAAGAAACAGATATCATATTTTACTGCGTAAGTGTCACAGATTTTATGCCAATTAATTTTTTGCAAAAATGTGGATGCAACAATTATACTTTCTGACCAAAGTAGAATGAAATTAGAAATTAATAATAATAAGATATTTGGGAAAACAAAATATCTGGGAATAAAATAACATGTTACTAATTAACTTATGGGGCAAAGACAAAAATGAGAGAAATTAGAAAATATTTTGATCTGAAAGAAAAAAAATGTGACATATTAAAATATGCAGAATACAGCTAAAGCAGTTACAGAGGAAAAATTATAGTCTTAGAAAAGAATAAATGTCTAAAGTCAGTTATCTAAGTTTTTCGTTTCAAAAAAATAGGAAAAGAGAGCAAAATAAGCCAAAAACAAATAGAAAGAAGAAAATAATTACAAGAGCAAAATTAATAAACTGCGAAACAGAGAAAATTAGTGAACACCAAAGTTCGTTCTCTAAAAATAATTTATAAAACTGATAAAGTTTTAACTAGATTAATTCAAGGGGGAAAAACATATTGACCATCAATATCAGAAATAAAAAGAGATTATCAGCACAGATCCTATGGACATTGAAAAGATAATAACAAAATACCATGAACAGCTTTATGCCAACAAATTTGACAAACTAACTGAAGTGAACAAATGTTTTGAGAAACAAGAACTTGCCAAAATTGTCATGCAAAAACTAGAATATATGCATAACCCTATGCCTAAATTGAATTTGTTGCAAAAAACCTTCCCCAAAAGATAATTTCATGCTTGGATGGTTTTACTGCTGAATTCTATCAAGTATTTCAAGAAGAAATGACACTGAAATGTCACAAGTATTTTTAAAACATAGAGGAGGAATGTTGTATAAGCCTGTTTTATAAGTCCAATGAATCTTTGATGCCCAAATCTGATAGACATGATTAAAAAAATTGTAGAACAATACTTCAGAACTATAGACACAAATTCTTAAAAGTTAATAGCAAATTGAATCCAGTAATACATAGCCATGATAATATATTATGACAAATTAGAGTTTATTCCAAAGAGTGAAAGCTTTGTTTTATATTTGAAAATACAAATTCAACATAATTTAATTCAACAAATTAAGCATAATTCAACAGAATGACAAAATATAGGAGGAAAACCAAATGATTATTTCAATGATTTCAGGAAATGCACTTGAAAAAAATTATACCAAAGTAATAATAGTGGGGAAGTTTCTCAAACTGCTAAAAAGCATCTAAAAAAAATCAGAAGCTGACATAATTAATGAAGAAAGACTGAATTGTTTTCTTTTGAGATCTAGAACAAAACAAAGAGAACTGTTCTTACTACTCTGTCCAACATTAAGGACCTAACCATTGCAATAAGGCAAGAAAACATATCATATGGAAAGAAGAAAAAACTCTACCTTTCCTTGCAGCTAATATGATGATTTATGTAGAAAATCTAAGGAAGAATAATAAAATAACTACCAGAATTAATAAATAAATTTGAAATTACCATGAATAAAAGATTGATATGAGAATTAATTGCATCCTTATATACCAACAGTAGAATAGCAAAGTTGATTTTAAAAAAAGAGTTATAGACTTGCATAACTTACTATACCTAGTAAAAACATAAACACATAGATCAATGGAACAGATAAGGATAAGTTCATAAATAGAACCATGCATATCTGGTTAGTCATTTTGACAAGGGTCCCAAGACATTTCTACGCCAATAGAAGTAGTGCAGGATATCCATGTAGGATAAAAGATGAATATTGATACTTCATCCAGGACATAAAAAATTAACTCAAAATGAATTATAGACCCAAATGTAAAACTGTTAAAAGTTTTAAGCTTTTAAACTGCAAAACTTTGAGAATAAAACCACAGGAGAATATCTTTGCAACCCTGGGGTAGTCAGGATTTTCTTTAATAGAACACAATAAGCACAGATCACAAAAGAGACAGATGACAAATTAGACTTCAAGTAAAATAAGAACCTTCTGTTCTTTGAAGGACAACACTAAGAAAATGAGTGGGGAAGCAATGTTTGCAACACATATGTCAGAAAATGAATTAGTCTTGAGAATATAAAAAACTCTGACACTCTAAAAATAAGACCAACAACTGAACAAGAAATTGGGTGAATATTATAATAGATACTTCTCAAAAGAAGACATAAGAATGATCCTTCAACACATGAAAAGATTCTCAATATCATCAGGCATCGGAGAAAGACAAAATAAGTGTCAGGGATACCAGTATATACCCACTAGTATGTCTAGAATGGATACCATGCTCGTCAATGATGAAGAGCTAGCTCTGGGTGGGGAAGGAGTGGAATGCGTCTGATAACAGCGTTTTTAAGTTTCTTTGGTGTAAATGCTCCCACCAATGGTAGATTTCAAGCTACTAATAATAGGCCCCTGAACCTGGACTTGGGAAGCAATGCATACAATTGATTGACAGGTTCAAAACTCTACCAGAGGTTGATGAATATGTGGGGCAACAAGAGCTCACATATAGTGCAAGATGGTCAGACACTTGGTAAAGATGGTTCTGCAATTTTTTAAAAACTAAATGTCACCTGCTGCATGATTCAGTTATTCAACTGTGACGTCCACCTGAGTACATGGATGATCACCGCAGCTTTACTGGTCAAAGTACCCTGGAGGGAAACTCATGTCTGTCTGCAGATGACGGGGGTTTGGCAGCTCACATGACACAGTGGACTACTAATTAGGAATGAAAAGAAACCAACTGTTGTCCATGAACTCCTAGGACGGGTCTCAATGTCGCCAAGCCAAGCGTGAGGAAACCAGAGAAGAAAGAGAGTAGGAGCGTGTGATTTCACAAATGAGATGTTTTCAAAGTGCACAATAACCCACGGTGACAGTGCCAACAAGTGGCCACCTGACAAGGTGGTAGAGAGAAGGACAATGACAAGGTGAGCTTCCGTGGTGCAGGGCCTGCTGCAAGTTTGTGCTGAGGAATCCGCAGACCTGGACTGTGGCAACTTGAATGGGGAAGGTTTCTAACAGCTGAGGAGCCATGGAGGTGGTGGGACCTTCAGAAGGATGGACCTGGTGCAAGGAAAGCTAAGTCATCAGTGCTTTAGGGGGCTCTGGGGAGCCGGCCCCTCCCGTCTCTCTGCTTCCTGGCCTCCCTGAGGTGAGCAGCCCCCTCTGCTGCATGCTTTTGCCACCACAGGTCCAAAGAAGGAGGTTTGCCATGATGAACCCTGTGAATCAGGGTTCCATACAGTGTCACCATTAACAGAGAACTAATCTATAGACATATGTCAATCATGATCACATTGGACCATTTAAATATGTGCCATTTAGCAGATTTTGATTATATATATCAATGCAGCTCAAAACTTTTTTTTGTACCAGGGATTAAACTCAGGGACACTCAACCACTGAGCCTCATCCCCAGCCCTATTTTGTATCTTATTTAGAGACAGAGTCTCACTGAGTTGCTTAGTGCCTTGCCATTGCTGAGGCTGGCTTTGAACTCACCATCCTCTTGCTCAAAACTTTTTTTTGTACCAGGGATTGAACTCAGGGACACTCAACCACTGAGCCTCATCCCCAGCCCTATTTTGTATCTTATTTAGAGACAGGGTCTCACTGAGTTGCTTAGTGCCTTGCCATTGCTGAGGCTGGCTTTGAACTCACCATCCTCTTGCCTCAGCCTCCCAATCCTCTGGGATTATAGGCATAGACCTCCACTCTGAGATCAAAACTATTTTAGAATGATGCAAACTCCTGGGCTGGACCCCAGAGCTCAGAGACAGGAGCCTCAAGAGAAGAACGATGCTCGCTCTTCCAGAGACACCTGTGAAGTGAAACCTGCTGCTGAAGCCCTCCAATCTCATTGGGTGTGACAGCCCCAAGGTGGGTGAAAAAGGCTGCTTCGGCTTCAGGGTGGAGCCTGAGGGGCTTGCACACTCAGGCAGGAGCATGTGCGTCTCCACTCCCTGGAGGTCCCCGAGTCTGCAGGGAGCTTGGCCTGAAGTTGCACAGCTAAAAGGTGGGCAGAGGGTCACAGGTTTGGACTGAACCTCCCCTCACACTCCCTAGCTGGGTGACCTCTGCAAATGCCTCTGGAGCCGTGGTCTGCTGCTATGCATCCAAGTCACCCCAGTGGTGTAGCCCCAAACAGCTGTCATCATTTGTTTTGCTCACGATGCTTTTGCAGTGGCACACGGCTCTGTGGCGATGGCCAGTCTGCTAAGCACCGGGTCCTTCGGTGATCCAGTCAGTCTGACAGTGGAGCCTTGCACACCTCGGGGATTAGCACAGCAAACTCCCAACACAGTGGAAAACTTACATGTAACTTTGACTCCCCTCAAATGTAACCTGTCACAGCGACAGAATGCTGACCATGTGCCTATGTCCGCACCCATCAAACGCTGATTAACTGCTAATAGCCTGCTGTTATAAGCTTGGCCAGTGACATAAACAGTCAATTAACATGTGTATATAATACTTACAACACGGGTGTTGTAAGTATTATATACACTGAAGAGTCTTGAAGAACTGTGAGAAATGACTTTACTGAGACATGCCATTTAGTAGAGAGACAAACTGCTAACACAGAGGTCATGGGCACCACGTGGCTCGTGTTTCCAGCATAGACTGGGCACACTTGAGCTCACAGATGGCAGCAGAAAGTGGTCACGGCATTATCCTGGGAGTGCAGTGTTGTGCAGTGATGATTTTCTGCTGCTTCTCCTCATTCAGATGCTTCTCTCCACTGCAGATGGAGCCACGTAAGGCTGAAAGGCCACGCATCAGTTTTGATAAATTTTATTTTTTTTATAATTGACTCAGGTATCTATGATAGCAAAGGATAAGCTAGACTCTTACCTGCATGTGTTTTAGACATTTGTTCCATACCTATATTGATCTTATTGTTCGCAATATTTCTAGGCTACACAGTTTATCTGTGAGTTTCTTCAAATTGTCATAAATTAAAAAAAAAAAGAAAAAAAATCTATGTGTAAGTGGAGCCCCTGTGCTCATGCTGGTGTGGGCTCTCACTGGGCCGTGGGCACCATGCCCAGCCTCTGCCTCCACCTGCCTCAGCAGCAGTCTATTCGAGCTGCTCTCAGGGCCTCCTGCAGCAGGAAGACCCTGTTCCAAAGCCAATTGTAGGGAGAATCAGGCAGAAGTTGGACCCCTTTTAGCACCTGGCCTCAGATGTCACAAAGTGTCACCTTGCCCACTGGCCAGTTTCATCCATAAACGTCCCTCCTCTGTCTCACACCTCTTCCAGCCACGCTGGCCTTTCTGCTCGGCAGACATCAGACACCATGGTATTCCTTTCCCTCTGCCTGAAGCATGCTGCACAAGGCTGCCTCCCGGGTCCCAGGCCTCAGTCCAGTGCTTCCCTCGCCCGCTGCCCCCTTCTGCCTGCTGCCCACTCCTTGGCCAGCCCAGCCTGCAGCACTTTCTGGATGAGTGGAGATATCGCTGCAGGCTCCTGTGCTGCAGGCAGTCCTTGCCGGGCTTCTCTCTGAGCTCTGTCACTTGCGGACGGTGGACCATGACTGCTTGCCTCTCGCTGAGCTTTAGCTCTGTGTCATCACAACAGGGTGCTGCTACTGTACCCACATGTCTGATTGTTGGAAGGGATAGCTGAGAGAAGGGACATGCACTGTTTAGCACAGTGCCAGGGACATGGTGGATGACGCCAAACAAGGAGCTCTCATTATCATTCAGCTGTCCCTCAGTATTCACAAGGGACTGGCTCCAGACTCCCTCTTAGGTACCCAAATCGAAGGATGTGAAAGTCCCTTATGTAAAATGGAGAATGTTCAGATAGCCCAGGAATGCCCTATCATATGCTGAAAATAAAATCCAATACAATGTGGATGCTTGTTATATTTTATTATTCAGGGAATAATGACAAGGAAAATAGAGGACTACATGTTCTATAAAATTTTCTTTTTCGGTCTATGGTTGGTAGACTCCCTGAAAGGGGAGCTGTTACACATTTCCTCATCTGATCTTCCAGCAGCTCTGGGAGGCATCTCCACTGACAGATGAGGAACCTGAGGTCCAGGTGGCCATGCAGATGCCCAGGGCCACACAGCCAGATGGTGAGGAGGCACAGGAAGAAGCCAATGGAGACACTTTCTCAGTGATGGTGGAGGATGAGGGCTGGGCCTGGTGGCCCTGGGGTAGGAAGCGCCCATGGCACCTGTGTAGGGCAAGTGGTTCTTTAGGTATTGGGGGGGCCACTGCCCACGTGCACTGGGTAAGTGACAAGTGCTTGGCAGAAGAAAGACATTCATTTTTTTATTGCCAGAGCTTCAATGACGAGAGAGGCCACATGACATGAAACTGAGGCAGGCGGCTGACTAGTGGCCAAGGTTAAGAACCTGAGCTCGGGGTGTGTTTGCATCCCGGGCAGGTGATCTTTGGTAAGTTACCTAAGCTCTCTGGGTCTTACTTTTCTCACCTGTAAAACCTGGGGTATCTGTCCTGGCTGCTTCCTTTGCCAATGGCACGGACCTCCACAGCCAGAGGCAGCCCTCATCTCCCCTGTGTCTTTAACACACCAAGTAGTTCTGCCTTTACCACCTTTCTTAAAAATGAAATTGACTCTCAGGTAAGTCCACTTGTCCCTAGACTTCTTCTCGCTACTCAATACTGGGAACTTATTTATCTGCACCAACTGTTCATTCATTCGTTCCTCTTCACTTTGCTACTGTGTAACCTCCTCTGGAGCTGTATATGCCTCTATGGGTCATAGTTCAGTACTGAATTCAGAGCACTGAGAAGGCAGCCTGTTCATAGTAATAGCTCAGCTAGCTGCAGTTCCTGTAAGCAGATCATGCTGCAGGGCTGACTTGTAGGAAGTGCTCCAAACACGCAAGGCTATCTCATTGTTGGATATTCAGCCCTCTCTGGAATTCAACCACAGGTTTAATGACAAATTCCTGCCATTTTTATTTCTAAACTAAGGCCTCAAAACTAGCCAAGGACTTTTTCTCTTCTTCGGAGGTTCCAGGGTGCAATAGAAAGACAGAATCCGGGGCCCTCCCCAGAGGAGCTGAGTCAGAAATTTTTATGCATTGTCACCAGATCCTGGGGGTGGGGGCACAGTCAGGAGCAGAAGGCGCTAAGTTAGGCCACTTTCTTCTTTTCTGGACTCTCTTTACCACCTCCCCAGGCCCTCATCTTATCAGTGGCCCCTGCTTCTAACGCATTGAGAGGCTCTTTCCTTTGGGTGTTTCCTCAGTGCAAACCATCAGTCACACCCTCAGCAATATCTCTTTGCTTCTGCCTCTGAAGGAGTGTCTCATGTTCCTGTGTCCCCTTTTGATGATATCTGAGAACACATTGTGTCACTCTGCCCCCTCTTAATGAAATAGTCAGCTTTTTGAGGACACAGCCCATTTGTCTCCAGATTCTACAGCTTTTCCAGCTTAACTTAATTAGGATCTACTTTGGAAGCAAATGATTTCAGCCTTTCTCTCCTTGTGTATGCTAGAGATCCAAAGACATTTAACAGTGTCATGCTCAGGCATTTGTGGTCTTGAGCTGCACACTTGGAAAGGCAAGACCATTTCATCTTCGATCTCATCTTGTGAAGCCTCAAGCTACTCAAACTGACTTTTCTTATATTCAACAAACTTGAAGACAGTGTGAATGCCACTGGCCAGCTAGAGCACCTGCCAGGGAAATAGACACCTGCAAATAAGCTCGCAATCTTGTGGAGGAGACAGACCCAACACTTGTACACACCAACAGAGTCTTGCTGTAACATCGTCTGCACCAGTAGAAAGCAATCTAGAAGTCAGTCCTTTGACACATCACACCCAAAACTCTATGTTGCAGTTGTTAAAGAGAATGAGACGGGTAGGGAATCAGTGCCAGGAAATGAGGTCTAGGGCATGGCGAATGACGGGAAACATCTTGCAGTATGTGTGCCGTTCAGTCCTGGTTACACCTAAATAGAAACAGGGTTGTATGTCCTGGGTACAACAAGGGTTGAAAGAACAACAAATTAGCGATGATGGTCAAAAGACACCTGAGCCTTATCTGTAAATATTTGTTTTCTCTAAACAGGAAAAATATATGTATGTATTATTTGTGAAATTATGGAATCCACCACAATTTTACAACCTACCAATATTAAATTAATTCAAATTTAAAAAATTAAACAGGATAAAAAAACAATTAAAATCACCAGAACTGGGAAGTTAGGAGATATTCATAAGTTGGAGACTACTTTATGAAGGACTCCCCTGGGCTAGCAGAGGTTCAAGGGCTTGCTCAGAGTCTCGCAGTTAACAGAGGAAGCAGGGTGACTGTAGTACATGTGCCTTCAACTAAATGTGGAATGGACATGACAGACAAGTGTCAGGTTCTCACCCTGCCAGGGTATATGTGGCATCCTCATTGGTGCCAAGATTATTAATTAATCCATTAATCCATCCCCTTTTTTTAAAATAAAGGCTTTTGTCTTTTGCTCCAAGACTCCCTTCCCTAGGAGGATGAGACAACTGCTTTGCAGCCCTGATTTCTTTCAAACTTCTCTCTGGCCCCGAGGTCTTGCTGCAACTTTACAAAAAAAACTCTCTGCAAACTGCCCACCCCAAGGATATGTGGAGCTGTGACCCAGAATCTGCATCAACTGCCCCTTCTGCCAACCTCTGTGCTTCACCATCAACCCCTGTTACCACACAGGTAGGCAGGGCCAGTCTCATCAGTCCAGATCTGATAAGGCACCACCCAGGGGATCCTGGGTCTTTTTTTTTCTTTATAACTCTCACGCACCATAAGTAACTTGCAAAGGGTAAGTTAATGGGGAAGGCAAGCAAAACACAAAAAATCAAACAACATAAAAAAAAAACAAAGGTGAAAAGCTTGGTTTCGACCATGTCTATATGTGTATTTCCAAAGGCTAGAGAGCAAAACCTGTTTTGGGGGCTGGAGGAATTCAGACATAATCAAAGTAGAATAAGATGGTGGTATCCAAAGAGTATCTTGCAAAATGCTCTGTCTACAGTTGTTATGAAGAAGGGGGCTTGACACCCATGGTGCTAGTCCTTGCAGGGGCCCCATACATGTGCACAGTGGATTGAAATGAAGGGAGAATTTAGTCCTCTTGAAAACAAGAGTATCAAGCCCTGGAAAATATGATGAAACATCAGAATGCCATCAGAGGCTTAACATGTAAGTCAACTTTGCTTTGCACATTTATTGTCCAGAAGGAGTGCAGGATACAGAGCAGAACCAGATTTGGAAATGGCATCTCTAATTTTTTTTGGCCAAGTTTGCCTAGCATAATCGGTTATGAGCCTGTATGGGTGTTCCAGAGTAATTACACTTAATTGTTTGTGCAAATCAGAGTATCATTCAACTACAAGCCCAATTAAATAAGTGCAGACACACAAGTCAGATTGGGAAGCAAGAAGGAAGGCTGGGCTTATTGCAAAATTGAGCCTGTATTCTTTCACTTCATTTTGAAAAGCCGCAGGGACAACACTCTGAATGGCAGTAGCTTGTATGGAACATTCTGTCAGAATATGGTAGGGCACTTTCCAGGGCTTCTCTGGACTCTGTGTGGGCCCTGAGATTCCCAGCACTGGGAGTGAGGGAGCAGATACCTGCTTTGATATTGATCATTTCTAAAAATGAGCTCCCCCACACTCCTGCCGTCCAAGGACTACTTGACAATTTTTGCAGCATTCGATGGTCCACTTGTCTTACCTTCTACTTTACATTTTTCCTTTAAATTGGTGAAGCAAGTTCCCAAAAGACTGTGCCCTTTGGCACTGCCAGCACGAGTGTCACCTGAGTGTTTCTGCCACCTCCATCCCAGCACCACCTCCCAGATCCACCTGCCCACTATGTGAAAGCTGAGCTTCTGTTCTTTGGGACAAAGAAGCAGTGGCCTGATTTTCATTGGCTAGGTTTAAGCCTCCCCAGTCCCTTCGTCACTCAGAGGTCCTAACTTTGTGAGACACCCGCTGGAAAGAGTTTTCCAAAAGTGACTCATTCTAGATCCATTTTCTCTTTTTGGGTTCTCTGTATTTGTAGCTGAAACTCAGGTCTCCCTTCAGAGGCAGGGGAGAGACCCATAGCTGAAAGGTGGCCCCAGGGGTGCTGGTCAAATCTGGTCACCTAGGTTGTGAAGGCTCACCTCTGTGGGTGGCTTTAGCGGCCACCCTGATTTCTTCTTGGAACTCCTCTGGCTTAAGTTGGCACCCGGCCTCAGAACTGGTCCAGAGCCTTGTGTGCAGATTACTGAGGTAGCATGGAACACCTTGAGAGACCAAGCTGCAAGAGGGAACTTCTTAACAGCCACTGGCCCAGCGTCTTCATGTACAGTAGAGTCAGTCGGTTAGAGAGGGGAGTAAAGGACACTCTGAAATGGCTCGAAGACCCCTCCTGTGACTCATTTCTACATGCTCCATGCCCACCCACCTCCACGACTTCCTCCCTAAGCTCTAGAAGAATATGGCCCTAGAAGCCACCCTCTGTGTCAGGAATCAAAGGAAGAGACGACAGAGCTGGGGCCAAATAAAAGGATTAATTAAGTCATGGCTCCAGAGGGAAAGACAGCTTTATGATTCAAGCCCAAACGATAACACAGAGGATCTGAGAGTCCTCGACACCTCGCCTCGCTGCTTGTTTGTTTTAACAAGAGTTCCCTTCTAGAACCAGAGTCTCCTGTTCCTAAGAGCTGAAATCTGCCTCAGGCAGGTCACCACTGCTACCTGCCCAAGATGGCAGCTGGTGAGGGCAGCCTGGAAGGAGCTGTGCACTCTCTGAACTCGACTGCATGAGTCTGGCCCGGCCTGAGGTCCTGGGGGTGCTTGCTGTGCACCCAACGTCACCTGCACTGGCAGGCCTGGGGGTAATCAGGGCTGGAATCTATATCTCGCTGTCCTCATGCCCAAGACCCCAGGATGGCTGTCTGCAAAGCTTCTCGGCTCAGGGATCTTCTGCAGGCACCTCAGGAATTCCTGGCTCTTAAACTAGATGTGCATCCATGAGTTTAGTGTAGGAAGAGTCAACAGAAATCTTGGGTGTTGAGAGCCACAGCTGAAGGGGCCCCAGCAAACTTCCAGCTGCCAGCAAACTTCCAGCTGCCAGCTGATGATTGGCTCACAGCGGCCACAGCAACTTCTAGCTGCCAACTGATTGGCTCCTCTGTGGTGATGCTCATTGGGCTGTTTCCCCGCCCTTTCAGACCATGGAGCTGCTCATTGAAGGACGTTTTTTGGCTCCACCCACGTGACTCAGCCAATCGGCCTCAAGAGCAGAAGGAGTGGGGGAGGTTGAGAGGCATGTGGGAACCCGGTGGTGGCAGTTGGGTTCTGAGGGTTTTTTCTGAAGAGCTGTGTGGTGTGGTATGTGTGTTCTAAAAATAAAGTTTGTTTCTTTTGACAAGTGGCTTTTGAATTGTGCCCAGCCAGACTGTGGTGCTGATAATGCCTAGGTCATGGGTTCCATTCCCCATTCGGGCCACCAAATGCTGCAGTCTGGCTGGGAATAAGTACATATTTTGAGCAGTTGCCACATATGAAAGGCATTCTGTACATTATCTCAGATTATTTCCCCCAAGAACCTATAGAGTGGAAACTATTATTAGCCCTATGTATAAATAAGAAGACTTGGACCAGAACCCAAGGTAAGCAGCCGGGCCAACGTTCCCTGCAACAGGTCGGTTATCCTCAGAATGACAGACCATCCTGCGTTTCTCAGTACTGAAAAGTTTCCCAGGACATGGAGAGCCTGCTGATGAAATGGGGATAAGCCAGTCACTGGAACTGTCCTTATGACAATGCAGGCTTGTTTAATCTAGGGAGTTTTGTTCATCTCAAGTTTTATTCATCATAGCTTTGAGTATTGCTCATCCATTTTACTTTGTTCCCTCATATTTTGTAATTCTGAACTCTTCCAGGTGTAGATTTGGGTAATTACATTTTATTTTAATAGCTATTATTCTACCAGTGATATTCATTATGAATTGGATGTTTTTAAGAGACCTGTAATTATTCCTTGATTAATGGGTGATCTAGGAATTTCCTGCGAATCTCACTGCTAATCTGACTCCCCCATAAACTTCTCATCTCTTTGCCCCCTGACTAGCCACGGCATGCGCAGTGCACGGAGCCACCATCACCATCAAAACAGGACAGGGAAACCCACCCTTGACCTGAAGAGCCAATGGGAATGGTGGAATATGGAGCCTGACTTTGTCCACACGTTTGGGATGTTTCAGCCTTTGGACAGTCAGCAAAATGCCATGAGGCTCCACTTCTTGTCTACTGCTCTACAGAAGCTAGGACCCAGTGGTAAACAGCATGATGCTGAGCCCCAGAGTCCAGCAGAGGAGGTCTAATAACCGACTGCCTCTTGCTCATCTGATGAGGGCCTGGACCACACAGGTGGAGGGCGAGGAGCATCTGGAGAATCTAGGTGGGGGCACTCCACCAAACTAGGCAAAGGCTCCTAAACCAGCAAAGGAGGAACCAGAATTCTGAACTGGGGTAGGGGCAGGATCCTGAATTGCAATATGTGGGGTCACCGCCCTTGGCCAGAGTGAGACCTTTCCTCCCGTGTGTCCTCCAGTTGTGACATGGGTGGGACTAAAGCGTGAATGGTTAGAAGGAAGCTGTGGAGTGGAGGACGCTCGAGACATGGCAGAGAGCCCCGATGTCTCCAGGCACCACCACTAATCAGAACAGTGTGCCTGTCCCAAAGCCTCCCAGAACAGGGCTCTGGTGCCACCACCTCCAGGAGAATGTGGAGATTTCATCCTTGCTACCATCCTGCCTGAGGGCCATATTTCCACTTCTCTGATTCGAAGAAACTTGAGATTCAGAGAAGGGAAGGTGGAAACTCACCTTTTGAGAAAATACTAGAACCACAGACTAAACACGGCAGGGGAAAGTGATAATCCCTTGGTGTGCACGCTGTTTCCAGGGCAGAAGCGAGATCTTGGGTGCTAATTGCCTACTAGGTAGAAAGTGCACAGTAGGCACCTCGAGAAAGTCCCATCTCCCAGGGCTGGGCTTTTCTCTCTCCTCTGTTGATTCTCTAGGTCATCTCAGTGCTGCTGTGCTGCGGACTGGAGGCGAGTTCCCTCATCTCTGCAGCCTCAGTTGCCCTCTTTACAGGGGAAAAGAATGGCATCTGCCACTAGGATGGAGGGAACACCAGAAGGGAGGCCCGAGGCTGAGAATGGGCACATCCACACCACCTCCTGCATCACCATTGCGCACAGTGTGCCTGGCCCTGGAATGTGTCTGGATAAACGTCCTTCCTGCACTTGTAAGTTAATTGCTCAACTTTTTATCATGGAAAACTTTGAACACAGACACCAGGAGGCTGATGTGGTGAATCTCCCCATTCCTCCCTCTCACTGCCCTCAGTCCACTCAGGGCCAAGGTCCCTTCACTTTCCCTTCTTTCCTATTCCTCAACCTCAGTATCTGTATTTTTTTCAACACTGTAACAATGAAGTATCTACCAACGGTGATGAAGATGATTTGATCACA
Source organism: Ictidomys tridecemlineatus (assembly GCF_052094955.1). Classification (NCBI taxonomy): domain Eukaryota; kingdom Metazoa; phylum Chordata; class Mammalia; order Rodentia; family Sciuridae; genus Ictidomys; species Ictidomys tridecemlineatus. The sequence continues at coordinate 62,818,639 of NC_135478.1, forward strand.
GTAGGAGTGTTTTGAGAATCAATTGTGGAGGGAGGGGAAGGGAGGGGCCAGGGGGTTACCCAGGAAGGTGGAATGTGATGGACATCATTATCCAAAGTACATGTATGAAGACTCAAATTGGGTGTCCAACTACTTTATATACAAAGAGAGATGTGACAAATTGTGGTATATATGTAAAATAAGAGTTGTAATGCAAAACAAATAAACAAACAAAAAAAACAAGTACATGTATAAAGACATGAATTGGCATGAACAGACTTAAAACAAAGATGAAAAATTGTGCCCTGAATGTGTAATAAGAATTGTAATACATTTTGCTGTCATGTATTTATAAAAATATAATCAATAATAAATAAACCAATAGATAAATAAAAAATTGGGATGTAGCTCAGTGATAGGGTGCATCTGGGTTCAATCCCCAGTACCACAAAGAACAAAAACGAAACCAAAACTGTTAGATTTATGAAGAGCTTGATTTTATTTGTAATCAATGTTTACATATTTGGAGAAATATAATTTGTTAAATTTAGAAATTTTTATGTATTGGTTGCATATGTAATACAGAATATTTAGGGGAATGTGAATAATTGAATACAGAGGTTAATAAATTGAAAATCAAGTACCAAAGAGAGAGAGAGAGAGAAAGAGAGAGAGAGAGAGAGAGAGAGAGAGAGAGAGAGAGAGAGAGAGAGAGACTCAAGTGTGTGTGAAGATCAATTTGGTTAAATGTTTTTGTTTGGGGAACAGGGGACTGAGCCCAGAGCACTTTACCACTAAGCCACATCCCTAGCCTTTATTATTTGTTTATTTTATTTTTGGGACAGGCCTTCACTAAGTTGCTGAGGGCCTCACTAAGCTGCGGTGGTTGGCTTGGAAGGTGCAATCCTCCTCCCTCAGCCTCCGGAGCTGCTGGGATTACAGGCTTGCACCACCATGCCCAACTCCAACCTCGCTCTATTTTAATGCAAATCTCAGGCATTTCACAGGTCTTAAAAGTTATTTTTAAGCCGACTCTTCAGTTCCATCTTTTTTTCGGAAAATAACCTAAATCCCTTTTTTGGGTGAGGTTTATTAAGGTAAAATTTATATACAATAACATTAATGCTGTTTTGGATCATAGCTCTGAGTTTTGACAAACTCCAATATTTTGAGCACTCTTCAGTGTTTCCTTATCAACTTTTAAAATAACAAATTTCAGCCCCCGAATAAACGAATGGACCTACAAAGTGTTTTGACATGGAATAAGAGGAAATGACCTCTCCAGGGATTTCCTTGATCAAGTTCCTTATGACTTGGACACCGACATGCTTAATTGGCTAGAATTCAAGCCACTCAGGGACAGATTTATTAGCATCAGGTATTGTTTAGTGCAACTGAGTTTGTGTTGACGCCCTTATTCTTATTGGCCATAATAGAAGGTTTCTAAGAAGCTTGATTATTATTGGGTTCATTAATAACTAACTCTAAGAATGACTTCGTTGGTACTGGGATCAATCCAAACACAAGTGACTCTGTCAGTGAGGAGGAGACGTTTTCCTGGTTAGTTGCACATGCTCAACCACAGAAATTAAAAGGCAAACAAGAAACAAGTGCGTATGCCAGGAAATATACTACTTCCTTTTTCCTGGATCCCAGATGAGATGCCACGCAAGAGCGCCCTCTGTCGCTTCCCAGTTCCTTTTTCATTTCTTAGTCTGATTTTGAAAGATGTCATGGTTTCCTGGTCAGGAAACCTCTGCTGGACACAGAGGGCCATGTTAGAAAGGCCTCCTCTCCATTCGGGTGAGCAGAGAACTGCACATACTATACGTCAGAGCCCCTTCTTCTAATGCATCTATAAAAGGGCCCTGCTCTGTGGTGGTTTGGTTCTGGTTCCCTTAGGATGCCCGCTGCTGAGCGAGCCTGTCAGCACTGGCCGTCTGAGTGTTTCCACTCCTCCCTGACCTTTCTGCTCATGGTGCCCAGCATACTCCTGTGGTTATGTGTTTTGTTATGTGATGCTGGATGTGGAACTCAAGGCTGTGTTCACACTAGAAAAGGGCTCGTCACTGAGCTGCAGCCTCAGCCCTGAGACGTGTGTGTGAGCATGGCTGAGGGTGGGTACTGGGGAACCCAGGGATGCTTATCCTGGAGCCACATCCCCAGACCTTTTTTATTGTTTGTTTTGAGATAGGGTCTTTCCAAGTTACCCAAGCAGGCCTCAACCTTGTGGTCCTCCTGGCTCAGCCTCCCCAGGACTGGGATCACAGGAATACACCATCATACCCAGTCCTGATGCTTGGTTTAACTCTGAACATTTATCGGCAGTTCTTTCAGTTTTTTTTTTTTCTGTATGCTTCAACTGGAGAAGAGAAGCTAAGACTCCTTCCTGGCTTGCTTAAGTCTGTCTCTTGGCTGGGGAGGGGATCACCTTGATATCTGTTTTCTGATAAACATTAGAGCTGCCAGGTTCGAAGAGATGAATGCATACACCCTCCTTGACCTGACACAGACAGAGGATTTCATGTCCGCAGAGGTCAGGCTTCCCAGGTGGCTGTAAACTGTGTCATTACACCACACTCTAGGAATATCTGGTCCACGCAGGAGAAAACTAATGAATCAGATCATAAATTCTCATATTTCCTGGGAGCCCTTAGGTTAATTGGCTTATATAGACTTAAAAGTGCTCACATAAATTTAAAATGAAGAACTCAAGAATGATAAAAAGGCAAAACAACTTAACTACCAGTGTTATTAAATCTTTTAGCTCTTTTAAGGAATATTTGCCTGTTGAGACTTCATCTCTGAAAAAGAAGGGCTCACTGGGAACTAAGTTAATAATTCTGGTTACTAGGGTGCACCCCAGATGGAAGGAAGTTCATGCAGTGCCTTTAAACAGAAGAGGGTAATCATTGCTGCACAATATATAACAGGAGAAAGTAATTATCAGTTGTGTGTTTATGTTGAGAATATTTGAAAATTAACTTATTCTGATAATTACTTCTCCTAATTTTAAAACAGTATAAAAATAATGTTAACATAATATTCTTGTTTATGCTAGACAGCTTAAATACCCCAGGTTCTTTAAATTTTCTAGACTTAAGCTAACATTGTTTTCATACATATTTCAAATTATAAAAATGTAAAGAAAAATGTCAAATTAGATTGTGTGTTAGTAACCCATGTCTTCTTTATTTTATTTTTTTTAATTTTTAATTTTTTTATTGGTTGTTTACAACATTACAAAGCTCTTGACATATCATATTTCATACATTAGATTGAAGTGGGTTATGAACTTTTAATTTTACCCCAAGTGCAGATTGCAGAATCACGTTGGTTACACATCCACAATTTTACATAATGCCCAATTAGTAATTGTTGTATTCTGCTACCTTTCCTATCCCCTACTATCCCCCCTCCCCTCCCCTCCCATCTTCTCTCTCTATCCCATCTACTGTAATTCATTACTCTCCTTGTTTATTTCCCTATTCCCCTCACAACCTCTTATATGTAATTTTGTATTGCAGTGAGGGTCTCCCTTCATTTCCATGCAATTTCCCTTTTCTCTCCCTTTCCCTCCCATCTCATGACTCTGTTAAATGTTAGTCTTTTCTTCCTGCTCTTTCTCCTTGCTCTGTTCATAGTTGCTCTCATTATATCAAAGAAGACATTTGGTATTTTTTTTTAGGGATTGACTAGCTTCACTAAGCATAATCTGCTCTAGTGCCATCCATTTCCCTGCAAATTCTATGATTTTGTCATTTTTTATTGCTGCATAGTACTCCATTGTGTATAGATACCACATTATTTTATCCATTCATCTTTTGAAGGGCATCTGGGTTGGTTCCACAGTCTAGCTATTGTGAATTGTGCTGCTGTGAACATCGATATGGCAGCATCCCTGTAGCATGCTCTTTTAAGGTCTTCAGGGAATAGTCCGAGAAGGGCAATTGTGCACCATGATCAAGTAGGATTCATCCCTGGTATGCAAGGCTGGTTCAATATACGGAAATCAATAAATGTTATTCACCACATCAACAGACTTAAAGATAAGAACCATATGATCATCTCAATAGATGCAGAGAAAGCATTTGACAAAGTACAGCATCCCTTTATGTTCAAAACACTTGAAAAACTAGGGATAACAGGAACGTACCTTGACATTGTAAAAGCTATCTATGCTAAGCCTCAGGCTAGCATCATTCTGAATGGACAAAAGTTGAAGGCATTCCCTCTAAAATCTGGAACAATACAGGGATGCCCTCTATCACCACTTTTATTCAATATAGTTCTCGAAACACTGGCCAGAGCAATTAGACAGATGAAAGAAATTAAAGGCATAAAAATATGAAAAGAAGAACTTAAATTATCACTATTTGCAGATGACATGATTCTATACTTAGAAGACCCAAAAGGGTCTACAAAGAAACTACTAGAACTAATAAATGAATTCAGCAAAGTGGCAGGATATAAAATAAACAAGCATAAATCAAAGGCATTTTTGTATATCAGCGACAAAACTTCTGAAACGGAAATGAGGAAAAACACTCCATTCACAATATCCTCCAAAAAAATAAAATACTTGGGAATCAACCTAACAAAAGAGGTGAAAGATTTATACAATGAAAACTACAGAACCCTAAAAAGAGAAGTAGAAGAGGACCTTAGAACATGGAAAAATATACCCTGTTTATGGATAGGCAGACCTAACATTATCAAAATGGCGATATTACCCAAAGTTCTCTATAGGTTTAGTGCAATGCCAATCAAAATCCCAATGGCATTTCTTGTAGGAATAGATAAAGCAATCATGAAATTCATATGGAAAAATAAAAGACCCAGAATAGCAAAAGAAATTTCAAGCAGGAAGTGTGAATCAGGCGGTATAACAATACCAGATTTCAAACTATATTACAGAGCAATAGTGACAAAAACAGCATGGTACTGGTACCAAAACAGGCGAGTGGACCAATGGTATAGAATAGAGGACACAGAGACTAATCCACAAAGTTACAACTATCTTATATTTGATAAAGGGGCTAAAAGCATGCGATGGAGGAAGGATAGCATCTTCAACAAATGGTGTTGGGAAAACTGGAAATCCATATGCAACAAAATGAAACTGAATCCCTTCCTCTAGCCATGCACAAAAGTTAACTCTAAATGGATCAAGGAGCTTGATATCAAAGCAGAGACTCTGCGTCTGATAGAAGAAAAAGTTGGCTCCGATCTACATATTGTGGGGTCGGGCTCCAAATTCCTTAATAGGAAACCCATAGCACAAGAGTTAATAACAAGAATCAACAAATGGGACTTACTTAAACTAAAAAGTTTTTTCTCAGCAAGAGAAACAATAAGAGAGGTAAATAGAGAGCCTACATCCTGGGAACAAATTTTTACTCCTCACACTTCAGATAGAGCCCTAATATCTAGAGTATACAAAGAACTCAAAAAATTAGACAATAAGATAACAAATAACCCAATCAACAAATGGACCAAGGATCTGAACAGACACTTCTCAGAGAAGGACATACAATCAATCAACAAGTACATGAAAAAATGCTCACCATCTCTAGCAGTCAGAGAAATGCAAATCAAAAGCACCCTAAGATACCATCTCACTCCAGTAAGATTGGCAGCCACTATGAAGTCAAACAACAACAAGTGCTGGCGAAGATGTGGAGAAAAGGGTACTCTTGTACATTGCTGGTGGGACTGCAAATTGGTGCGGCCAATTTGGAAACCCATGTCTTCTTTAAAAGAATGGGTTTTTGCAACTTCAGTCAGGCCACAAATTACATAAATCCACTCTAATTAGAGTAATTAGGGAATTAATCTAATTACACTACTACCAAGGTAAATTCTACAGTGGTATTTTTCTGACACTTTAAATATCATTAGTTACCACCTCATTTTTTGAGGAAATGACTTGAGTTCAATTTGTAAGATCTCTGATTTTGAAGAGGCCTTGAAAGTTAGTGTTGAATAACTTTTATCTCAAGTTACAGAAAAACGGGAAAAGATGTCATTGTATTCCTTTTCTTTGACTGATGTAACAAGTTACCATGAATTTAGTGACTTACTAAAGCAAGCTCATCCTCACAGTCTGGAGGTCAGACTGAGTCTAAAGTCAGAGGCCATGTGTGTGCGTGTGGACCCTCGGGAAAGACAAGCTCCTCACCCTACCGTGCCTCAGGGGAAGGGGCCGCCAGCCTGTTCCTGGGCTTCAGGGCAGCCATATAATATAGAACAAGAGAAACCAGGAATTAATTAATGTCCTTCCCTCCTGTCCGACCTCCTGCTGCCCCTCCTGAGTGGGGGTGAGGTCCCTGTGATTGCATTAGACCCCACCTCAGTGGCCACCTGGAGATCCACCTCTACCATGCATGTGCGCCCCTGGTGGGGCCACTTGTCCACGCAGTTTGATGTCTGGAATTTCATGCTAGGAGTCTGAGTGCCATCTGCTGATGGATGTGGCTGAGCCACACGCTGGATAAGTCCCATGGTTTTTACTGTCTTTTTCTTTCTATACTGTGTTTACTCAGTGACTGTCCAGAAAACACAAAATACATTATAAGTTTAAATGACAGCCTTAGAACTTTATGATTTTAGACTAAGAGTCCTGTTTATATATATATATATATATATATATATATATATATATATATATATATATATATATATATATATATATATATAATTATAATGCACCAATTATAAAATAAATAAGTAGAAGAAAGACCAATAGAGAAAGGGGGTCCAGGGGAGGAGGAGGGGATGGGAAGGTGAGGTGTTGGGGAAATGAACTGAGGAAATTGTTGCGGGCATGGATGAATACACCACACAGAACCCACTATTATGTACAATTATAATACACTAATATAATAAAAATAAATTTGGAGATTCATTTTGGGAAAACAATATCAAAGAGATTCTTCAGAATAGATTGATCACAATAACCAGGAAAACTCCTTAAACAGATGGGGTTGAGTTGTTAAGAGGGACTCAGGCTGTTCCCTCCATTGTTGGTTAGTTACATGGGCTAGTTATTGGCAAAGTGGGTGCTTACAAAGCCTTCCAGCCTGCCCGCCTCTTGCAGGCACCCACTTGCCCTACTGCTTTTCTGCCCTGTTACCATGTAGCACAGGGCCCTTGCCAGATTCTGTAGCTCAACCTTGGACTTCTAAGCTAAATGTAAGCTAAATGAACTTCCTTTCCTTATAAATCTCCTAGCCTCAGGGATTTTGTTTTAGCAACAGAAAATGAACAAAATTACAAATAAGTAAAACAGCCTATTCCTGACTCCTGGGTCAGGTCATGGACATCTCTGAGGGAGCTTATTCAGATACCCTCCCCTGGAAATCATTTTAATGTGCATTCTGCCTGTACATGGAGCATTGGCTCTTTTTGACACTTAGATTGAAACAATCAATAAGATCAATTTGATATATAGAGGTTGCCTTATGTTAATAAGACGAACAGGTTAGCAGATTATTCAGTAGAACTTTTTGTCTATGTTTTAGTACGAAAACATATCTGCGTGAAAATGTAAACAAGCAGGTCACCACTGGTGTAGAGGAAGCATTTCAGGACACAGGACTTCCACTCAAACACAAGTTGGGAGCGTGGAGGCACCTTGGAAATGTCCTTCCAGGGAAAAGATGATAAGAAACTTGACATTTTTTTCTCCTGTGGGAAGATGACCATGTGTGCCTTGGAGGCTCTCAGCACAAAACAGAATAAGAATTTAAGTACCTGGTACTCAAGTTCAGCTTGTGCTGGGCTGAGACTGCAGGTATGAAGGTCCACATGCCCTGTGAAGCCATGGAATATGTTCAAGCAAACTATGGCAGACCTGGAAGATGTGCTGCAGAGCCTTCCTCCCCAAGTGTGCAGTCTGGAGGAATCCGGGCTGTGTCTGAGCAGGATGAGCTCATCCAGTTGTACTGAACTACTAAGTGGAAATGGAATAAATTTTCTCCTTAAAAGGAGGTTGTTAGCTATTTTAAAACATAACATGACTATTTGTTAATCATAAGTGGAACCAAAGGAAAAATTGACGGTTGAAGATATAAAAAAATTCCAACCCTTCAGCCACCTGTTCTCATCCTCTCCTTCATTGTGTATTGAGTGCTAGGTGCCAGGTGATGGTAGATTACAGTTGAGATGCAGAGACAAGTGGTCAAATGCCCACCTTGCTCCTTTCCTTTTGGTAAGCACCCCAGAACTCCTTTGATGGAAACTCCCCACCTTTTGAAGAGCTGGAGAAGAGTACACTATATTCTGTGATGGTTTTGTAAAAGTTAGGAAATGCACAGACTGGAAAAAGAGCTTTTCAGGAAAAGCTAAGGATTGACATAGCTGTGTAAAAGAATGATGTCCTCTTGTCTTGGGGTCAAAGCTGGCAGAGCAGTGCTACCTTTCAGATTATGGATCCAACTTAATTTTCAAGTGATCAGGCTTTAGGTAGCATCAGGAAAAGATTGTAACAGATTCATTAGACAAACCATCTGAGGTCAAATTGATTTAGACACAGGGCATTCTTCTGTAAGGGAGGGCTGGAGGGTATTTCAGACTTCGTGAGGATAAATGAATTTCTATACACTTAACTATTTTCATAAAATATATCAATAAGCAAAAACTGTAAACATAATAGAAAGGTAAGGTCTGATAACTAAAAAAAAGTTATGATCTTAGACTATGTATATCTTCTTTCCATAAAAGGAAAGAAAGATTTATTTTTGTCTGATTACACTCAATTCTTAAGCCTTAATTATTTATTGATTGATTCATTGATTTTCTGCTTCTGCTTTTTTCTAAGTTATTTTTTAAGTGAAGCAGTACAGATTATTTACTTTAGGAAGGGCTGACATTCTTAATTATTATGTAACTTCTGGTAATTTGTCCCTGTGTCCAGTGGGGCGACCCAACCTTTCCTTGTTCCTGTGGCCAATCTATTCTGAAAAATGTCTTTGATGTTTTTATTTTCCCCAAAAAACTGGGGCTCCAAATTCAGAATCATAAAATTCTAAGGATGTCATGTAAACTCAAAAAATCTTTGCCTTTTTCTGGACAGTCATTGAGTAAACAAAAATTTCTTCTTTTTCCCCTTATAAAAGAAAAGACAATAAAAAGAATAATTAGGCCTGTCTGGTATTCTCTAGATTATCATGAGGGTGCATTCTATATACCGAGCTCAGTCTGACTTTGCCTCTCTTTTGAATGTCATGAAGTTCTTTTCCAATGGGTGCTCTGTGGAACACATTCCCAGATGCCCTTCTCCCCTTCCTGGGTGTCTCTGATTGGCTTACAGTTAAAGCACTTGTGGGTGTGGACTGCAACTTCCAACTCCCTGGCAGCTCCAGCCTAGGAACAGCAACATTGTTTCAAAGATGCCATGTCTCAGTCCAAATCCTGTTACTGTAACCAATCGCTGGGTCATTTACAAAGAGTACTAGGGTTTATTCCATGGGTTTTATTTGGCTCCCAGTTCTGGTGGCTGGAAGAGCCAGAGCTGAAAGAGCCAAAGGGGCTTCCAGTCACTAGATCTGAGAGCCAAATAAAACCAGCGTCTTCTGTGCATCTGGTGAGGGCTCCCTGGGTAGAATTAAGATGTGAATCTGAATCGTGATGAGATGGAGACCTCCGCCACTGTCATCCCCCCCTGCACCAGACTTCTCCAGCCTGGATAGAGTTCCAGGGACCTGGACTTAAGACATGTCACAGGTGAGCATCTGAGACGCTTGGGTGTAGACTCAGAAGTCTGGGTTTCTGAGTCCTAGTTCAGTTGTGCTTGCATCTGATAACTGGGTGAGGTCTGGAGTAAACCTGGTTATGCCTGGGGTGTAGACACTTACACCACTAACTTACGTCTATCTGAGTTCTGCAGTTTAAGTCCATCTAAGTTCTGCAGTTCACATTGCATCACAGGCACATGCTTACAGTCCTGCACTATTCAATCAACACACATTCCGGACATAAACTTGGGGGGTTAGATACATTCCAACCATAACATTGCATCATGTAGAGTTTTCCAAACAGCTAGTTAATGTTCTACAGGAAATGCTTCAAAACCTTTTTTGCTTGACTCTTTTTGAGAGATCAGAGAAGATGTTCTTGTGATGGTTGAACTTACTATTTTTATTTAAACTTTATCTATATTTGCTTAGATGCCTGAGAAGTGGATGTAACAACATTTACCAAGGGCTAGGTGGTGTCTCTCATGGGTCGGCACTTTTGCTGATGATATTGCCACGTGATGTGGGAGGAGTCTCCCCTCCTGGTCAGCTTAAACAGGTGTGCATGCCTGCTTGGGGTTTGAAAACTGGTGGTGTCCCCAAAGATCCAGAGTGGACGTGTTGGGAGGTTCTGGGGCCTTTAAAAGGCAGGCCTTAGATCACTGCGGGTGTGCCCGCACAGGGGACTGTGAGTTCTAGGGATCTGTCTCTCTCTCTTTTTTTCCTGGATCAGGATGTGAGCTGACTTCAACCTGTGCTCCCACCGTGATTTGCTGCCTTCTCCAGAGGCCCAAACAATGGGGCTGCCTGATCTTGGACTTGAACCTCTGGAGCCAGAGTCAGCGTCTCTTTTTCTCCTGACTGGCCTGGCCTGGGTAGTTCCCCCCTAAAGGATCTGCCTGTCCAGGAGCAGCTGTCCTGGAGAAATGGGGTGCTGGGTTCCTTGCCTGGTTGTGGGTTGCTCCCTTGCTTTGGGATCCTTATAAGATTAGCACATTAGAATCTTCCCCTGACAATGTCATTTACACCAGTGTGACTGAGTGTGTCTGCCAGTCAGTCTCAACTGTGAAAGCCTCCCTCACTCCCTCTGGGACCTTGGCCCACAGAACCTCTAGGAGTTGTTCACCAAACAGCAGCTCACACCTCCGGTGGCCTTTGGATGAAAGCTTTGAGGCAAGTCAAGGGATCCCTGTGCACAGTGCAATGAGGGCTTCTTCGTGAGGCAGGACAGATGGGTCACTGGGACTCTCCTGGTGACTGGGGCTTGTCCATGTAGGGTCTGGCTGGCACTCTGCTAGAACAACGTGGTGCCTATGGGTGCTGCATGGTGTGGTTGGACACCCTTAGTCCTGTTCTTGCCACTGTCTGGGTATCCACACTGCAGCTGATCCTGCTTCAGAAAGAGACTGAGGGAGCTCAATGTGGGATCTGGGGGGACAACACTGAAACAAGCAGCCGTGGACATCCCCACAGATGACCTGCTTAACAGAAAGGGTGACTTGACGTTCTCAGCCGTCGTCACTGGACGGGGAGAACCACAAGGAGGGGCTTGCCACTGCAGCCACGCATGCCCAGCTGATAACAAAACTGAATGTCCTATGTGTCACTGTTGACGCTGGACAGTCAAAGCTGGCAAGTGCGGAACAATCAGTGTCTCAGGTCCTTGACAAGCACCACTGAAGATGTCCCTGGTCTGTGACACCGGACTGCCTCTTCCCTCTCAGGAATGCCAGTCTACATGACAAATCAGACCAGACAGCCCCCCCCCCCACGCTGCCCCTCCTGAGGCTGACAGTTATTTTTTACAAAATTCATTTACTTTTTCTGCTTTATGCGTCTATTTATTTCTCCGGGGCTAGGGAAGGAACTCAGCCTCCCACTGGCCAGGCAGGCGCGCTGCCCTGGGCTGCAGTATCACCCTTTATGTTATTTTTGACCCCACAGAAGAGGTATAGCTCCTGAGCCTAGGGGTGGCTCTGCACGCAGAGTCCTCCCTGTCACAAACTGCATCACCAAAAAAGTTCGTCTCGTGATGACTCAGGTTAACAGTCTCAGGACCTGCAGTTAGGTGACTGAGATGAAGAGGTGTGCTTTCCCGGTGGCTTCTCCAGATCTGATGACAACATTGGGCTTGGCGTTGTCATCAGGTGTCAAGTCTCATTAGCTGCGTCATGAGGTAATTAAGGAGCCACGTAGCACCTTAAGTGTCACTTATTTTTTTATGCATAATTGTGATAGGCGCTCTATTTATTTAAGGATTTTTTTCTAGTGGACTCATTTCCCCTTCACTTAATCAACTGAAATCCCCTTCACTTAATCGACCTCTCGCTGGAGTGGAGAGCGGCATTGTAATAGAAACAGATATGTAAAAATAAAGCAGGGGTGCGCTTGGGTGGACGTCTGTCTTGATTCTGCAGTGACATGCCCGTCCCAATACACAGACAGCTGCTGGGACCTGGTGGGAGAGACCTCTGGACGGCTTTCACTAGAGGACAGCGGCCCGCAGCCTCCAGCAGCCCAGCCTCCTTCCTCCCTGGTCCCGAAGCTTCTATCTCCATGAGCAGCTGCTTTTTAGGTTTTCCTATTTTTTTAAGTTGTCATTTTAAAATTTTTGTTTTCAGTGGGGCACATCCATGTGCGTCTCATGGGGCACAGCGTGACACTTCAGTAGCTGCAGACACTGTAGTAATCAAGGCTAGCTGCCATCTCGTGCAGTCCTCATTTCTATGCAATGAGAGCATTCCAAGTCATCTCTTCCTGTTGTTGGAAACACACAGCACATTATTCTGAACCCCAACCACGCTCCTGTGCACTTGCACACAGCACTGTTTCTCCTATTGGGCTGTGGCTCAATGTCCATTGGCTATCCTCTCTCTATCCCCTGCTGCCTGGCCTCCTGTACCTGTTCTTCTTCTATTCATCTGATCTTTAGATTGCACATGGATGAGGTCTGTGTCTCCCTGTGGCCAGCTCATTTCACTTAGGACAATGTTCACCAGATTCATCTCTGTTGCCTCAACTGTTAGGATTTCATCCTATTATATGGCTGAGTAGTATTTCTGTGTGTGTGTGTGTGTGTGTGTGTGTGTGTGTATGTGTGAACCATATTTTTTCCTTCTTTATTTTTGATATACTGAGAATTGAACCTGAGTGCTTTCTACCATTAAGCTACATCCCCAATTCTTTTTTTATAAAATAGAATTTAAAACATGGTCTCTCTATGTTGTCCCGCTGATTTTGAACTTGCAGTCCGCTTGCCTCAGCCTCCTAAGCAGCTGAGCCTGGTAAAAGAGGGTGCTTTCTTTATCTATTCATTCGTGGATGGGCAGTTAGCTTGCTTCCACTCTTGAGTACTGTGAATAGTGCTGCCATGAACGTGGGGTGCAGATGCTCTTCAGCTAGAAATCTGGTTTCCTTTGACCCCTGGGGGTTGCTGATCATATGGAAGTTCTATTTTTAACTTGTTGAAGAATTTCCACCCTGTTCTCCATATGGCTGTGCTGACTTCCTGCCAGCAGTGTACTTTCACTCATTAATTTTTTTTCTAATTTGTTATACACGATGGCCCAATGCAATTTATTTCATATTACACATATAGAGCACAATTGTTCAACACTGGTTGTACACAAAGTATTTTCACACCATTGGTGTCTTCACACATGTACTCAGGGTAACGATGTCTGATTCATTCCACCGTCTTTCCTACCCCAATGCCCCCTCACTTCCTCTCCCTCCCCTTTGTTCTTTCTAAAGTTACTCCATTCCTTCCATGCCCCCCCATTGCCATTGTGAGTCACCATCCACATATCAAAGAAAACATTTGGCCTTTGGTTTTTCGAGATTGTTTAACTTTACTTATCATTATCTTCTCTAACTTCATCCATTACCTGCAAATGCCATGATTTTATTCTCTTTTAATGCTGAGTTATGTTCCATTGTGTATATATGCCAAAGATTCCCTATCCTTTCATCTACTGGAGGGCATCTGGGTTGGTTCCACAATTCAGCTATTGTGAATTGTGCTGCTATAAACATTGATGTGGCTGTGTCCCTGTAGTATGCTGTTTTTTAAGTCCTTTGGGTATAAAGCCTGGAGTGGGATAGCTGGGTCAGATGGTGATTCCTTTCCAAATTTTCCAAAGAATCTCCATACTACTTTCCAGATTGACTAATCCAATTTGCAGTCCCACCAGAAATGTATGAGTGTACCTTTTCCCCCACATCCTCACCAACACTTATTGTTGTTTGTCTTCATAAGAGCTTTCATTCTGAATGGAGTGAGATGAAATCTTAGAGTAGTTTTCATTTGCATTTCTCTAATTGCTAGAGATGTTGAACATTTTTTTCATATATTTGTTGATTGATTGTATATCTTCTTCTGAGAAGTGTCTATTCATGTCCTTGGTCCATTTATTGATTGGGTTATTTGTTTGTTTGTTTGTTTTTTTGGTGTTAGGGCCTTTGAGTGCTTTATATATCCTAGAGATTAGTGCTCTATCTGATGTGTGAGGGGTAAAGATTTCCTCCCATTCTGTAGGCTCTCTATTCATTTCACTAATGGTTTCTTTTGCTGAGAAGAAGCTTTTTATTTTAAATTCATCCCATTTATTAATTCTTAGTTTTAATTCTTGTGCTACAGGAGTCTTATTAAGAAAGTTGAGGCCTAATCTAACATGATAGAGATTAGGGCCTACTTTTTATTTTATTAAGTGCAGTGTCTCTGCTTTAATTCCAGGGTCCTTGATCCACTTTGAGTTGAGTTTTGTGCATGGTGAGACATAGAGTTTTAATTTCATTTTGTTATATGTGGATTTCCGGTTTTCCTAGAACCATTTGTTGAAGAGACTATCTTTTCTCCAATGTTCATTTTTGACACCTTTGATGTAAGATATAATATAATTTAATATGAGATAACTGAATTTATGTGGGTTGGTCTCTGTGCCCTCTATTCTGTACCAGTGGTCTTCCAGTATGTTTTGGTGCTAGTACCATGCTGTTTTTGATACTATTGCTCTGTAGTATAGTTGAAGGTCTGGCCTAGTGATGTCACCTGCTTCAATCTTCTTGCTAAGGATTGCTTTGGTTATTCCGGGTCTCTTATTTTTCCAGATGAATTGCAGAACTACTTTTTCTATTTCTGTAAGGAATGCCATTGGGGTTTTGATTGGAATTGCATAGAATCCATATAGACCTTCGCCCATGTTAATTTCTGGCTTGCCCCTCTCTTTTTCCCTGTCCTCCCTTGGACATGACCTCAGAATTGGTTTCCTAGCTTCAGTCTTTTAGACTCAGTCAGATTACTGTACCAATTAGAATGCTATGGCTGAAAGCAACAGAAAGCAAATTCTGGCCACCTTAAAAAAAAAAGTGGGGGAGGGGTTCATGGGAGGATTGGAGAGCCCAGAGAATTCAGAGAGAAGTTGAAAAATATGGTTCTCAAGAGAGTGAGAACAGAAGTCACTGTGAGGGCCCGAGGAGCAGGAGGCCATGGGGGACCAACTCTCCAGGTCTCGCACTTCACCTCCTCTCGGTGGCTCAGGGGTAGCATCCAAAGGGCTCCTCCTTGGCTTCCCTGACACCCCCCAGCCTCTTTAAGAAGAGCAGTACAGGATGCCAACCTCGGCACTGAGGGCCAGGGGCCACTTTCTCCCCATCCCTCAGCCTCGGTTTCCCACATGTTACTCAGGGTTTGGGGAAAACAGTTATAAAGAGTAAAAGCCACTCACAGGGAGCTAAGCAGGGTCACTGGAGCCACAGAAATCTGGGTTCAGACTGTGGTTCAAGTGCAGAGTCCCCATGTCTCTTGGCATGATTTATTTCCCTTCAGCTTCCTCCTCGGTCATGAGGGGATATCGGCCATGTTTACCTTATTGTAATGACCTTGTATCTGGCAGGTCATCAAGGGCCCATAATGCAAGTCATACCGGGAAGGCAGGCAGCTGACGTGGCCATGACTTTGGAAGTTATTATTATCAATCACTCCTTCTTGGGGGGGGGTTAGTAGAACCACACCCCTCCGGAATGGAATTCGAGGACAATCATGTGAAAATTCTGTCCTAGAGAGGAGCCTTCTCCCTGTGAGAAAGAAAGCCATGGCACAGCAGAGTACGTCTCTGAGGCCGGCGGGGCTCTGCCTGCTGAGTGCAGCCTTTTTTGGGGACTGCGGTTCTCTTGGCCCGTCCTCTAACAGCCGGCCTCGCTCTTCCTGTGGTCAGTCGCACACACATTTCTGCTCCTGTGACCAGCCTCACACACCCCAGCCTTCTCCAGTTCCCCGCCCTTCTCCTAGCGAGAGGGGTTGATTTGCACTGAGATTCTATTTTCCCTCCAGGATGCTCAGTGGCTGATGTGGTTGGGATGCCACCGCCTTGCACAGGGGTCCTCTGGAAGATGATCTGTTCGATGACAAACCTCAGTTCTCATTTCCACCCAGAGGCAGAACAATGGTTTCAAAGGCTTGAAATGAACTGCTGGGTTTATAGCTCTACATGGTGCCTGTGGCCATTTCTTGTTCCTGCTATAGTCCCCTGTTCCTGTTGACACCTCTGTCACGCATCCCAGCCAGTGTCATTACCGTCAGGATGGAAAACGAGAGGTCTCCCAGCACTCACTGTTCTGCTGAGTGTTCCCTCAGAAGGCCTCTGGGGTGCGCTGACTCCACCCTCAAAGATGGAACCAGCTCTAGGATTATGGGGGCCTGGCTGCAGGGTCCAGGCCAAGACGCTGACCACTTGCCTCCTGCTCTTTTTTTCTTTTTCTCTTGGCTCAGACCGAGGAAGTTGCTGACGTCTTCCTATTATTTTCAATCTATCTCTTAACCTAATGGTCCCTGCAAAACGAGAAGGCAATTTTCCCAGACACTCTGGCCAGGAGGGTGATGGAGGATGGAGTTGGGAAAAACGGTCACTCCCTCCAAACCACAAAAGCCGATCTGAACCCTCAGTGACGCGGGAGGCCTAGCCTGCTTCTCCTGTCTTAAGTTGCACTTGCTTTTCTGGCTCAAGTGGGAAGTAAGCAGAAGTCACCAGAGATATCCCCACTCCCTCCAACCCCGGGAAAGGAAGTCCCCCATTAGCAGGAAAAGAAAGAGCAATTTCTGTCCAAACTTGGCTGTTGTGGTTTATTGGCTCTGAGACTGGTGGTGGGCCAACTGGACCACTGTGAAGGGAGACCCCAAGTTTGCCTTGCTGAACTCCCCCTGCTGCTGAGCACTGGGTGGGGGACTTGCCTCTCTGGGGTGCCCCAGGGTCAGTCCCACCCCCCTGTCATCAACAGGAACACACACCCCTCCCTCTCTGCCTGCCTCTCCCCCAGGGTCAATGCTAACTGTCTTGGATCAGCTCAGAGTTTAAATGTGTCACGTTGGCACACCTCCGGCAGGCTGCGAGCTGATGTCTGCACCACTGTGCCGAGGGCGGGCCAGCACCTCTGCAGACTGACAGTGATATCACTCTGCTGGAAGAAGTTAGTTTTCCTTCATGTACAGGCTCACTGGGCAGAAGCCACAGGTCACTTGCCCAGGCATGGGCTGACCTGTGTGACCCCCTACACAGGGCGCGTCTTGTGTGGAAGTGTGGGAAGCAGTGGTGGTTTCCAGCTATATTGGTCCCCTCTCTCCATGACCCTGGCCTGCGGGTTACTGCTTTTGTAGCGTCCTGGGGTTGAATTTGACTCTTGTGCTAACGTGGAGGGAGCTCACTCTTGCACAGGTTGGTGCGGAAGTATCCCCTGGGCTCTTATTTTTCAATTGCTGTCCCTCATTGAGCTGAAGATGAAACAGAAGTTCAGAGGGATCAGGTGCCTGGCCAGCTTCCAAAGGAGCCACAGGGGTCAGTTCCCACAGGCCATGCACGGGCTGATCACGGGTCCTTTCCTGGTCTCTTCGCGGCATCCAGGCCCCTTTCTCTCCCATCTGAAGTGTCCCTGAGCAGGCCGCTCCACAGAAGGTCCGAGGCTCAAGAGGCCCTGAAGGAACAGAGGCCAAGCCGAGCCTCGATTCTTCAGTGTGGCTCTTGGTGGCCGAGACCCAGGCCTCAACGCAGCAGGGTTGGGACTGCCCTTTATCATCTGCCTTGAGTTCAAAAGGAGGAGACGGGCACCAAACTCAGCACGGGCAGCCGCAGGCCTCCAAGTCTTTGCTGCCCACTGGGCCAGCTACTGCTGACTCCAGCTCCTCCCCAGCCAAAGGCTGCCTTTGCCTCCCAGTCTCTGGCATTACTCACCCCTCTGAGCCCCCGCCAGCTTCCCCCTGAAAGGGCCCAAGGCCCAGCAGCAAAGGACCTGCCTATCCACAGAGAGGAAGTGTCCCGGAGAGCCGTGAAAACCCTTCTCAGGAGATCCCCCTGCTGGCTTTACAGATCCACCAGCTTGAACCCTTGAAGAGACATCCAAAAATTCTAGGCTCTCCTCCAAGTGGAAACTGAATCCTGAATCTTGGAACTGTGTCCACATGCATCTAAAACTGCTCACTGTGAATTCGGCCGTGCTTTGGTGTGAAGTTTTGGACTGATGGCCCATCATAATACTTGGGTAAAATATGAGATTTCATGCTTTCAGATTTCAGTTTCCACATGGCTTCTACCTCCCAGGTGCCCTGTGTTTTGAGGAGTCTGTAAAAACTCTTCTGCAGAATCAGCAACATTAGATCGCTGCTAAAGCCTGCGGAATTGATTAAGCACCTCCGTGTCCAAAAGCCAACTCAGAATGGCTTAACCAAACAGAGCGGAATCATTGGCTCAGGAGGCTGAAAGGCCCAAAGGTGGTTGGACATCAGGTGAGGCTTGATTCAGGTGCTCACAAAGTATCATCAAGTTTCCATTGGGCTACATTTCTTGAATCTGACTTTCAGAATGTCAACTTCATCCTGAAGTGGCCCTCAGAAAGCACAACCTTTTCTCCTGTCACAGTTCCTTTGGTGAGAGAAAAGTTTTATGCCACACTATCCAGGGTAAAGTGAGAGGTTCTCAGGGAAAAAAAGGTTTCATATTCTGGGAAACTCAGCTAATCTCTGCACTGTGCCCTTTTTCCTTTTTTGTCACGACCCCCTTGCCCGCAAGGAAGACGCGACTCAGGAATCTTCTTTCAGCAGTTTATTCAGGCCCCTGATATTCTTTTAATGATTCTTCTACTCTACTTCTACTACCCGGAATAATAATTGGATGCCCCTCCCAGCCTTAATAAAGCACCTCGAACCCCAATGCAAAGCTGCCATGTGTACCCTTCTCACAGGGTGCTAGAAAATGACACGCCAACTTTCTCTGATAAGGAGCTGGGAACATGCCAACTCTCTCTGATATGGAGTTGTCCTTCACAGACCACAACGGAGCCAGCGCCATCATGTAATGGCGACCACAGTCCGCAGGAACGGCTCACCACAGCTCCCCCTTTTTGTTTCACTAAGACAATACAGGCAAGAGTAGAGGTCCTATCCCACTGTGCAAAAGTGGCTGCATAGTATGGGCCAGCCCCAGGGGGCGCCTTCCCCAGACCTGACACCATATCAGCCGACGCCTTTTTTCGTGGGGCGGGGCGGAGACACGTCAAACCCGCATGCAATAGGACATGCTCCCCTTGAGGTCCCTCTTCTCAATGGATCACTCAAGTGCAGTGCCTTGCCTCGCATCCTGTATCGTGACGATGGTGAGTAAGAGGGAATAGCTGAGGTTGAACTGTGGCCATGCAGAGGTACAACTACAAACAAGTTGGCAGCACCCTGAAAGAAAGGCACGGACTTTAAAGTGACAGATAAAGACCAGTGTGGAAACCCTTCTGCGTGCAATGGCAACAAGACCCGCAGAGTGCAAGGGCTTTCCAGCACTAAGAGAAAGACAAAAGAAGGACATGTCGTACCCAGTGCAATGTTATAATAACTTGGGGTGCAACGACCATGTCAAAGGCACTAGTGTAGAAACCCATCTGCGTGCAATGGTAGCAAGACCGGCAGAGTGCAAGGGCTTTCTGACACTAAGAGAATAACGAGGAAAGACATGTCAATCCCAGTGCAATGTTATAATAACTTGGGGTGCAACGACCATGTCAAAAGTTTAGTGCTTAAGATGCGCAAGCCAGACCTGTGGCGAGTTGCCAGTTTCTAAAGCAGCAAGAGCTTGTATGATCATAGCCTTATCTTGAGCACTGCGGGCCTTAAGGCGACAGAGAAACCACAAACAGAGGAACATACCAAAACAACACAGTGCACCAAAAATGCCTACTCCCACCCACTCTTTAAAAAAGGAAAAAGCAGAAGATATCCAATTGGTGAATTGACCCAGAGTCACGGGATCGACACGGGTACTATTCAAGACAGCTATCTGGGTTAGTTGAGACTGGATCATGTCTTCTGCTTCCATGGACCAATTTCCGGCCAGATATCCACCAATGATGTGGGAAGCATTCCTGGAATCATTAAATCTGACAGAGGTTATACATAAATGTGCACGTTGGTCAATGCAGCCTAAAAGTACTAGGTCAGCCAATTCTTCTACCTGAGCTTGAAGAAAATCTATTCTTTGGTTGGTAGCTAAAATCCCTGACAAAATATGTTGATTAATCGCATTTTGCGATTCAAGTATAGTGGACATTTGTTGAACAACTTGATTAATAGTGGCAGCAGTTTGTACTTGACTGGCCATGGCTACTCCGGCCGTAACTGCTGCAGCAGCAGATGCCGCCACGGCTGTCACTATAGCTGCCGTGATTCCAAAATCTCTGCGGACTCTAAGTAGCTCTACAATAGGAAATTTATCTGGATCCGCAGTGACTGGGATTGGGACAAAAGTTGGAATTTTCATAATTACTGCTACAGTCCAAGAACCATTCCAACACTCAGATAAGAAACAGGTAATAATAGAACAATCCAGCATCCCCGATGAGGTGTGATTAGCTAAAAGGAACAGGAACGGGGATTGTATACAGACCATTGCAGGAGGCAATGTGGCATAATGTAACAGAGAGTTGAACGAAACAGATGTAAGCCTATTACCTCGTTCACTCTCCTTAGTAGTGCCAGAAACATTAGCCAGCCAACTTTTGGCTCCTAGTAATTGAGCCAATGTGGAAATATCGGCTGAAGCCCCCTTCTCATTGGAAATTAGCCATTGAAACCAGGACCAACCTGTTCCTGTAGAGGAGTTGGCATTGTTGTTAAAGTTATAAACATATCTCTTCAGAGGGGGGGAAAAGGAGAAACCTTTAGCAACTTGATGTTTCTCCCAAGAATGATCCTGACAAGGCGTAAATGTCGGGGGAAAACCAAAATTAGGGGTACAGTAGGGAGAGGCCTTGAAATGAGTGGCATAGCAAGTACTATTAGAAGAAGGAGGCATTGGGATTAATACCTCAGAGATAATAGCTAAAGTAGTTATGTTTAAAACAGAGCTAGTTGCGGGGGTCCCTGAGCCTGATTGCTTCCCTGAAACTACTTGGCTCAAAACAGCACTGAGAATACTCCCTGAGACTCTACTGGACCGCAATGGGTCCTCCCAGTTAGTCAAATTTTTGGTCTTAAGGCTAATACAATTAGTGTTCCCAAGACTGAAACAAAAAACTCCTGTGAGATTAACTTGAGACTGATTAAAAATATTTTCCATGTCCCCTCTAGGAGAGGTACAAGGAGCAGACATCTCACATGAGGTAGAAAAAAGAGTGGGGAGGACACTAGAATTACTATGAACTGGCATTGGCATTGGCCATGCCCGTGCCACTGCCCACCACAGCATTGGTGCCATCTGTACCGTTGGCACCAGCATCAGAGCCAGAGCACTCATCAGAATGAAGCTCCTCATCATGGGGCTGTTGTGGCACCTCCTGCTGCTGGTTAGTAGATCTCTAGACTCTTCTTGTCAGGCGTTCAGGGATCCACAGCGGCTCCGTGCGATCCTGGGGAAAAACACATACAGATCCTCGTGCCCATGTCAGCACGGGGTCAGGGCCGTTCCATTGGCCCGTAAGAACATCCTTCCACTTAACATAGCCAGTCACAGAGGGCTGAGGGGACACATGTCTATCGGCCGCAGAGCGGCCATGAATATCCAAATTCAAAAAATTAATGGTAAAAAGAGCTAAGGACAGGCGTTCTTTAGGAGTGTGGTCAACTCCTATTCCCCCTTTTTGTTTTTCTAAGGTTTCTTTTAAGGTGCGGTGGGCACGTTCAACAATGCCTTGCCCTTGAGGATTGTAAGGCAACCCATGAGCAAGTTGTACTCCCATAGTAGAACAAAAAGATGTAAACTGTCTGCCCTTTTAAGCAGGTCCATTATCAGTCTTAAGGGATGCAGGTGCACCCCATGCTGCCCATGCCTCTAAGCAATGAGTAATAACATTACGTGCCTTTTCTCCCGATAAAGCAGAAGCATGAATAATTCCAGAGTATGTGTCAATAGAAACATGTACATATTTGAGGTTACCAAAGTCAGGCACGTGAGTTACGTCCATTTGCCAGACGACCAATGGCTTCAATCCTCGTGGGTTTACACCATAAGTAGGAGGATGAAGAAATGTGACACAATGGGGACATTGTAATACTATCTGACGAGCATCTGCTCTGGAGATGGAAAAACGTCTACGCAGTGTCATAGCATTGACATGAAAGTTGTGGTGAAACAATTTAGCTTCTTCTAAGGAGGAGGCCAAGCATACCAACTGGCTTCTAGTTGCCGAGTCAGCACAGGCATTACCCTGTGATAACGGGCCAGGAAGAGAGGTGTGAGCCCGAATGTGCATTGGATAGAAAGGGGCAGTACGGCTACGGATAAGCTGTTGAAGCTGATTAAAGTAAGCAGACACAGCATGGGTGTCACTAATAGCTCCTATAGCCTCCAGAATTTTGAGCGCCTGCACCACATAGATGGAGTCCGAAATGAGATTGAAAGGAAAAGAACACTGTTTAAAAACTTCAATGACAATTTGCAGTTCTACCCATTGTGGATTTCCAGGAGCAAATTGATGCTGGACAGGGGGAGAGTCATTAATCACATAAGCTCCCATTCCAGACTTAGAGCCATCAGTAAAAATATTAACAGCCCCCGGAATTGGAGTGGGTGAAGTTACTTTAGGGAAAATGATAGGATGCTCTTTAACAAAATGGAGTAATGGATGAGAAGGGTAATGATTATCAATATCCCCTTGAAACGAACAACATAGAATGGCCCAGTTGTCCAGAGTAGCACACAAAACATTAAGTTGAACTTTAGAATAGGGTATGATAAGAGAAGAAGGTGCTTGTCCAAAAAATTGAATGCTCTGTTGAATCCCTCTAAGTGCTAACGCTGCAACAGCATCAGGATAGTATTCTAAAGATTTTCCTGGGGATACATGTGGGTGGATCCATAGTAAAGGCCCATCTTGCCACAGTACTCCAGTAGGCTGCCGCATAGTGGCAAGCACACATAACTGGAAAGGTTTATCACTCTGGAGCCTGCATAGAGTGGCATGTTGTATAGCTTCTTCTACTTTTATAAGGGCCGCTCTGGCCTCTTTAGTGAGGGTACGAGGGGAAGTAAGATCTGGATCACCCTTAAGAATAGCATACAAAGGCTGGAGCACGATATTAGGAATATGTAAATAACCTCTTATCCAATTAATATCTCCCAACAGTTTTTGAAAGTCATTTAGAGTTTGGAGATCTTGAGTTCTTATAGTAACCTTTTGTGGTTTTAATATGTCATATCCAATCGTCGCTCCCAAATACTGAATAGAATCCCCTGTTTGAACCTTCTCAGGTGCAATATGTAATCCATACTGAGCTAACAACTTCACCAGGTCTTTACAGGCCTCATAAACTGACTGCTGTAATTTGGCTGCCAATAATACATCATCCATATAATGAATAATCTTAATGGAAGGATATTTTTGTCTGAGAGGTGCGAGTGCCTTCCCTACATACATCTGACAAATCGTAGGACTGTTAGACATTCCCTGTGGTAAAACAACCCACTCAAACCTTTGATCTGGTTCCTCGTGATTACACGAGGGAAGGGTGAAGGCAAAACGCTGTGAGTCCTTAGGATGCAAAGGAATAGAAAAGAAACAGTCTTTAATGTCAATAGCAATGATATGCCAGCCCTGAGGAACAGAGGAAAGCAGCGGCAGCCTGAAACACCCCCGCCATACGGAGGCGGATCGGGAGGCTGTCTGTTCTTGAGCCCTTGCTTATCTCTGTTCCCTGTACCTAAACTCCCTAGCTGCCGAGACAGCGTCTCCAGCTCCTCCTCTTCATTATCTTCTGCCTCTGACCCACTTTTGCATGGGGGCGTGTGCAGCACACTGAGATCTGGATACAGTCTCCTCCTGTTCTCCACGCCCCGCACACTCCCCTCTTCCTGAGACACTTCACTCTCTGTTGTTTCTGATTTTTCCTCATGCAATTGTTCTAAAACCTCCTGCCCTTTAACAAGCGCTTCTTGGCATCTGCCATCCGTAAGACAACTACGGACCATCTTCCAGAGGGGTATCACCCCGCCCTCTAGCATGCCCTGCTCACGAGCAAAGTCAAGGTCTTTGCCTAATTTATCCCAGCTGGGTGTAGTGAGGCTGCCTGAAAATGCAAACCACGGTGCAGCTGTATCCACCCTCTGTAAAAATTTCTCTAAGGTACTGCGTTTCACCTCCAGTCCCTTGGATCGTAAAAGGCCGTCTAAGGCCAGAAGAAGTGGACTTGAAGTCACGGCACCCATGACGCAACACAAGAAAACACAGAAATCGAAAGTGAAAGTACACAAAACAAAACGAACATTCACAGAAAACAAAAACGAAAATACAGAGTGCAATTGCTATGAGATGTAACGCTCTCTCTTTTTACAGAGGAGCAGGTACCTTTAATGCTCCCTCTTTATGTATAGAGGAGCCTCCGCTTTTTAACAGCGGGTCCCACCTTACCTGGGACTTACCGGTGCACCTCCCTGACTGCTGAAAGTTCTGGTTCCTGGGTGTTTCTTTGTTTCTTTTCTCCCGGGTCTCGGCACCACTTGTCACGACCCCCTTGCCCGCAAGGAAGACGCGACTCAGGAATCTTCTTTCAGCAGTTTATTCAGGCCCCTGATATTCTTTTAATGATTCTTCTACTCTACTTCTACTACCCGGAATAATAATTGGATGCCCCTCCCAGCCTTAATAAAGCACCTCGAACCCCAATGCAAAGCTGCCACGTGTACCCTTCTCACAGGGTGCTAGAAAATGACACGCCAACTTTCTCTGATAAGGAGCTGGGAACATGCCAACTCTCTCTGATATGGAGTTGTCCTTCACAGACCACAACGGAGCCAGCGCCATCATGTAATGGCGACCACAGTCCGAAGGAACGGCTCACCACACTTTTTGACTATGGTCAGATCAACTCGGTTGGTAAAATGGAGGAGACATATCCGTGGACTTAGGGTCACAGGTTCCCTGCAAGAGGTGGAATAGTATCAATACCTCTCAGGCCTTGGGATTAAGAAGGAGAAAGGGTAAGTTGCCAAGGGAGATCCGGGGTGCTATTTCTAGGAAGAGAAGAAGGAGGGGAGTGTGGGAAGGACAGTTGAGAACACAGAGTCGGCTCCTCATGCTGTCCGGGTTCAGACAGAAAGGCAGAGCAGGGAAGGACACTGTCCAAGGCGTTTGGAGGCATTTGGTGACTTCCCACTGCTCTCAGAACAAAGCAGAGTGTTGGCATGCCCCCGAGCCCCGTGCAATCTGGCCCGTCATCCCCTGCAGCACTCCGGCCCCCACATCCTCCATGCTGCAGCCTTGCAGACCTTCTTGGCTCCTCAAGGGACCCCGTGCTCTTCCTATGGCCTAGGTAAGCCTGCGCTTCCCGCTGAGCAGTGGGCTGGATGCTGAGTCAGCACTTGGGTGTCAGGCCCACTCCTGGGGCAGAGTAGTCAGGGCAAGAAAGTTAGCCCATCCTTGCGGACCCACAGGCTCCGTCTACACTGCAGGGATTCTGTGGAAAGCAGAAATCACCAGTCCAGACTGCATAGCCGGTGCCATTAGGTGAAAAAATGATGAAGTGGGGTCAAGATTATCGAGATGGCACTTGAGAGCCAGCCTTTTGGAGGATCCTGGAGCCCTGTAACCTGGTGACCTGGTCTACAAGCCATTTGGTCTGGCTTGTATTGGAGGTGCCAGGCTCTGAACTCAGACGTTGGGCCAGCATCAGAATCCCTCAGCTCAGGTTCTCACCCCCAGAGCCAACCCTGGTCACCAGCCTCATCCTCACACCCCTTTCTGCACACCTTTGGGTTCACCCCAGAGTCTCAGCGCCTGCACATCTGCCTACCTCTCTCTTGTGGGTTTCAGTAGCCCCGTGAGGTCCTGCAGGCAAGGATTTGGTCCTAGTGTATCTAAATTCTGAGCATTCTTTGGGGCATCTGCAGCGGCTGGAGCTTCACAAATACTAGTGAAGGAAGTGGTTTCCTTAGCTCCATCTGCATCCAGGCCTGATTTTCCACAGTGATTTAGAGTGACCTCCCTCGCCTGTGAGAGGGGAGCCTGGAGGAGCAGATGTCGATGTCCAGTTCACCGCAGAGCAGCTGATTTCAGGAGGTGAGGCCCCAGGTCACAGGTGTAAGGCGGTGGCAGGGGGCACAAACCTGAGTCTGTTTGGAGCGGGGAAGACCTCCTCCCTCTATGTGCTCTGAGCTACAGCAACGACT
This sequence comes from Ictidomys tridecemlineatus, assembly GCF_052094955.1. NCBI lineage: Eukaryota > Metazoa > Chordata > Mammalia > Rodentia > Sciuridae > Ictidomys > Ictidomys tridecemlineatus. The sequence goes on from NC_135478.1 coordinate 62,844,986, forward strand.
ACTGGTCCCAGAGCAGGGCTCCCTGCCTGAGATTCAGGAAGCCAGTGGGCACCCTGGGACTCCAGGAAAAAGGGGCACCTGTGTGCTTGCCCTTGCAGTTAACCCCCTTCTCAGGAGATCACAAAGCCACCAGGAGCCAAAAACCATTGAAAGCAACTGGCCCCAGGGAATGAGAACTCTCTCTCTCTCTCCCCCTTGACTGACACTAAGGCTGACATCCCTGCCCTTCCATTCACCAAATCATCTGGGCAGTGGGTTTACATGGCACAGGGGCCTCTCTCCCTGGGCACCCACAGCCAGTCCACCAGCCCCTGCCGCCGCCATCATTTTCCCGGAGAATCTGAATATGAGAAGGAATTGGGGATATGAAGAGGCAAATCTCCAGACACAATAAATACAGACAGTAACATAATCCTTGCTTGAAGAATAAGGCTACTGTTGGGATCTCAATGTTCAAAAAAAGTTTACCAAATTAGAGGGGCACGCCCAGTTGGAATTCTGGTTTTCACAGTCTCCTTGCTTGTCAAACTCAATATCAAGGAAAATAAGTTAATTTGATTTGGCAAAGGCTCTTGCAATATGGAATTGATATCTGGGGCAGCCCCCTTTGATGTTCTGTATAAACAGCATTTTCCCTGCTCTGGAAGCGAGATTGAATATAAACAGCCTCTTCCTTCCCCACCCCTCGGCAGTGCCAAGGGAGAAACAGAAAAAAGAAACAGAAGAGAAGACTTTTCTGTGGCTCACAAGATTTACAGGAATAGCTCTTGCTGGTTGGTTTCTTGACACAGGACTCCTCAGCCTAAGGCTGGCCTTATTGGCCCAATGGTCCCTGTGGGGACCGCCCTGGGCACTGCAGGATGAGGAGCAGCATCCCCAGCCTCTACCCACTAGATGTCAGCTGTGACAACCCAAAGGACTCAAGGCACTGCCAAAGTCCCCTGGCATCAGGACTTCCCGGGAGCGCAGAAGGTGCTCCAGGAAACCTGCGGCTCTTTGTGTGGAGGCCAGGCCTTCTGCCTGGAGGCTCCCACCCCGTCCATCAGCTCTGCCTGCCTGGGGAGACTCTGGGATGCAGCCTCTCCTGCTGTCCCTGGGCTCCAGGCTGCTCACTGCACAGCCGACTGGAGAGGACGGTCTCAGTGGCTGAGGAATTGCACACTTGGCACCTCTGCCTGGCTCCTCAGTGCTTGTCCCAAGAATGAGAATCACACTGTCCCTGATGCCTGGTCACATATTTAATGCTCTCTCCCTCGAGGTCCATGGCACTTGGTGTAGTGTCACAGGGACAAGTTCCTCCCTGGAACAAGGCAGGTTCCAGTCTGTGACCATCCACAGCCAGCTGCATCAAGCCTCGGTGACCAGGGGTTAGACCTTCAGGAGTTCTTAGCAACCCTGTGGGCGGCTTTAGTTCACCCGTGGTCAGTGCAGCCATGGGCCATCAGCCATGATGGGTGTTCTGAGAAGGGACTTGCCGGGCCCTTTTCTGTGACACACACACCTTGGAGACTGCTCCAGGCCTCAGGGCCGCCCCAACCAGGCTGCCCATGTCACTGTGCTAAAGGCGGAGGGGATCGTAACATGGTGGTAAGTGTCTGCTCATCTACATGGAGACACACGGCCCAGACTCCAGGCCAGGAGTGCTGCAGCTGGTCACGGTCTGACGGCCACCATTCTGGGCATGGCACATGCAGAGCATGGCCAGGTTGACACTGCAGCCCCAGCCACGGCCACACACCAGAGCACCCCTGCATCCACCCCTGGTGGCTAATTGGGCATCTATCAGCATGTCGCTGGTTTAAAGTCCAGGCTAAAACTAGAGGGGCAGTGGACACCCCAGCTGCTCGCCCACGTCCCTTCCTCTCATCTTACTTCAGGAATTCCAACTCTGTGTGGACTGGCCATGAGTCCATTGAGCAGCAGCCACAGCCTGGGAAGGGGGTTGACTGGGTGGGACTTCCAGGAAGCCCCTCAGGCAGTACAGTCCTTGACTCCACCCTGCCACTTCCCTGCTCCCTGTTTGGGTCTTTGCTAAGGTTGGATGGGAGTCCCCGAGGCGCAGGTGTTAAAGGCTCAGTGGAACATGTAGGATCTGGAACCCAATGGAAGGGAGGTGGGCCTTGGGGGTGTGTCCTTAAGGCAGATGTTGGGACCCCAGCCCCTCCTCACTCTCTGTGCTCCCTGCCACCATGATGGAAGCAGTGGTGTTCCACGCTTCCACAGGCTCAGAAGCAATAGACCAACCAACGACAGGCTGAAACCTCCAAAACAGGAGCCAAAATAAACCTTTCCTCTTTTTGAATTGATTGTCTAGGGAGTTTAGTCACGGAAATGGAAGCTGACACAGGTGATTCTCACAGGGACAGCTTGAGAACATGGGGCCAGCACGTGGGAAGATGAAGCTCAAACACTGAGGCTGGCCAAACTGAAGGACAAGAGGGGCCTGACAGACAACCACATCATGGGGTCAAGCTGCCCAGGTAGGCCCCTGCCCCAGGCTGTTCCCTAGTGGGGTAAAAGAAGAGAGCCCTGAACACAGCTCCACACAGGACCAGGCAAGTCGCCTGTGGCTGAGGAGATTTATTTTGTTCCCTGAAAAGCAGAAATAGTGGAGCCTAATTCCTAGGCTTCCTCTGCGATGCAGAGAGCCGGACAGTTCTGGGACAGGGGAGGACCTGCTTATGCGCAGGGCCTCCTGCAGCTGGCAGTGATTGAGCTTGGCCTGCAGCTCTACCTCCAGCCTTGAGTCTCCAAGTGCAGGATTGGCCTCTGGTGCTTAGGGTCACTGATGACGTCTCAGTGACAAACCAGCTAACTTACCTTTGTTGAAAGGTAACGCATATCTCAATGTGGCCCTTTAGCATTCAATTCATGCTTATTGAACAATCAGAAAGAATAACACAGCAGCCCTGTGCCGGTCACACCATGGATAGCACAAACGGGACGGCACAGGAACCCGGGAACAGCTCCTGCATGGTGGTCGGGCCGGAAAGAGAAGCAACTGGGGGACAATGACAAGAGAGGGGACTGGGCTGTACCCAGGTTGGTCTCCATGAAGATGCAGCCAGGCCCTGAGGGGGCTTATTCGTGCTGGTCCTGGAAGGAAGGTAAGGAACTCTTCAGGTGCCTGGAGAATTCCAAGTGCCAATTCTGTGGCAACCTGCCCAAGGATCTTGGAAGGTGCTCACCCTCTCCAGCTTCCTCTGCCATGCAGAAGTGGAAGCACATGAATGTGAATGTCCCTCAGGCCCTGTGCACCTTTCAGAGGAAAGATAAAATTTCCTGGCATGTTACAGACCCAGGGCATTCTCTACATTATCTTCTTTAAATCTGTGGGAGTGGTAAACACAGCCTGGTGACTCTGAAGGCAGCTGTTTACCTGCCCCGTGTTCTGAGTCACTCAGGCCTAGGCTAGGTCAGTCCAGGCTCTGCCATTCCATACCGGGTGTCCTTGGCCAGGTGCTTAGCTTTTGTGTGCCTCAGTTTCCTCATCTGTAAAAGCGACCTCAAAAAATATTCTTATTTCAGAAAGGACATAGGTGAGCAAGAGGAGATCACGCATTTAACTCTCGTGCAGTTGCCCCGACTGGTTTTGACACAGTGACGTCCTCTCCAGAAGCAGCAGTGATAAACCCACAGTGTCTCCGGATCTCCATGCATGGTGAGGGGCTCAGATCTCATGGGCACGTCCTACGACTAGTGCTTTCATCTTCTGAATGTAATTTTTAAAGTCACCTCACTTTATGCAACTTAATAAATCTATTTCAAAACAACTTCAGAGGGCTATGTCAGGGGGCTGGCACCACTCCAAGTTCACGGCTGCCACAGGAGCAATACATGCAGTGTGGCCCCTTGGCAAGGGTCAGCCACAGAGCAAAGCCGTGCTGGTCCATTTCAGTGTGTGGACACCATGGTGATGTACAGAGATCTCAGTGAGAGGTGAAGGGTGGCCAGTGCTAGAGCACTTATGTGACACACATGAGGTTCTGGGCTCCAACCCCAAAAAGAATTAAATGACGGAAGGAACCTGGATGGCCCGGGTCCCTTGTATGAGTGGGTGTGTGGCACAGGGACGAACCCAGGGCCTGCACGTGCTAAGCAAGCACCTGCCAGGGAACTCCCGCCAGCCTCTGTGCACAGCCCCTTGACATAAGTGGCCCTGAGGGCTGCAGCAGGTGTGAATTCTGCTCCACAGAAAACGTTTTTTGTTAGAACTTGGAGCACATTTTAAAACAAGGGAGAGTCGTCAGCGAGCACCTCATCCCCTTGACCACCTCCAGCCTCAGGCCTGCATCCTCTGCATGCTCCAGGTCACGCACCTGGAGTTGCTGTGGGGTTTGCAGCAGCATAACAACAGACACACCAAGTCAGCCGCTGCTAAGACATTGGGCAGCTGTAGTGTCACTGGACTCCCTTATGATCATATGGGCACCTTGATGTATGTGGGGACATGCCGTAATGCACACATGATAAATCAACAGAGGAAAGATTGAACTGTGCCTGGGGCCGGGTATGGCAGCCTGCAGAGGCTGTGTGCCCAGCATGCCCTGGTCATGTAGGCTGTCGTCTGTGGTGGCCCAGGAGGGGATGAGGGACACCTTGGTCCACCACATCCCAGTGCTATGCAGTGCTGTGTGGAGCCCTCCATGGACCCCAGGGACCACTGCCCTGCTTCCTGCTTCTGCGCCTTGATGAAGGTGACCTTTCCTGGATTACAGCCATGCCTGGCTTCCTCCTCTGGCCTCTACCTCTGGCACACTCTGTGGGAACAGGAAAGTGTCCCAGCTTCTAGGTCTGTTCCATCGTGAAGGGGCTGCTTCAAAACTCCACGGGCTTCTATTCATCGTATTTTAACTACTTCATTTGACAAGTTTCTTGGAGCTGCCTATTGATAATTGATAGAGTGTTTCTTTCTTTCCAATTTCTTCTATTAATTATCCCAGGAAGTCTATCAGCACTTTGCATGAAACCCAATAGGTCAGAGCATGTGGCCTCTGCACAGGCCTGTGTAAAGGAATACCATCCGGCTGCCCTCTGACCAGAGAGCTATCAGGTTGCATCCTGGCCAGCTCCTCTTCACTGGAATAACCCTTAGCAGGGCACAAGAACTTCCGTTGCTCTGGTGGCTCTCAAGTGTACCCACCTCCCTGGGTCCCTGCAGGCTGCAGTCTACAGGACTCTGGGAGGGACCTCCAACTGAGGTCATGGGTGTGCGAGACCCCAGCCTGGCCCAGTTCCTCTTGTTTCCTGTGGCTGTTTGGTTGTGTTCCTTTGTTTCTCTTGTTCTTTTCAGGCAAGAAGCACTCGCTGCAGACAAGTCCCCAGGGAGGATCTGACCCTGGGCTGCATCATGCTAGAAGCTGTAGGCAATTACTGGAAGACTCTTTTTATTTGTCCGGCTGCTTCAAACAACCAAGTTAGAGAAGATCCAGAGATCACACTTGAAATTCCAGTCTGGGCTTCTGTTGGGACATGAGCAAGAGACATTACATTTTCACAGAGGCTCGCGGAGTTCCTAGAGTCCAGGTGATGTGGATGGCTGCTTAGCAATGGGCAGCACGGGTCTTGGGCATGCCAAGGTGCAGGTGGCCTCCCAAGCCCATGGAGGAGCAGTCAGCCAAACTGAGGCCCTTTGCTCTTCTGGGCTGCACTGGGTGTGCCAGATGACTGGCCTGTCTCCAACTGCATTCATTTCATCTTGCAGTGAAATAGTCATGGTCCCCAATCCCCAGCCTGCTCATTCTCATTACTCACTTCAGCGGGGAGCTCTTTTCCCTCTGCGGCAGGGTGGGTTCCCGAGAATGCCACCTTTCTTTTTCCTCTGAAGTCCACATGACATGGGGGCAGGGCAGGGTACCTGTCGCGATGACCCTAAGCCTTCTTCACAGCCCCATCCACAGCCCCCGTCCAGTGTCATCAGAGGCAGAGGAAGCCATGAAGAGATGCCCGTGTGGCGGGCTCTCTGCCCTTGCAGTTCTCGCCATCCACAAACACGTTAGTGCCGTGCCCTCAGTATGGTGACCCGAAACACAGGGGCTGGAGCACGTGGCCCAGAATGTATGAGAGAGGCCAAAGCGGCTCAGGAGGAAGCGGTAATGTGAGTGGGAAGGTGAAGGGCACTATGGCCTGGCTCTTAAGTGTCCCCCAAACCCCTGTGTTGAAGCTTGGTGGCCAGCCTGAGGACCACTGGAGTCTTCACTGGGTGGGGCTCAGCAGGAGGACATTGGCCACAGGGGATTGGGGGCAAGACCTTAAGCGGACAGGAGACCTTCCTTTCTCTTGGTGTCCTGGCTTCCAGGGCTTCCTGCCTCTGCAACTTCGAGCATGGCCTTGCCCACCACAGGCTCCCCATGATGCTCTCCTCGCCACAGGCCCCAAAGCAGCGGAGTCAGCTGACCATGAACCACGAGCCCAAACAAACATTTCCTCCTTGAAGTGGATTCCCTCATACGCTTTGTCTCAGAGAGTGAACTAACATGGTGAGTTGGGGACTCAGTCTTCAGGGGGATGGCTACAGAAAGGTGCAGAGAGCAGAACCATGAAGGTAGGAGCAAGAAATCCTTGGAGCTCCAGCCAGGCATGGCTCCCTGTCACACTGTGGGCTGCCTCTGGCTCCCTCTTCATCCACGTCAGAAGAGTGACTGGCAAAGGGCCAATGTCCCGCCATGATTGCTGTAGAGTACCTGGGGGAATAAAGAGTGAGGCTTTAACTATGGCAGGGATGGCGAGTGGGACGGCTCTTGAATGCACGTGGGTGCTCAGGCTGAGGATGGAGGAGAAACAGATGGGAGAGAGGCTGGTCCCAGAAGCCATGAGAGGCTGGGCTCTCGGGTCAGCTTCATGACAGGCTTCAGCTTCATACCATCTGGAAGGCACTGTATGACGAGGACCCCAGAGAACCTCACACCTAACTCCTGGGATCTTTAAGTTCAACCTCAGAAACATAGAACTTTGCCCAGTGACTCAGGAGGATAAGGCAGGAGAATTGCAAGTTCACAGCCAGCCTCCTCAACTTAGGGAGACCCTGTCTCAAAATAAAAAAAACAAAAAACAGAAAAATGGGCTGAGAATGTGGCTTAGGGGTTAAGCATGACTAGGTTCAATCTCTGGAAGAGAGAGAGAGAGAGAGAGAGGGAGAGAGACAGGTCACCTTCTCAGGCACCTGTCTGCATTATGATGGGTTCTGGGCCATTGGATTCAAGAGGTTATCTCAGACTCTCCCTTATTTTATCCTCTCAGTTCAAAGGAAGCTGGTATCTTTCATTTACTCTGTCCCAGTTAGGGGTTGTGATTTTGTTGATTCTGCTCAGTGCTTGAGGCTGGAGCAGAGAGAGATGGGAAGCCTTCCTTCCTCTCCCAGAGCCCCTGAATACATCCATAATTCACCTGTGTGTTCATGCAACCAAGCCTGAGCAGAAGTGCTTTTCTTGCACTGTCTACCACATGTGGTCCAGGTCTGGATGCGAGTGCTCTGTGTGTCGACCACTCTTTTACTGAGAGAGGAGGCTGAGCCCCGTGCCTGCCTCCAGCTCTGGCCCTGGCTCTTCCCTGGTTCACTGAGACTTTCCTGGTAGCCCCATGGCTACCCACAGAGCTCCGGAGACCTTACCTGGCATGGAGAGAAGAGGACTCTCCTCACCTTTCTGGGTCACTTTGTCTGAGTTCATCTCTAAGAGTGAAGCTGGACTAGAGATTCTTGGACAAACCCATTATTGAGGGTCTGTAGATTCTTGCAGGAGACCTGGAAGGGAGCAGAGAAACCAGGAAAGGATGGGGAAAATTTTGTAAGCATGGTTTCCAGGGATGCACTGGCCCCAGGAGGACCTCTGCAGTGTGAATGGCTCTGCAGGGCTTGCCCTGCCCAAAGGGAGGGGTTGGACTGCTAGACTGCCCCTGGGTCATGGTCCTGATCCTTGTCAGGAGTAGATCAGGGAGAGTGGAGAAGGGATAGAGTATGATCGTGGGTGGAGAGCCCCTGAAGTGGCTCTGGCATGTCCAGGGAAAGCTGGAACCCAGGGCCATCTTCAGGAAAAGCATCCAGTAAAAATGCTGGATGACCTGTGGGTGGGAGGGCAGCTGGGTCTTCCATGTTTCTGTGACAGACAGGTTATTCTCTCAGCACATGAACCAGCTTCAAGTATTTCTTCTCCCCTCAAAGCCAAGTAGCTGCCAGCAAATCACGAGCCTTCTAGCTACAGCCACCACTGCCGGTTTTGCTAAGAGGTCATGAGTTTTTCACCTTCTGGGATCATAGGGTGGCAACCAGACAATGCGAGTGAAGGGCCCAGCACCCTGCCTGGTCCTGGGTCAGCTTCACCTGGGATTACAGTCCTGACTGTGGCTGGTGCTGTCCCAACAGGCACCCGTTGGGAAATTTTCTGCCAACTGGGACTCCAATCTTTTGGTGGTTTCTTGTTCCTTTCAAGTACAAAGGGATGTTTCATTACAAGATAACATGAAGAAATTGATATGTGTATGTGAAGTGTGCACATTTCTAGAAGCTAAGCTTGGTAGGAGCCTCGTTACAAATCTGATTGGCATTTGGCAGGTTGTTACTCATCGTGGGGTCCAGCCTCTTGAGAGCTGCTTGAAAAAGAATGAGTTGTTCAAGCACTTTTGCCAAGAAGCTGTGTAAACAGTCAACACCTTATTTTCCATGTGAACGTCATGCATATACACAGCTGTCAATTGCTTGCAAATTGCCCGGCTGCCAGTTGCCAGGGTGTTCTGGGATCAGCCTCCCTCCACACATTCTTGGCAAGTTTTTAAAGTGAAATGTGAAGATCATTTTTATTATTTTACGAAAAATACAGTCTTGAAAGACCCACTCCATCCACCTTATTTTCATTGTTTATTCCTTCCAATGCAGAATGTTTCCATTCCTTCAAATTGATCCAGGATGCAAAATGGGTCTAACCTGGAATTTCCTAAATGACCTTAGGGGAGCTTGGTGGAACAAGAGAGAGCTTATTAATCCTTGACTCCCCAATTTCATAGGGGTCATTTGATGGCAGCAACCAAGGCAGTCCTTTTGCCAGACTTTCCCCAGTACCCCAAGACAGTAAAATGTTTCAACAGGAGCCAGCAGGTGATTTTATTACTGCCCAAAGAAAGATATCATTACTCCCTACACAAAAAAAGTGTAATACCCTTTTTGCTTTCTATTGAAGTTCTTGCAACTTTAGAAGGGGTGGGGAGAAGTTCTAACCAGGGGAGATTGACATTGAAAAAAATACAAATAAATCTGTGGTTGCAACCAGCCCATGAGCAGTAGTGTCTGAATCTGTTGCAGGGGAGGGCTGTTGTTGCACAGGTCCCTGAGGAAGGTCTGGGGTGGTGGCATGTTCATTGTCTGATATTGAAGGTCTCCTAGGCACATGTACATCAACAGTCATCATTTTGTACTGTCAGCCTGTGTGTGGTTCATTAGCTGTCAGTGAGACCTTAATAAAGGTGTGAACAACAACGTGAATTACTTTCCTTCTTTTTTAGTAAAATGTTTTTCTTCTTTTTTAGTAAAATAAAAACAATCCCAGGTAGAAATACAGAACATGAGATAGATCTTCAGCCTAGAAGAAGAGACAGCAGGCATCTTGGTGCTTCAACAGTCCTGAGGCTGGAGACCCTTACCTGCCTATCCATCTCTTGAAAGTAGGGGTGGGGGATGCTTTAGGAGATGCTCTCAGGCCCTATCAGGAACTTGAGGAGCTTAGTTTTCTTAAAATCTATAAAAGCCTGTGCCAAGGAAGACCCATTGTTCAATCCCAAAGATGCGATACAAAGAAACGCGTGAGAATTTGCTGAACTGAACAGGATATCAATTCTTATCTTTTCTTTGTTTCTCCTGATGGTTTTCTACCCCAGCAAGAACACTCCACAAAGGATTGGGTTAGACATTTATCTCAATGTGATTAAGTTCCAGAGCCAAACCTGGAGAGGAAGGGTCCTCTCCTTCCTACTCTCTCCCCACTGCCAGTGTGCCTCAATTCCTACAGCCCCCACGTTTCCTTTCCTGCTCCAGGAGCAAGTGAAGCTCGTAGGCATGGGCACAGACCCACAATCACGAGGTGTTCTTAAAAGTGAAGTCTGGCTATCATTTCCCACCCACTCATTGACTTATCAAAACACTCCTTGTTGAGCATCTATAAGGTTTCAAGGTGCAAGGGACTGGGTGATAAAACAGACTCAGTGCCTGTCCACAAGGAGGTCACCTCCTAGAGGGATGGACACCGTAATCAAATATTATTCTTCTGCATCCTCAGAGGTTTGGGTCCAGATCCCCTGGGGATACTGCAAGTCGGAGATTCTCATGCCCTTTATATCAAAGGGCACAGTATTTGTGTATAACCTTGATTACTTTAAATCCCCTCTAGATTACGTACAACACTTAATACAATGCAAATGCTATGTAATTAGCTTTTGTTCTCTTCTGGGAATAATGACAAGAAAAAGTCTGCTCATGTTCAGTACAGATGTCATTTTCTTTTTTAGAATTTTTTGTTTGAATCCTTACATGCAAAAGCCAGAGGAATAGAGGGTTAATTGTAACCCAAATTCAAAGAGAAACTAAACATTATTTCTTTTTTTTTATTGGTTGTTCAAAACATTACATAGCTCTTGATATATGATATTTCATACTGTAGATTCAAGTGGGTTATGAACTCCTATTTTTACCCAGTAAACAGATTGCATAATCATATCGATTACACATCCACATTTTTACATAATGCCATATTAGTAACTGTTGTATTCTGCTACCTTTTGTATCCTCTACTATCTCCTTCCCCCCTCCCATCTTCTCTCTCTATCCCATCTTCTGTAATTTAATTCTCTCCCTTTAAACATTATTTTTGCTATGAAGCAAAAATAAATGTCTACAAAGAGCAAATTTTAGGAAGACTTTGATTAGTAAGTAGCTCTGCAGGAGAACTGACAGAGAAGAAGTTTGAAGGAAGAGCAAAATCTGACCAGGTAGAGAAGGCTGGGAGAGCAGGGCAGGCCCAAGGAACCATGTGTGCAGAGAGGCAACCAACTAAGAAGCTGGGAAGCATGACACAATCCAAGAACTGACCGAAGGCCTGTGTAGCTGAAGCTCAGAGAGCAAAGAGGAGAGGAGTCAACCGGACAAGCTGAGGCCAGAAGACATATGATGTTTTATAGGCCAGAGGAAGGAACTGCCAACTATCAATTTCCTCCAAAGAACAAAACAAAGCACAAAACCTCTAAACAAACAAAACAAAAAGGCATACCTATCAAGCAAAGCTAATCCAGGGGAGTTTTAGTAAAGTTTTGGAGGGGAGGACAGGCAAAGGTAGTCCCTGCATAGGGCCTGAGCTGCATGACTTCAAGACAGAATCAGATGAGATGGAGCAGAGTTTGATATCACAGCTGTAGATCTGGGGACACAGCAGGGAGTCTGAAAGTCTTGTCACTCATCTTCATGCACAAGCTCCTTCACTAAATCATCTTGCTCCTCTCTGGGCTGGGAGATATGACCTTCTCAACACAGGGACAGGGAGTCATGTCACTGAGGGTCTGAGGTCTGACTCCACTCTGTGAGCGATGGTGAGTCACAGGTGGTCCTGGTTCTAATGGACTGCTGGTGATGTTGTGCATGATGTGCTGTGCTGCTTTCCTGAGGCTGGTTGTTCCAGCTGTCCCACTGGACATACGAGAAGATGACTCCCCAGGCACACACCAACATCAAAGTCTCACCATCCTGTGGCCCCTAGGTCAGGTCAATGGAGAAGAAAATTGCCTCTTTTGCCCAGAATGTCACTTGCTACCTCTGACCCTCAGCCTTATTTTATAATCAATTTAGAGATAGTTTTATTATTTAAAATTTATTATTTATAATTTTATTATCTCTAAATGAGGATGACAATATTTTATTAGAAATGCAGTGTGGAAATTCTCAGTCCAATTTTCTTTTGGTAGCCTCTGGAGATTGGTTCCAGGATTCCACAGGCATGAGAATCTAAGGATGCTCAGGCCTGCATGTAAAATGCCATAATATTTACATATGATTTATGCACACCATCCTGCATACTTTAAATCATCTCAAGATTACATACAGTACCTAAGCCAGCGTACATAGGTGCTATATGGTGTCATTAAGAGAAGGATGACAAGAACGTCTACATGTCCAGTATAGGAGTCAATTTTTTTTTCTGAATATTTTCAATTCACAGTTGGTTGAATCTGCAGATGTGGACCCATGGATACAGGGTGCCAATCACATCGGCCTGGCTGAGTCCAGGGGATAGTTAGATACTGAAGCTGCAGCCAGGGGAGGAGCCTGTGACAGAGGACTTTGTGTCCTGGGGCCAGGTCTTGCAGAAGCACCTTGACATACCACGGGGCTACCTCCCAGTGCACCCACCCTGAGTGGGGACACTCTAAATTGAAGAAGCATTCAGTGCCTAGTGGTCACCAAGGCTGAGCCCATTCCACTTAGCCACACAGCACTGCATGGCCATGGCCAGTGTCTCAGCATTAATTACCATAGTTGTTTTCGCATTGAACTGCAGAGTAGGAGAAATATCCAGAAGCCCCATGGCCATCCCATGACCCTCTAAAGCAACTGCCCATCTAATTTGTTGAGGACTCTTGTCCAAGTCCCTGCTGTGGTGATCTTGATTACCTTTTTTTACCTGTATCATTGACTCTGATCCCAAGAACATCAAGGACCCTGATGGGCTATTTCTCCTGTAAACATTTCCAGTGCTCCAGAGACGCCCTTCTTAGCTCCATGTCTGCATGTCACTGGAGGAAAAGGAATGTGCTTACAATACTTTCCTTCTGCACCACATAAGAGCTCAGGGGTGAAAGAATGAGCTTCATATATTGGATTGACATGGGTTGAGCCACTCTGGCCCTGGACAGGGTGCTGAGCACTCAAGGATGGCTTGGACACACCAGCCCTGGGAATCCTTCCCTGGCCTGCATGTTAAGAGCCCAGTCCTTGCCTCTGGGGGTAATGGACTAAGCTCTAGATGGATGCTAAGGGTCCGCTGGAGAAGATGATTTGTTGGACCAAGGCATTAAAGAACACTTCACAGAGGCACGGTGCCTTGACAGGGCTCATCAAAGCACACATCGACATTATTTCTTTTCTTTTTTTTTTAATTAGTTACACATGACAGTACAATGATCTTGACGTATCATACATTTTAATCAGATGAGGTATAATTTCTCATTTTTCTGAGTGTACTGGTTGCAGAATCACTTTAGTCATGCAATCACGGATACACATATAGCCATATTAATAATAATGTATACATTATTCTGCTGTCCTTCCTTCCCCCCTTTTCCTCCTCTCCCTTCCCATCATTATTTCTTAATACGTGAAATATGCAAAGGGAAGACTTGAAACCATTCCAAAACACTTTAGAGGGGGAAACTCCTTTAAATCCATATTCTTCATCTCAGAAGCACATAGCTACTACTGATGTAAACTGACCACACAGCACTCACTTCGGAGTTCCAGGCAGGTATAGAGCTCGGAGTCATTTGGTCTCGTATGCATTGATCACCTTTGTTGTTATTATTCTAGCTGCTCCTCCAGTCCATAGATTAAAATATCTGGAAAAAAATTCCTCTGCACTGAACATGTACAAATATTTTTTTCCTTATTGTTATTTTCTATTTACAGTACTTTGCTTACCTTATTAACAAAGGCAGACTTCACCTTGTGTTAGGTATTACAAGCAATTTAGAAAAGATTAGAAACATTCAGGAGGATGTGTGTAGATAGTGCACCATTTTACATAAAGAATTTCTGAATTCTGATGTCCACAGGTCCTGGGACAAATCCCTGGAGGACATCAAGGTATGTCTATATAATTAACTGTACAGTTACACCCCTAGAGAGATACAGAAAAGCTTTTTCAGGTTTTTCTTCGTTAACAAACAGTGCCTCAGTGAAGAATATCTTTATTAAATTTCTCTGAGCTCTTGTGTGGAGACCGTGGGCTGAACTTACAGCAAACTCCCAGGGGCAGGCTGTTGGATCAAGGTATGCACTCGAGCGGTTTTGATAGACCTTTTTAGGCTGCCTTTCCAAGAGGGTGCATTTTTCAGGTGGTGCAGGAGGACTCCAGACTCAGAGGGAGGGGAAGAAGGAGCCCAGGGAGGAACAAACCCAGGTCTAGCTTGGTTAGCTGGTTTGCAGGAAACATATTGAGTCCTGTGCCCCTCCCTTATCTGCAGGGGGTGCCCAGAAATACCCCCAATGGGTGCCTGGAATCTTGGATAGCACCAAACCCTATGTATCTTGTTTTTTCCTCTACCTGGGTTCCCATGATAAAGTTGAATTTATAAACTAGACATAGCAAGAGAGTGGCTTAACAACTTCACACCTTGAGCCAACCATTTTTTCTAGTTTGCCTGAGAAAGTTCTAGAGATAGGCAGATTGAAACAAAAACAAAACAAATCAAAACAAGAACACATTGTTTTTTGAAATGGTCACCCATTCTCTCGCCTTCCCTCAAGGGCGAGCTATTTCACTTACCTCTGAGCTTCAGGCTTCCCTCCACAGGCTACCAAATGCCACAATCTGTCTGGACACAAATCACAAGCCACTAAAGCAGGAACAAACTTTATTTCCAAACTCCCGTGAACCTGACTCTAACCCTGACCATAGCCCTAACCCTAATTCTAAACTTTACCTTATCTCTAAACCTAGCTATAATGCTATTCCTTACCCTAAACTTAACCCTAATTCTAACCCTAAATCTCGGCCTAAGGTGAACACTAAACCTAGCCCGAATCCTAGCCCTAATTTAAACCTTTGCCTAACCCTAAACCTAACTCTAGCACTAAGACTAACTCTAAGTCTCACACTAGCCCTATCCCTACTTCTAACCCTATTTATTACCGTAATTATAAACCTAGCCCTAACTCTAGCCCTAAACCTAAACATAACCATTGCCAAATCCGTATTCCTAGTCCAAAACCTAGATCTAAACCGAACTCTAAATCTAACCCTAACCCTAAGCCTAAGCCTAATATTAACACTAGTGCTAGCCCTAACGCTAATCATAAAACTAGCCCTAACACTAACCCTTGCAGTAAACAAAACCGAGCAATAGCCCTTACCCTAAACCTTAACATAAACCAAACCGTAACACTAAACCTACACCTAACCTTAACCCTAATTCGAGTCCTAATCTTAACCTTAATGCTAACCCTAACTCTGACTCATATTCCGACACTCACCCTAGCTCTAAACACCACTGTAACCTTAAGCCAAACCCTAACAGTAACCCTAGCCTTAATTTGAGTCCTAACCCTAATGCTAAAACTAAACCTGACCCGGAATATTAACCTAACACTAACACTATCTCTAAATTTCATCCTAACCTTAAACCTATTCTTAACACTGGAGATTTAACCCCTAACCATAACCCTAAAAATAACCCTAAATAGCATATTTCTTACATTACCCATTGCTCTAAACCTTGCCATAACCCTAACAGAAAATAGTCTTAATCCGAGCCCTAAACCTAGCTTTAACCCTAACCCTAGCCCTAACTATAGCTCTAACCCTATCCCTTAACATATGCCACACCCTGAACCTAATGCTAATCTTAATCCTAATCCTATTCCTTAACCTAACACAATCACTAACCCTATTAGTAGTCCTAACCCTAGTTCTAATTCTAGCTCTAAGCATAATTTAAACTTTAAACCTAACCCTGACCCTTATTTTGTCCCTAACACTAATCATAGGTCTAAACCTGAACGTAACCCTAAACTGAACCCTTACACTAGCCCTACATGTAACCTTTTACCTAAATCTAACCCAAATGCTATCCCTAGACCTAAACCTAAATCTTATCTATCTATAACTCTAAACCTAGACCAAAATAAAAACCTAGCCGTAGCCTTGATAATAACCCTTAGCCTAAAACCCAAAACAAACCATTCCCCTAGTCTTAACCCTAGTCCTAATTCTGGCTTTACCATTAATCATAACCCTAAACTAAACACTGAGCCTGACACTAACTCTAACCCTAGCTCTAAACATCACCCTAACCTTAAACCTAACCCTAAAACTATACTTAGCTCTAACATTAACCTAAAACTAGCCCTAATCATAACAAAGTTCTAACATTTGCCATAGCCCTAATCTATTGCAAAACCTTGCCCTAACCCAAGTCCTACCCTAGCTTAAACACTAAAGTTAACCATAACACAAACCTTAGCCCTTACCCTAAACCTAGGCCTAACCCTAGACCTAATCATAAGCATAACAATAGCCCTATCACTAGATCTAACCCTATTTATTACCCTAATAATAACACTAACTCTTCTGCTAACCCTAGGCTGAACCCTAAACCTATCCTTAACTTAAGCCTATCCATGACCCTACACCTAACCTGAACTCTAAACCTAAAACTATCATTAACCTATCCCTAACCATAATAATAACTTGAGCCTCAACCCTAAATCTTAATCTAATAAAAACCCTAACCCTGACTCTGACCGTAATAATACTCATAGCTCTAACCCTGACCCTAACAAAAAACCTGACCCTTACAATATACCTATACCTAGCTATTACGCTAACCCTAAAACTCTCCCTAACTGTAACCCTAGAACTGACATTAGCCCTAGCTCTAATCCTAATCCTAATCCTAACACAAACTTTAGACCACATCCTAGCCATAAACCTTGCCTTAATCATAAACCTAACCCTAACAATATCCCTAATTCTAATCCTCACCCTAGTCCTAAAAGTAGCTATAATCCGATCCCTTACCCTAAACCCTAACCCTGCACTAACCCTAGCCCTAAATTTAGGCCTAACCGTAACACTAACCCTAGTTCTAATCCCAGCCCTAATTTAGCCCTATCCTTAACCCAAACCTAACCGTAGCCCTAAGACTAATTCAAACTCTCGCCCTACCCTTATACCTAATTCTAAACTTATCCCTTACCATTACTCTCAACCTATTCCTAAACTTAGACCTAATCCTAGCCCTATCTTTAGCCCTAGCTCAAAGCCTAGATCTAAACCTAACTCTAAATCTAACCCTAAACCTAAGCCAAAACCTCACACTAACACTAGCTCTAATTCTAACATTAATACTAAAACTAGCCCTAACTCTACACCTCGCCCTAAAACAAAACAGAATCATAATCCTAACACTAATACTTAACCTAAACCAAACACTAACCCTACACCTAACCCTAATCTTATCTTTAATTCTAGTCCTAACCCTAACCTGAAAACTAATCGGGACTCTGACTCTGACCCTAACATTAAACCTAGCTCTAAACATCATTGTAACCATAAACTTAAACCTAACACTAGACGTAGGCCTAACCCTGATTCTATCACTAGCTCTAATCATAAGGCTACTTTGTACATTAGCCATAGCCATAACCCTAGCCCTAATCTAACCCAAAACCTAGCCTTAATCCGAATTCTAAACCTAGTTTGTTAATATTAATTTTTTTAGTTTCAGTAGACTAAACATATTTATTTTATTGGTAGGTGGTGCTGAGGATCTAACCAAGTGCCCATCACATACCAGACAAGCACACTACTTCTTGAAACATATCCCCAGTTGCTAAACCAAGTTTTAATGGTTAACATAAATTTAACCTTAACCCAAAAAGCCCTAATCCTTTATATAACCCTATTCCTAATCTTATGTCTAACCCTATCCATTACCCAAATGATCACCCTTATGCTAGCCCTAGGTCTAACCCTAACCCTATCCATTACACTAAACCACACCTAAAACCTAAACCTAACGCTTTCATTACCTTAACCCCAAACCCTAATGATAATTCAAGCCCTAAACCTAAACCCTAACCTAAAACAAACCCTCACCTTGATACTGACCCTAATAATAACCCTAGCTCTAAAACTGACATTCAGTATAAACCTAACCCCTACATTGGACCAAGCCATAAACCTAATACTAAATCTATCCCTAACTGTAACCCTAGACCTGACATTAGCCCTAGCCCTAATACTAACCCTAACCCTAACACAAACATTAGCCCTTATCCTAGCCCTAAACCTAGCTTTAATCATAACCCTAAAAATAACCCTAGCCCTAACCCTAATACTAAACTTTGCCCTAGCCTTCAACCTAGCTATAACCCAATACCTTACCCTAATCATAATCCTATCTCTAAACCTAACCCAAGGCCTAAACCTAACACTAAAACTAGCTGTAATTTATCCCTATTCTTAACCCTAACCCTAACCCTAACAATAATACTAGCCCTAAGATGAACTCTAACTCTCATACTGGCCTTATTACTAGTTCTAACCCTATCACTTACCATAATCCTAAACTTAACCAAAACCTGAGTCCTAAACCTTGCCCTATCTTTAGACCTAGCCCTAACCATAGATCAAAATTTAACTCTAAATCTAACCCTAACTCCAAGTCTAAGCCTAATCATTATAAGTATATTTATATTTACACACTGTGTCTACAGATGTTGGCTTCAATTATTATTTAGAATATAGTTGTTAGTTTCATGAAAGGCATACCATTTTTGGTGGTATATACAGAACTGAAGGTCAGGGGTAAGATACTATGTTAAGAGGGAAATAAATGAGGATATGTGATTAATCTAATATCGCAACATTGGAGGAGATCACTAATGAATAGACAGGGGGAATTTATGGAAGAAGGTATAAATTCAAACTCTTTATCTGTATTTATAAAATTACCCTATGTATAAATAGTAAAAGTTAGGAGGCTGAAAGTGTGTTGAGAGCCACAGCCAAAGGAGCCCCAGCAAACTTCCAGCTGTCAGCAAATTACCAGCTGCCAGCTGATGATTGGCTCACAGTGGCCCCAGGAACATCTAGCTGATTGGCTCTTCTGCGGTGATGTTCATTGGGCTGTTTCCCTGCCCTTCAGACTGCCAGCTGATGATTCTCTCACAGCAGCCCCAGCAACATCTAGCTGATTGGCTCCTCTGCGGTGATGTTTTTTTTTTTTTTTCCTGAGGGTTTGTTTTTTTTTTTTTTTTTCCTGAGGAGATGTTTTGTTTGGCGTTTGTAGTTCTAAAAATAGTTTCTTTTGACAAGTGGCTCCTGAGTTGTGCCCAGACAGACTGCGGCATTTGGTGGCCTGTATGGGGAAAAAAAACCCTCATAGCCCAACTGCCACCACCGGCTTCCACAAGTCTCTCACCCACACCAACCTCACCTCCTCCCCCAATCATCCTGCTTCTGTAAAACAGGGTTTAGATGCCAGAGACATTAATGAACAAGGGCAAATTGTGGCAGCTGCAGTAAAACAGGCTTTATATGCCAGGCCAAGAACATGCTACAATTGTCAACAAACAGGACATTTTAAAAGGAATTGCCCCATAAAAGGAGGGTTGAACAAAACTAGGTATCAAACGAGTAGAATACCAGGTATTTGCCCACAATGCCGTAGAGGGAGACACTGGGCTAATGAATGCCACTCTCAAACCACTATACAGGGTACTCAATTATATTAGCCTAATGAATGCTGTTCTCAAACCACCATAGAGGGTACTCCATTATCAAAAAACGAACAAGGACAAGGTGTTTATCCACAATATCGTGGACAAAGGAATCGGGCTCCATTGCCAAAAAATGGACAGGGGGCCCCAATGCTCCGGGGCCCCAAACCACAAATATACGGAGAACTGGAGGAACACAGCAACCCCAGCAACCTCATCAGGGTAGTGTCCAGGACATCAGATCCCTCATCAGACAAAGCAGAGGGAGCGCAGGGTTGGACATTTGCACCTCCGCCAGATCAGTACTAACTCCAGAGATGGGAGTTCAAATCATTCTCACAGGGGTGAAAGGACCTCTTCCCACAGGAATAGTAGGCTTATTATTGGGACGCAACTCTTCTACTCTAAAAGGATTTTTGATAAGTCCTGGGGTAATTGATCCTGATTATGAAGGTGAAATAAAAATTATAGCCAGTTCTCCAAAGGGTATATCAATAATTTCACCAGGAGATAGAATAGCACAGTTACTAATAATACCAAGCCTACATAATAAAAGAGATTCCAAGGGATTAGGCTCCACAGGTGTAGATTGGGCTAGGCTGTCTTTAAATTTAGATTCTCGCCCCATGCTAAAACTAAATATTCAAGGACATGAATTTAATGGGCTACTGGATACAGGTACAGAACTTAGCATCATCTCTCATCAAGAATGGCCAAAACATTGGCCATTACAACAAGCCACTCAAATGCTTCGAGGCCTAGGAGTGGCGACTAATCCCGATAGAAGTGTAATGGTATTAGATTGGAAGAATCCTTAAGGATGTGAAAAAACTATACAGCCATATGTATTTGATCATCTTCCTGTAAATTTATGGGGACGAGATGTCTTAGATCAATTAGGTTTGACATTAACAAATAATATCAATCAAAATGCACCCACTATTACGGCTAGACAAAGTTTTAGGAAAGGAAAAAAATTAGAAAAACAAGAACAAGGTATAGCAGCACCAATACAAATAAATCAAGGAACAGACAGAAATGGATTAGATATTCACAAAGGGCCACTGAGACAATAAAAATTACATGGCAATCAGAAAGACCAGTATGGGTTCCTCAGTGGCCCTTAACTAAAGAAAAGATACAAGTAGCCCATGATCTGGTCAAACAACAATTAGTGGAAGGACATGTACAACCTTCTGTATCTCCCCATAATACTCCCGTTTTTGTCATCAAAAAGAAATCTGGTAAATGGAGATTATTGCACAATTTAAGAGCCATTAATAATGAAATGGTCATTTGGGACCTGCTCAATCGGGGATTCCTCAATTGTCTGCTTTGCCAAAAACTTGGTATGTTTTAGTTATAGATATTAAATATTGTTATTTTTTCAATTCCAATTCATCCTGAGGATAGTCCACGTTTTGCATTTACTATCCCTGCACTAAATCATGAAGGTCCTGATCAGAGAAATGAATGGAAAGTACTCCCTCAAGGAATGGCTAACAGCCCAACTATGTGTCAAATTTCTGTTAACCAAGTAATCCAGGCACTTAGAAATCAAAATCCTGAGCTATAAATATTTCACTATATGGATAATATATTATTAGCACACAAAGCTAAAAACACATTGCTAGAATGTTATGCCACACTTACAAACTTATTAAAAAATTATAATCTAGAGATAGCAATAGATAAAGTACAATTAAATTTTCCAATTAATTATTTAGGAGTTCTATTTTCCTCAACCATGGTCCATCCACCAAAAATGCAAATACGAGTAGATCAACTCAAATCACTTAACGACTTTCAAAAGTTATTAGGAGACATAAATTAGATAAGGCCTTATCTAGGTATTCCAACAGGAGACTTGGGACCTTTATTTGATATCCTAAAAAATTCATCAGATCTAAATTCACCCCGAATGTTAACACCTGAAGCAAGAAAGGCATTAAAAATAATTGAAACATATATGGAAAATATGCATTTGGATAGGATTGATATATGTTTGCCTTTATTATTTATTGTACTACCAACAAAAAATATTCCTACAGGAGTATTTTGGCAAGAAGGTCCATTATTATGGATACATTTATCTTATTCTCCTAACACTATTCTTAATAGGTATCCTGAGGCTGTAGGACAATTAATACTCAAAGGAATAAAAACAGCAAAGACAGTGTTTGGAATTTATCCCAATAAAATTATTACTCCATATACTATGAATCAAATTGATGAATTAGCTAATGAGTTAAATACTTGGGCAATAATCATGTGCAAATCTAATGTTTCATTTGATAACCACTTACCATCTAATCCTTTATTGTCTTTTTGGTCATTGCATCCTATAATTTTTCCAAAAATGACAAGAAAAACACCTATCATGAATTCTCCAAATATATTCACTGATGGGTCAAATAATGCTACAGCAGCAATAGTTACACCTGATCAAACTTTTACATTTTTAGTACCCAAACAATCAACTCAAAAGGTAGAGCTTAATGCAGTATTACAAACTTTTCTGATGTTTAAAGATTCTGTATTTAATTTATTTTCTTATAGTCAGTATATAGTTAATGCTATAATATCCCTTGAAGATGCTGGTAGGATTTCTTCTTCTTCTACTGTTTTATTTTTGTTTTCCACTATATAAAGTGTAATCTGAGACAGAAAATATACATTCTTTATAGGACATATCAGGGCACATACAGGATTACCTGGAGCCCTTAGTTTGGGCAATGATTTAGCAGATAAAACTACACATGACATACATATTTTCTCTACACTAGAAGAAGCTATAAATTTTCATAAATGGTTCCATGTCAATGCTAATACTTTACAAAAGCATTTTAAAATAACTAAGGAACAAGCTAGACAAATAATAAAACAATGTAAAAATTGTGTGACCATTTTACCACAAGTTAATCTTGGAGTCAATCCTAGAGGATTGATACCTAAGCATATTTGGCAGATGGACGTCACACACTTGCCAGAATTTGGGAAATTAAAATATTTGCATGTTACAGTTGATACTTTTTCTGGACTTCTGATGGGCTCCCTTCATACTGGAGAAAAAACTAAAGATGTTATAGCTCATTGCTTACAAAATTTTGCCACTGTGGGCATTCCAAAACAGTTAAAAACAGATAATGCCCCTGGTTATACGTCTACTTCTTTTAAACAATTTTGCTCATCATTTGGCATTACTCACATAACAGGAATCCCATACAATCCACAGGGACAAGTCATAGTTGAAAGAGCTAATCAACCTATTAAATTGTACTTATTAAAGCAAAAAGATGGAGCTGGGAAGGGGTATATATTCCCCAAAGATAAACTTAAAATAACCCTTTTTACTCTAAACATTTTAAATTTGGATTCATCAGGACTTAGTGCTGCAGAAAGGCATATGTGTCCAGAAAATATACATAAGCCCAAGGTACTTTGGAAAGATATTCTAACAGGACAATGGAAAGGTCCTGACCCAGTAATTGTCTGGAGTTGAGGGTCTGTTTGTGTGTTTCCACAAGAAGAACAGCAGCCGATTTGGATTCCAGAGAGATTAACTAAAATCCTGACCCAGTGATTGTCTGGAGTCGGGGGTCTGTTTGTGTGTTTCCACAGGGAGAACAGCAGCCGATGTGGATTCCAGAGAGATTAACTAAAGCGATTTCTACAGACCAAAAAGAAGATGATTTAGCTCAAATCCATAACAGCTGATATCCAAAACTCCAATTTGGCTACCCTTACATCTGCCACAGATCCAGGATGTTTTTTCAATATCTATTTTATTATTGCCCTTTCCCATATCATGAAGTTCCATTTTGTTTTTTGAGCTCATACAGACCTAGGTTAATGTTTTGCTGATCAGTTCTATGCTTTTTTGACTATAGAGTTTTTAAACATTGCAATGGAGATTTCACCTGTAAAAAGTTATAAGGCCTTTACTATTATGTTATGTGTTTTATGTATTATATTAAGTGTGCACACTTGTGTTTTGTGTTATATGTTTGAATGTACGTATGTCCATATATCATATATGATGAGCACTCATGAAAAAATGGATCCAAATGTTTTTTTTTTTATTCACGTAATTTAAATGGTTTAATTTAAATTGGGTAAATAACTGTTAAGAATTGTTTTAATATGTAAACAAAAAAGGAGGTTAACAGATCTGTTTGTTTACTTTCACCTATCCTTTTCATTATATTTAATAATTCTCTTCAATATAATGTAAATTGTTAAGAAATTTGCTTTCTTTTAGTGCCTTCTGGAATGTTACATAATTTTTTCTTTAGCCATTATTGCCAGAATTTCTATCTTCATTCCAATGCCGGTAAAGACAATGTAAATTGTTAAGAAAACTGTTTTCTTTTAGTGCCTTCTGAAATGTTGCATAATTTTTTCTTTAGCCATTATTGCCAGAATTCCTATCTTCATCCCAGTGTCGGTAAAGACAATGTAAATTGTTAAGAAAATTGTTTTCTTTTAGTGCTTTCTGGAATGTTACATAATTTTTTCTTTAGCCATTATTGCCAGAATTCCTATCTTCATCCCTGTCCCAGTGAAGACAAAGATAAAGCTAATCTACAGTTTCTGCAATAGCCATCACTGAACCACTTACAGAACTTGCCTAAACTATGTGCCACTTGTATGCATTTTGAACTCACTTGTATGCATTGTGAACTATCTGTTGGTGCAGCGGCTTGTGGTAGTGTTGGGGTATTTTCGCTGATGATGTCATTAGTGGTACAATTTTCCCAAAAGGAGCCGTCAATTGGCTTGGTATATCTTCCTCCCTTCTGCTTGTCATGATCATTCAGCTAAAATTTGGGGGCCAACAGAGATGAGGCAAAGAACTTCATCCCCCCTGGTACCTCTCCACAGGTGTGGCTGTATGCTGGACCAGTAGTCAATGACGGGTAAGATCCAATTACAATGGTACCAACCTAAGACAGGAGGCTGACGCCCTGAAGTCAGCTCATCCGAAGACGGGTAAGGACCATATGTAGTATTGGACAACCTAAGGCAGGCATGGTCCCTAAGCCACATGCTTGTTGTTTAAAAAGAGAGGGGGAGATGTTGAGAGCCACAGCCAAAGGGGCCCCAGCAAACTTCCAGCTGTCAGCAAACTTCCAGCTGCCAGGTGATGATTGGCTCACAGTGGCCCCAGCAACATCTAGCTGATTGGCTCCTCTGTGGTGATGTTCATTGGGCTATTTCCCTGCCCTTCAGACTGCCAGCTGATGATTGGCTCACAGCGGCCCCAGAAACATCTAGCTGATTGGCTTCTCCACGGAGCTGCTCATTGGGATGTTTCCCTGCCCTTTCAGACCACGGAGCTGCTCATTGGGGGACTTCTTTGGCTCCGCCCACATGACCTAGCCAATCGGCCTCAAGAGCAGGAGGATTGGGGGAGGTGGTGAGGTTGGTGTGGGTGAGAGGCTTGTGGAAGCCGGTGGTGGCAATTGGGCTCTGAGGGTTTTTTTCCTGAGGAGCTGTTTTGTTTGGCGTTTGTAGTTCTAAAAATAAAGTTAGTTTCTTTTTACAAGTGGCTCCTGAATTGTGCCCAGAAAGACTGCGGCAAAAGTGGAATAGAGAAAGAAAGAATAAAGAAAAATAACAAGAAATAGAGGAAAAAAAGAAAATAATAGCAAATAAAGAGGTGGTGAGGTGGGGCCCATGCAATTCCTGTATATCATACAATTCTAGTGATTCAGTTCTTAAAGTGCAATTTCATGGACAGTTCTTGGTTTCTCTGAGGACAAGAGGGAGAAGGGTAGAGGAGAATGGATGATAAGAGCAAGAAAAGAAATATAAGAAAGATAAAATAGTCTCTCAAATCTCTGTTTTTTTTTTCTTGCAGTAGGTGAAGTTGTCTATTCCTCGCTTGAGTCTCTGTGCTCAGGTGGGTGGAGGTTGCCAGTGTGAGAGTGCTAGAGACTCCTTACTCTTAGTCTCTGAATGGAAACCAGGTGCCTTTACACTTGCTGTTCTGCATTGATAGCTATACCACAAAAACTTGTGAGAAAAATTTTGAGTTATCACAGCTGGAGGTATGGTAGTTGGAAACTGGTTACCTGATAAGCTACAGAACCAAGCTAGTAGCCACGCCCACTGATAGATGGTGCATAAGGTTTTGCAAGATGAATTTTATTTATTACCCATATATGGTGTTCTGTGAGGTGGTTGGTTCTGGAGTAAACTTGTGCTGTGTCCAGAGATCGGTCTGGTGACCCGCAAGCAAACCTCTCTGTTCTGTGCTGCCTTCTGTGTGTGCAGAGAGCGCCTGTGTGGCTGAGACTGCTGTCTGTGCCCAGAGAAACTCCGCAGCCCAGCCTTCCATCTGTGCTGAGAGCACCCATGCAGGACTACTTTTCTTCAAATTTTTATGATACTTGGCGGTATTCATCTTTTACTTGGCCTTACTATGCTCCACAGGTTTGGGCCTTGTCAATTCAATGGTTCACTGTCAGGAACAGTTTGTATTTTAATGTTTCCCTTCATTATGGCTTATTGATCTGAATTAAAATTGAGCTGGAAATCAAATAGGGTTGGCAGGAGGTGCTTGAAACATCTCACAATCAGTTCTCATTGGGCGCTCTCTGGTTTCTTTCTTTTGAAGGTAGGCCAAAGATGAAGCCTGCAAAAGAAACTGTATCCAAGAGCCCTTAAGGAGAAAACAGAGAAACATGTATGTACTGAACTAAGTCTCCCAACAATTGGATCACATTTTTTTGATACTACACAGTATTCATCTTTATCTTGCTCCACTAGGGTCCCCAAGGTTAACAATTCTAAGATCAATGGTTCTCTAAACTGTTAAGGGTTAGTGTTTCTGTTAGGGTTAGGGCTAGATTTAGAGCTAGTGGTTAGGATTAGAGTTTGTTTTGTTCTAATTTCTTTCATACTGGGAAGATTTATCTTTTACCTAGCCTTACTATGTGCCCCAGTTTTGGGCCTTCTCAGTTCAATGGTTTGGTGTTGGGAATAGTTTTTTTTTAATGTCTCACTTCATGTTGACCTATATGGGTAAATGAGAATGAAGCTGGAAATAAGAGGGTTGGTGCTAGCTGGTTGAAACTTCACATAATCAATCAGTTGTCTGTTGGTACTCTCTGGTTTCTTCTTTGTAAAAGTAGCGATAAGCTGAAGCATGCAAAACAAGTTTATTCAAGAGCACTTTAGGAGAAAACAGGGCAATATGCATTTACTGAAACAACTCCCCCAATTATTTGGTCAGATTTATTTGATACTGTGCACGATTCATATGTCAGCTTTCCCCACTAGTCTCCTCAAGTTTAAAACTTTTATGATCTAAGGTTCTCTTAACAGGTTAGGCTTCAGGTTATGGTTAGATTTAGGGTTAGAACTAGTGTAAGTGTTAGAGTTAGTTTTTCTCAATCTTTTGGATAATGGGCAGGATTTACTTTTTCCTGTTCTTAGTATGCTCCCCATGTTTGGGCCTCCTAGTAAAAGTGTTTGCTCTTAGGTGCAGTTTTAGTTTTTATGTTTCACTATATTTTGCCCTATAGGGGTGAATGGAAATAGAGTTAGTCTCAAACAGGGTTTGTGCTAGCTGCTTGAAACTTCACACACTCGATCAGTTCTCAGTGTACATTCTCTCATTTGTTTCTTGTGAATTAGAAAGAAACAGCTTTATCTCTGAGCACTTTAGAAGCAAGCTTATTTTTTTGTATGGATTACTTTGATATTATATATGATTCATCCGTTTTTTTAGTCTTAGTAGGATCTTCAAGTTTGGGTTTTCAATGTTTCCATTTCACTGCCAGGAACAGTTTGAATTTTTAGTTTTCACTTTATTATGGCCTATAGTCGTGAATGAAAATGAAGCTGAAAATCAAACAGAGTTAGTACTAGCTGCTTGAAAATTCACACACTCAATCAGCCCTCTTTGGGCACTCTCTGGTTGTTCCTTGTGAAAGTACTTAAACTAAAACATAAAAAAATAATTTATCCAAAAGCATATTAGGAGAAAACAGGGAAATATGCACATACTGAAATACCTTCCCCAAATATTTGGTAAGATTTATTTGATACTGCACATGATTCATCTGTTAGCTTGCCCTACTGGGCTCCTTTATTTGGGGACTACTTTGATCAATGGTTTTCCTAACAGGTTAGATTAGATTTAGTATTAGGTTAGGGCTAGGGTTACAGTTAGTGTTTTGTTAGATTTAGGTTTGTTCAAATTTCTTTGATACTGGGCAGGATTCAACTTTTACCTAGCCTTACTATATTCTTTAGGTTTTGGCACTTGGGTCAAGGGTTTGCTCTCCTGAACAGTTTGTATTTTAAGTTTTCATTTTATTTTGACCTATGCATGTAAATGGAAATGGAGCTGGAAATACAACAGGGTTGGTTCTAGCTACTTCAAACCTCACACACTCAATCAGTTTTTTATGAGCATTCTCTGGTTTATTCATTGTAAAAGTAGCCCTAAGTTGAAGCATGCAAAGCAACGTTATGTGAGAGCACTTTAGGAGAAAACAGGAAAATATGCATGTACAGAACTACCTCCCCAATTATTTGGTCAGATTTCTTTGATATTGTGAAAGATTTATGTGTTACCCTACAGATCTTTGCTCTCAAAGTGTGGGACTCCTAGGATCAAAGAGACTCTAAACAGGTTAAGGTTAGTGTTAGGGTTGGTGTTAGGACTAGGATTAGAGCTAGTGTTAAGGAAAGAGTTAGTTTTGTTTTCAAATTTCTATGATACTGTACAGGATTCATTTTTTTTTCTATTTTGACTACACTCCAAATTTTTGGGCCTCCTATATTTAGGGTTTGCCTTCAGGAACAGTTTCAATTTTCATGTTTCTCTTCTTTTTACCTTGTACAAGTGAATGGAAATTAAGCTGGAAATTGAACAGGGTTTGAGCTAGCTGCTTGAAACTTCACACACTCCATCAATTTACACTGTGCATAATCTAGTGTTTGCCATGGAATGAGCCCTAAAATGAAGTAGAAAGTAACAGCTTTATCTCTGAGTACTTTAGGAGCAAGTAGAATGCACATAAAGTAACAGCTTTATCTCTGAGTACTTTAGGAGCAAGTAGAATGCACATATAGTAAAAGAGATTCAAATTTTTTTGGTTGGATTAATTTGATACTGTACGGGATACATCCTTGACCTAGCATTATTAGGCTCCCCAAGTTTGGGATTTCAAGTTTCAATGCTTCTGTGTCAGGAACAGTTTGAATTTCTAGGTTTCACTTCATTATGGCCTATAGGTGTGAATCCAATGGAGCTGAAAATCAAACAGGGTTAATGCTAGCTGCATGGAACTTCTTACACTCAATCAGCTCTCTGTGGGCACTCTTTGGTTTTTTATTGTGAAAGTAGCTTAAGCTGAAGCATAGAAAACAATTTATCCATGAGCACTCTAAGAAAAGCAAAACAGGGAAATATGAATGTATTAAAATTCCTTCCCCAATTTTTCATCAAATTTCTTTGATACAGCACATGATTCATCTGTTAAGTTGTGCTTCTAGGCTCCCCAAGTTTGGGACTTCTATGATCATAGGTACTCTAAACAGGTTAGAATTAGTTTAAGGTTGGGTTATATCTAGTGTTAGAGTTAGAGTGAGTTTTTTTTTCAAATTCATTTGATTCTTGGCATAATTCTTCTTTTACCTAGCCTTACTATTTTCCCCAGGTTTGGGCCTTATTCCTTCAAAAGTTTGTATTTTAAGGTTTCCTTCATTTTGACGTATAGGGCTAAATGGAAATGGAACTTGAAATCAAACATTGTTGGTGCTTGCTGCTTAAAACTGCACACACTCAATCAGTTCTATGTGGGCGCTCTGGTTTCTTCCTTGTGAAAGTTTCCCAAAGCTGAAGCATGCAAAAACATCTTTATTCAAAAGTACTGTTGGAGACACAGAGATATATACATCTACCTCCCCAAATTATTTGGTCAGATTTCTTTGATACTGCACAAGATTCATCTGTTAGCTTGCCCCACTAGGCTCCCTTAATTTAGAACTTTTATGATAAAAGATTTTCTAAACAGATTACCGTTAGAATAAGGGCTATATTTAAACCTAGTATTAGGGTTAGAGTCAGTTTTGTTCATGTATCTTTGATACTGGGCAGGATTCATCTTTTACCTAGCCTCACACTGTTCTCTGGTTTGGGCCTTCTCGGTTCAATGTTTTGCTGTCAGGAACATTTTGTATTTTAAGGTTTCACTTTATTTTGAACTATTTTGTTGAAGAGAAATGGAGCACAAAATCAAACATGGTTGGTGCTAGCTGCTTGAAACTACACACACTCAATCAGTTTTCTGTGGGCACCCTCTGTCTTGTTTCTTGTGAAATTAATAATAAGATGAAGCATGCAATGCTAATTAATGTGAGAACACTTTAGGAGAAAACAGAAAAATATGCATGTACTGAAATAGCTCCCCCAATTATTTTGTCAGATTTCTTTGAAACTTCACATGATTCATCTGTAAGCTTCCCCAGTTTTGAAACTTGTATGATCAAAGGTTCTCTAAACAGACTAGGTTTAGGATTTGACTTAGAGAATTTTTTTTTTAATTTTTATGATACTGGGCAGGATTCACCTTTCATAATTTTATTGTACCCCAAATGTTAGGGCCTCCTACTTAGAAGGGTTTCCTCTCAGGAACAGTTTCAATTTTCATTTTTTTCTTCTTTTTGCCCTGTAGGGGTGAATGGAAATGAAGCTGGAAATCAAACAGGGTTTGTGCTAGCTTTTTGAAACTTCACACACTCAATCAGTTCTCAGTGAGCATTCTCTGGTTTATTTCCTCTGAAGTATCCTTATACTGAGGTACAAAGAAACAACTTTATCTCTTAGTGCTTTAGGAGCAAGCAAAATAAACATGTACTGAAAGAGCTTTGAAATTTTTGGTCAGATTTTTTTGATACTGTACAGGATTCATCTTTGACCAACCTTAGTAAGCTTTCCACGTTTGGGCCTTCAAGGTTCAATGGTTCATTGTCAAGAACAGTTTGAATTTTTAGTTTTCACTACACTATGGCCTATAGGTGTGAACAGAAATGGAGCTGGAAATCAAACAGGGTTGGTACAAGCTGCATGAATCTTCACACACTTAATCACATAACTGTGGGCATGCTCCGGTTTGTTCCTTGTGAAAGCACCTTAAATGGAAGCATGAAAAAACAATTTTGGAGAAAAAGAGAAAATAGGCATGTACTGAAACACCTTTCAGAATTATTGGTTAGAATTTTTGATACTTGGCAAGATTCATCTTTTACCTTTCTTTACTTGGCACCCCAAGTTGTTTTTATCATCAATCTCTATAAACAAGGCACCTCAAAGACTTTTATTATCAAGCTCTATAAACATGAAAGGCTCAGTTTCAGGATTAGGGCTAGGGCTAGGGTAAGAACCAATGTTCGGGTTAGAGTTAGTTTTGTTCAAATTTCTTTGATACCGAACAGAATTCATCTTTTCTCTAGCATTATTATGTTTCCCAGTATGGGCCTTCTCTGTTCAAGGTTCACTCTCAGGAAGAGTTTATGTTTTAAGGTTTCACCATCTTGACTTCTATGGGTTATGGTTAGGGTTAAGTTTAGGGCTATGGCTTGGTTTGTTTTAGAGCTTGAGCTAGGGTTAGGTATAGATATTGAATTAGTGTTAGGGTTAGAGCTTGTGTTAGGGTGAGGTTTAGGCTTGGGGTGAGGGTTATATTTAGAGTTACGGTTAGATCCAGCGTTATGGTTAGGGCTAGGTTTAGTGTTACGGTAAGAGATAGGGTTAGAACTAGGAAAATTTCTAGGATGAGAGTTAGATTAAGATTTAGAAGTAGGCTTAAGGTTAGGGTTAGGGTTAGAGCTAAAATAGACCTAGGATTAGGGCTAGGGTTAGTGTTAAGTTTAGGTCTAGGTATAGAGCTAGGTTTATGATTAGCATTTGGGTTAGGATTAAGTTTAGTTTAGTGGGTGAAGTTATAGCTAGCTTTATGGCTATGAAGAGGGTTAGAATTAAGATTATGGCTAAGGTTACTGTTTAGGTTATGATTAAAGCTAGGTTTAGGGCTAGGGTTTCTGTTTGGTTCAGGGCTAGAACTAGGACTAGGGCTAATGTCAGGTCTATGGTTATGATTAAAAATAGTTTTAGGGTTAGGTTATGGCTGGTTCTAGTGTCGGAGCTATGTTTAAGGTAAGGGTCAGGTTTAGAGTTAGGGGTATTATTAGTTTAGTTTCTGGATTTGCATTTGGTTTCTGATGAAGTTTAGGTTTAGGGCTTGAATTAATGTTATGTTTAGGCTTAGAGTTAGGGTAATGGATAGGATTAGGTTTAGGTTTCAGTTAAGTTTTAGGGTAATGGATGGGTTAGGTTTAGCTATAGGATTAAAATTAGCATTAGGTTAGGATGATTTTTAGTATAATAGATTTAGAGCTAGGGTTAGGGCTAGTTTTTATGGTTTGGATTAAGTGTAAAATTAGAGTTAGGTTTAGGGATAGGTCTAGGGTTTGGTTTACGGTGTTAGGTTTAGGACTAGGATTATGGTTAGTTTAGGGTAAGAGTTACTCTTTGAGCTAGGGTAATTTCTAGTGTGAGGGTTACATTTATGTTCAGATCTAGGAATGTGTTTATGGTTAGGGTGTGGTTAAGGGTTCAGGTTATGGCTAGAGTTTTCATTTCAGTTAGGGTTAGGTTTAGAGTAATGGATAATGTTAGATTTAGGGTTAGGGTTATGGTTTGGTTTAGGGCTAGTCTTAGAATTAGGTTTAGTGTAAGACTTCATATTTCCACTAGGGTTAGGGCTATGGTGAGATTTAGGTTTAAGGTTAGGTCTTGGGATACGTTTATGGTTAGAATTAGATTTAGTGTTAAGGATTGGGTTATAATTAGGGTAATTGACAGGCTGATAACTAAAGTTTGAGCTAGAATTAAGGTTAGGGTAAGAGCTACATTTAGGGTTAAGTTTTAGGATAGGGCTAGGGTAATGTTTAGAGTAAGGGTTTGGCTTTAGCTAGGGTTAGGTCTGAGGCAAGTGTTAGTGTTTGGGTTAGTGTTAGGGCTAGGCTTAGGTTTAGGGTCATGCTTAGGGATAATTTTAGGCCTAGGATTATATGGCTAGGTTTTTTGTTAGGTTTAGGATTAGGGTTAGCACTATGATTAGTGTTAGGGCTTCTGTTAGTGTTAAGATTAGTGTTAAAATAGGGAATTGGTTAAGTGCTAAGTTAATGTTTAGGGCTAGCATTAGGGTTAGGGTTGTGGCTAGGTCTAATGTTAGGACTAGGTTTTGGGTTAGTGTCAGGATTAGAGATAGGTTAATGTTAGGGTCAGTGCCAGTGTTCTTTATAGGATTAGGATTAGGGTTAGAGCCAGTATTAGGACTAGCATTAGATCTATGAGTAGGGTAAGTGTTTAGTTTAGGTTAAGTTTTATTGTTAGGGCTAGAGCTAGGATTTTGTTTAGATCTAGGGCAAGAATTATAGCTATATTTAGGATTAGTTTGGGGTCTACATCTATGTTAGGGTTATATAGGTATAGTCTTACTGATAGGGCTAGTGTTAGGGTTTTGTTTAAGGTTAGGGTCAGGTTACTGTTAGGATCAGACAAGTTTCAGCATTAGGGATAAAACTAGAATGAGGATTAGGGCTTAAACTAGTAATACTGTTAGTGTTCAAGTTCGGATAAGGATTAAGGTTAGGACTAGGGTTAGCATTAGTTTTATTTTTTGGCTTAGGGTAAGGGCTTGGATTAAGACTAGGTTTAGGGCTAGGTTTAGGATTAAGATTAGGGCTAGTGTTAGTGTTAAGATTAGGATTCAACCTGGGTTACGGTTAGAATTAGGTTTAGGATTTTTGTTAGGGTAAGAACTAGGGTTATAACAATGACTAATACATGAACTAGGGTTATTATTATTACTAGTTCTAGGGATAGGGATAAGGCTAGGTCTTGTGTTAGGGTTAATTTCAGGTTAGGGTGATGTTTAGAGCTCGGATTAGTGTTAGAATCAGTGTCACGGTAAGGGTTATTTTTTGATTAAGGGTTAGGCCTAGGTGTAGGTTTATGGTTTTTTTAAGTTTTAGGGTTAGGGATATGGCTTGCTTTTGTTTTTAAGGCTAGGACTAGGGTAAGACAATTTTTAGGAATAGCATTATTGTTAGGGCTAGTGTTAGGGATTGATTTAGGATTATGGTTATGGTTAAATTTATAGTTAGGTTAAAATTTAGAGTTAGGTTTAGATCAGAGTTGGGCTAGGGCTAAGGTTAGAATTGGGGATATGGATGGGACAAGAGTTAGAGTTATGCTTAAGGCTAGCTTTAGGGTGAGGATAGGACTAAAGAAGGTTAGTGTTAGGCTTAGTGATAGCGTTAGGCCTAGGGTTAGGGAAAGGGTTAGGGTTAGTTTTAAGATTCTTGTTAGGTTTAGGTTTATGGTTAAGTTTAGGGTATGGGATGGATTTATAGCTAGGTTTATGGCTAGGGCGAGGGTTAGAATTAGAAGTAAAAAGCAGGTTATTTTTTGAGTTAGAATTAAGGCTAGGTATAGGATTTGGATTAGGGCTAGGGCTAATTTCAGGTGAAGCTTTACAGTTAAAGATAGTTTAGGATTAGATTAGATGTAGTGTAAACGTCAGGTTTAGGGTTAGAATCAGGTTTAAAGCTAAGGGTGTTTTTTGGGTCAGGGTAGTAATTAGTGTTTGGGATAGGTTAAGGTTTAAATTTAGGACTCAAATTAGCATAGGTTTAGGATTAGGGAAATAATATAGTTAGGATTAGGTTTCAAGTTGGGTTTAGGATAATACATAGGGTTAGGATTAGTTATACGGTAAGGTTTAGGCCCAGGGTTAGCATTAGGGTTAGGATTATGGCTAGGGTAATGAATAGGTTAGCGCTAGGGTTAAAGCTAAGATTATTGTCATTATTAATGGTAAGTTTAAGGTTACACTTAGGATTAGGCTTAAAGCTCATTTTAGGGCTCAGGTTAAGCTAGGTTTGGGGTTAAGTTAGGGCTAGGGTTAGGTTTATGGCAAATGTAAGTACTAGGGTTTTAATTAGGGCTAGTTTTAGAGTTAGGGTTAGGGTTAGGAATATGTCTAGTGTTATATTTTGGGTTATATTTAGGGTGATGTCTAAAGCTAAGGCTAAGGAAATGGCTAGGTTCAGGCTTAGGGTAAGGGTTAGGTTTAGAGTTCCAGTAAGGCATAGGGTTGAAACTAGTTTTAGGGCTAGGGAGAGAGTTAGACTTAGTTTTAGAGCTAGGGTTAGGGTTAGGGTTAGGGACAGGGCTAAATTAGGTCTAAGATTAGGAATAGGGTTGGTTTTAAGTTATGCCTAGGTTTAAAGTTAGGGTTATTGTTAAGGCTATGTTTATTGCTAATATGGACTAGGGTTAGGGCTAGGATATT
Source organism: Ictidomys tridecemlineatus (assembly GCF_052094955.1). Lineage (NCBI taxonomy): Eukaryota > Metazoa > Chordata > Mammalia > Rodentia > Sciuridae > Ictidomys > Ictidomys tridecemlineatus. Next base: position 62,879,837 of record NC_135478.1, read on the forward strand.
TCTAGGGCTAATATCAGGTCTAGGGTTATGATTACAGATAGTTTTAGGGTTAGGTTTTGGCTAAGCCTAATGTAAGGATTAGGTTTAGGGTAAGGGTCAGATTAGAGCCAGGGGAATTATTAAAATCAGGTTCATGGTTAGGGTTTCTTTTAGGTTTGAGTTTAGCATTAGGGCTAAAATTAGCATTAGGGTTATGGTTAGGGTAATGATAGGGTTAGATTTAGCTTACAAGTTAGGTTTAGGGTAACTGATAGTGTTGTGGTTAGTGATAGGTATAGGGTTAGGCCTAGGGTTAGCATTAGGGAAAGAGTTATGTTTAGGGTAATGGATACAGTTAGAGTTAAGGATACGGCTAGTGTTATGATTAGGATTAGGTCTTGAGATAGGGTTAGGCCTGGAGTTAGAAATAGGGCATGGGTTATGATTAAGATTATGAATACAGTTAGAGCTAAGGTTATAACTAGACTTATCGTTAGGATTAGATCTTGAGTTACTTTAAAGATATGGGTTAGAACTAGAGTTAGGTTTAGTGTAATGTCTAGTGTAAGAGTCAGGTTCTGACCTATAATTAGGGTTAGAGCAAGGGTTAGGTTCAGGTTTATGTTTAGGGATAGAATTACGGTAGGTTTAGGAATAGTGTTAGGGTTAGGGGAATGGCTTGAATTAAGTTTAGAGTTAGGGTTAGGGTAATAAATACAGTTAGATGTAGGTTTAGAGTTAGAGAGAGAGCTAGATTTATGTTTAGGATTAGGGTTTAGTCTATGGTTATGTTTAGGTTTATGGTACGGGTTACAGTTTGATATATGGTTAGTGCTATAGTGAATATTAGCTTAGGGTAAGGTCTTGGGTTATTTTTCTGTTTAGGGTTAGGATTATGGTAAGGGTTAAGGCTAGGGTTACAATTAGGTTTAGGGTTAGGGTTAGGGTAATGGGTAAGTTTAGAGCTATGATTAGGGCCTGTTTAATTATAGGATTAAGACTAGGTTTACAGTTAGATTCAGGGATAGTTCTTGGTTTATGTTTATAGTAAGGGTTAGGTTTTTAGCTAGGGTTAGGACTACGGTGAGGCTTAGGTTTGGGTTACTGATAGGGTTAGGGTTAGGTTTATGCTTAGGGCTAGGTTAATGCCTAGGATTAGCTCTAGGTTTTGTGTTAGGTTTAGGCCTAGGGTTACAGCCGAGGGTAATGTAAGAGCTAGGATTATGATTAGGGCTAGTTTTAGGGTTAGGGTTATGCCAAGATCTAGTGTTAGGTTTACATTTTCAGTTAGGTTCAGGTTTAGAATTATGTTTATGGTTAAAGGCAGAGTCAGTGTTTGGGTTAGAGTTCAATTTAGGGTTACAGCCAGAATTAGGAATAGGTTTAGGTCTAGGGGTAGGGTTAGTGTTTGCGTTATGATAAGGTTAGGGTTATTAATAGGGTAAAGGATACCTTAGAGCTAGGGTTAGGGCTAGAGGTAGGGTTAGGGATAAATCTAGGTTTAGGGATCAGATTAGGGCTAGATTTCGGGTTAGGGTTAGGACTAATACTAGGGTAATAGCTAATTTAAGAACTGGAATTACAATTAGGGTTAGTTTTAGGGTTTGGGATAGGGGAAGTTTTAGTGTTAGGGTTAGGTTTAAGGTTATGATGATATTTAGAGCTAGGGTTAGTGTTAGGATATGTGTCAGGATTAGGGTTAGGTTTAGGACTTGAATTAAGGATAGATTTACTTTTAGGTTGTAGTTAAAGGTTAGGAGGGTGTTTAGAGCTAGGGTGAGTGTTAGGATATAAATCAGGGTCAAGGTTAGATTTAAAGTTAAGTTTAGGATTCAAATTAAGGCTACGATTAGGTGTAGATGTAGTGTTATAATTTGGTTTAAGTTTAGGTATATAGTTAGGGCTATTGCTCAGTTTGTTCTACTGCTAGGGTTAGTATTAGGGCTAGTTTTAAAAATACCATTAGTGTTAGGGCTAGTATTAGTGTGAGAATTATTGTTAGTCTTAGGGCTAAGATTAGTCTTAGGGTTAGGAATAGGGTTAAATTAGGGCTAGGATTAAGTCTATGGTTACTGTTCAGTTTAAGCATAGAATTAGGGTTAGATTTAGGATTTAGTTTAGGATAAGAGATGATACTATGATAGTTTTAGAGGTAGGGTGATGTTTAGAATAAGGGTTAGGATTAGGGTTATGATTAAAGCTAGGTTTAAGACTAGGATGAGGGCTAAAGTTTGTTTTAGAATTAAGACTAGGATGAGGAGTATGGCTAATTTCAGGTGTAGAATTATGTTTACAGATAGTTTTAGGGTTAGAATTATGGGTACATCTAGTGTAAGATTTGGGTTTAGAGTTAGGGTAAGGGTTAGGACTAGGGGTATCCCTAAGGTGAAGGGTCTAGATTAGGGTTTGGAATAGGTTAAGGTTTAAAGTTAGGGATCGAATTAGCATTAGGGTAAGGGTTTGGGTAATATTAGGCTTAGAATTAGGGTTCATGTTAGGTTTAGGAAATGGATAGGGATAGCATTAGAGATAGGGCTAGGTTTAGGCCTAGGGTTAATATTAGGGTTAGGCTTATTGTTATTGTAATGTATAGATTTACATCTAGGGTTATAATTATGATTAGGGCTAGTGTTAGGGTTAGGGTTAGGGTTAAAGCTCGGTTTAGGGCTCAGATTAGGGCTATGATTTGAGTTAAGATAGTGCTAGTGTTAGGATTATGGCTAATGTAAGTACAAGGGTTACGATTAGGGCTAATTTTAGGGTTAAGGTTAGGGCTAGGTTTAGTGTTAGAGTTAGTGTTAGGAATAGGGTGATGTTTACAGCAAGGTTAGTGTTAGTGTCAGAGTCAGTGTTAGGGTTAGTTTTAGGGTTTGGCTAAAAACTCGAATTATGGCTACATTTAGGGGTAGGTGTATGGTTAGGGTTTGGGTTTGTTTAAGATTTAGGGATAGAGCTTATGACTCAGTTTTGTTTTAGGGCTAGGGCTAGAATTAGGGCTAGTTTTAGTATTAGTATTAGGGTTAGGGCTTGTGTTAGCTTTAGGCTTAGGCTTTGGGTCAGTGTTAGATTTAGAGATAGATTATGATCTAAGGTTAGTACTGGGGCTATGAATAGGGCGAAAATTAGGACTAAGTTTAGGGCTAAGGTTAGAGTTATGTTAAGGGATAGGGTTAGAAAAAGTGATATGGCTAGCGTGAGAGTAAGATGTATTCTTATGTCTAGGGTTATGATTATGTATAATGATAGGGGAAAATTAGGGCTAAGGTTGGGGCTAGGGTTAGTATTGGAATTAGAGCTAGGGTTAGGGTTTGGGTTAGGGTTAGGATTAATCTAGGTTTAGGGCTAGGATAAGGACTGGTGTTTTGTTAGGGTTAGGGCTAGGATTAGGGCCAGAGCTAATGTCAAGTGTGGGGTTAAAGTTTAGGAGAGGACAATTTTAGGATTAGGTTTATGGCTAGTCTAGTTTAAAGGTTAGATTTAGGGTTAAAAGTCAGGTTTAGAGCTAGGGGAATTATTATGGTAAGGATCAGGTTAAAGTTTGGTTGAGGTAAGGGTTTAGGGTCAGGGGTCAAATAAGCACAAGGGTCAGAGTTAGGGTAATGATAAGTTTCTCTTTAACGTTCAGGTTAAGTTTACGGTAAATGATAGGGTTAGGTTTAGCAATATGGTTTGTGTTAGGCCTAGGGTTGGCATTAGGGTAAGAGTAATGGTTAGGATAATGGATCGATTTAGAGCTGATGTTAGGGCTAGGATTATGGTCAGGAATAGGTCTTGAGTTATGGTTATGGTTAGGGTTTTGTTTAGCATATGGGTCAGGTTTTGAGCTGAGGTTAGGGATAGGGCAAGGGTTAGGATTAGAGTTAGGTTTAGGGATAAGATTAGAGTATGGTTAGGGTTATGTTTGGATTAGGGCTAGCATCATCAGTAGGGGTAGGGTTAGGGTTAGATTAATATATATGATAAGTTGTAGGCATAGGGTTATGGTCAGTGTTAGAGTAAATTTTAGGTTTAGTGTTAGGGCTATGGTTATGTTTAGGTTTATGGAAAGGGTTTGGTTTGAGCTAGAGTTAGGTCTATGGCAAGTGTGAGGTTTGTGATTAGGTCTAGTGTTAGTTTTTTGGTTAGGTTTAGGGTTAGGGTTAGGCCTAGGTTTATCAATAGGTTTAGGGTTACTTTTAGGGTAATGGGTAGGTTTAGAGCTAGGTTTAAGGCTATGGTTTAGTTTAGGATTAGGTCTATTATTAGGGGTATATTTAGGGATTGCTGTTGGTTTATGCTTAGGATAAGAGTCAGAATTTGTGCTAGGGTTAGAACTAATCAGTTGTTAGGTTAGGGTTAGGATTAGGATCATGCTTAGGCCTAGAATTAGCTCTAGGTTTTGTGTTAGGTTTAAGCCTAGGGTTAGGCATATAGGTTATGTAAGTGCTAGGGTTATGATTAGAGTTAGTTTGAGGGTTAGGATTTCGGCTTAGTCTAGTGTTAGGTTTAGATTTTTGATAGGGTCAGGTTTAGAGTTAGGTTTACTCTTAAATGCAGGGTCAGTGTTTGGGTTAAAATTAGAGTTAGGGTTATAGCCAGACTTAGAACTAGGTTTAGGCCTAGGGGTAGGTTTAGTGTTTGTGTTAGGTTAAGGGTTACTTTAAGGGCTCAGGATAGTTTTTGTTTAGGTATAGAGCTTATGTTATGATTGGATCGAGGGTTAGGTCCAGGTTTAGACCTAGGGTTAATGTTAGAGTGAAAATAATGATCAGGGTTAACATTAGGGTTTGAATTAGGGTTAGAGCTAAAGTGAGGGTAGGGTTATGCCTATTAATAAGCTTAGGGCTTTGGTTAGCTTAAGGATTAGGGATAGTTCTAGGATTACCATTAGTTTTAGGGTTACTCATTGGGTGATAGGCTTAGAGCTAGGATTAGGGCTAGAGTTAGGGTTAGGTTTAGTGTTAATTGTAGGTTTAGGGATCAGATGAGGGCTAATTTTTGTGTTGGGGTTAGAGAGAATATTATTGCAATGGATAATGTAAAAACTAGGTTACAATTAGTGTTAGGGGTAGGGGTAGGTCTAGTGTTAGGGATAGGTTTAATGTTAGGGTGATATTTATAGCTAGGTTAGTATTAGCATATAATTCAGAGACAGTTTTAATTTTACAGCTATGGTTAGGACTCAAAAACGGACTAGGATTACTTTTAGGGTTCAGTTTTAGGTGAGGGCGGTCTTTAGAGCTAAGGTGACTCTTAGAATATGAGTTAGCATCAGGGCTAGTTTTAAGGTTACGGTTATAACTCGAATTAAGGCTAGGGTTACTGTTAGAGTTTGGTTTAAGTTTAGGGTGGTGTTTAGACCTAGGGTGATTGTTAGGATATAATTCGGGATCAGGGTTAGTTTCAGGTTATGGTTAGGACTCGAATTAGGGCTAGGGTTAAGTCTAGGTGTCGTGTTAGGGTTTGCTTTAAGTTAAGGTTTAAGATTAGGACTATTGCTCACTTTTTTTCTGAGAGAGAGAGAGAGAGAGAGAGAGAGAGAGAGAGAGAGAGAGAGAGAGAGAGAGAGAGAGAGAGAGAGAGACATTTTAATTTTTTTTAAGTTTTTAATTTTTGTGGACAAAACATCTTTTTTAAAAAAATTATATTTTTATTTTTGCTGTGGATCAAACCCAGCACCCCACATGCTAGGCAAATGCGTAACCGCTTGAACCACAACCTCAGCCCCTATTGCTAAGTTTTGTTGTAGTTCTGGGTTATATGATTAGCATTAGGATTAGAGCCAGTGTTTGTGTTAGGCTTAGGCTTAGGGTTAGTTAAGACTTGGAGTTTGGGTTAGATCTAGTGTTAGGACTAGGTCGAAGGATAGGGCAAGGTTTAGGGCTAGGATTAAGGTTATGATAAATGATAGGGATAGAACTAGGGATAAGGCTAGGGTGAGATTTAGAGTTACTCTTAGGGCTAGGTTATGGTTAGTCTTACAGATAGGGCTAAATCTGTGCAAGGATTAGAACTAGGGTTAGTGTTCAGCTTAGGCCTAGTATTAGGCTAGGTTTAGGATTAAGTTTAGGGTAAGGGATGTGTTATAGCTAGGTTTAGAGGTAGAGTGAGGGTTAGAATTAGGATTAGGGCTATGGTTTGGGTTAGGATTATGATTAAGGCTAGATTTAGGGCTAGGACAAGGTCTAGGGCTTGTTGTAGGGTAAGGTCTAGAATTAGGGCTAGGGATAATGCCAGGTCTAGTGTTTCATTTAGGATGAGTTTTAGGATTAGGTCCATGTCTTAGTCTAGGGTAAGTGTTAAGTTTCGGGTAAGGGTCAGTTTTAGAGCTACTGGTTTTATGTTTAGGGTCAGGGTTATGGTTTGTTTTAGATTAAGATATAGGGTTAGGGCTCAAATGAGGATTAAGGTTATAGTTAGTATTAGGGTAATGAATTGGTTTAGATTTAGGGTTCAGGGTAGGATTAGGTTAATGGAGAGATTTAGGGTTTGGATAGCGTTAGGGTTAGGCCTAGGATTAGCATTAGGGATAGGAGTATCATAAGTGTAATGTATAAGGTTAGGGTTAGGGTTAGTGTTAGGTTAAGGGTTATTGTTAGGGATAAGACCAGGGTTATGTTTAGACCAAAGGTTAGGCTTTGAGCTATGGTTAGGTCTAAGATGAAGTTTAGGCTCAGGGTTACTGCTAGGTTTAGGGTTAGGGTTATGCTTATGATAGGTTTAGGCCTTGGATTAGGGCTAGGTTTTGTGTTAGGTTTAGTTCTAGTGTTAGTGCTATGTGTAATGTAAGATCTAGGGTTCTAATGAGGCCTAGTTTTACGGTTTGGGTTATGGCTATTTTATAGTGTTATGATTAGATTTTGGTTTAGAGTCATTTTTAGAACTAGGTTTAGTGTTAGTGTCAGGGTCAGTGTTCATATAAGAGTTAGGGTAAAAGCCAGAATCAGGAGTAGGTTTAGGTCTGGGGGTAGTGTTATTGTTTGGTTTAGGTAAAGGGTTATTGTTAGGGCTAGGACTAAGTTTTGATTATGTCCAGGGCTAGAGTTATTGTAGATTTAGGATTAGGCTTAGTTCTAGTTGTAATGTTAGGGTTAGGTTTAGGCAAAAATTTAATGGTAGGGCTAGTTTCAGGGTTCAGTTTAGGTTAGGGTCAGGTTTAGACCTATAATTAGTGTTATAGTCAGAATAAGGGTGAAGATTAGGGTTAGGTTTTGGGTTAGATTTCAAGCTAGAATAAAGTCTAGTGTTTGTAATAGTAATAGGGTTAGTGTTTTATTTAGGCTAAGGATTATGATTAGGACTAGGTTTAGCATAATGGATTGAGTTTGGTTTAGGATAAGGAATAGTGTTAGATATAGGCTTAGATCTAGGGTTACAGTTACGGTTAAATCTAGTTTTATGGCTCATATGAGGGCTATTTTTGTTCTGGGGTTAGGGCTAGGGTTAGGACTAAGGCTAATGTAAGAACTAGGGTTATTATTAGGGTTAGTTTTAGTGTTAGGGTTTGGACTAGGAATGGTGTTAGTATTTCCTAGATTCAGGGCTATGTTGAGGGTTAAAATAGGTATAGAAATAGGGTGAGTTTTTGCGTTAGGATTAAGGCTTTGTTTAGGGATAGGATGAGGGCTAGGGTTTGTGTTATGTTTAGAGCTAGGATTAGATCTAGGACTAATGTCCAGTCTATTGTTATATTTAGGAAGAGTGTTAACTTTAGGTTTAGAGCTAGGTTTTGTGTTAGGGTAAGTGTCTAGAGTTAAGTCTAGGGTTATGGTTTGGGATATATTTAGGGTTATGTTTGTGTTTAGGTATAATGTAAAAGTTAGATTTAGGGTAAGGGTCAAGTTTAGAGCTAGATGTATTATTAAGGTCACTATATGGCTTACAGTTCAGTTTATTTTAAGGTTTAGGTTTAGGGATTTAATTAGCTTTAATTATAGTTAAGTTTAGTGGAATGTTAAGTTTAGTGTAAAGGTCAGGTTTAGAGCTACATATGGTCAGAGTCTGGTTTAGGGTTTGGTTTAGGATAAGGTTTAGGTTTAGGGTTAAAGTAATGGATAATGTTATGTTTAGGGTTCAGGTTAGGTTTAGATTAATAGATAGTGTTTATATTACTTATAGGATTAGTATTAGGCCTAGAGTTAGCATTTGGGTTAGGTTTATATTTAGGGTAAAGGATAGGGTTAGTGCTAGTTTTAGGGCTTGTGTTAACATTAAGATTTTGGCTAGGTTTAGAGATAGGCCTAGGGTTAAAAAAGTGTTACGTTTAGCAGAAGTATTAGGGTATGAACTAGGGTGAGAGCTAGGGTGAGGGTAAGAGTTAGAGTCAGGGCTACTGTTAAGGTTAAGGTTATAATTATGGCTTGGGTTAGCATTAGGGTTAGGGTTATGTTTACTGTAACAGACAGAGTTTGTGCTAGGTTTTGTGCTATGGTTACAGTTAGGATTAGGGCTAGGTTTAGGGTTAGATTGAGGGTTAGGGCTATTGTTATGTTTAAGATAAGAATTAGAGTTTGAGTAGGGTTAGGGTCAGGACCAGCGTTAGGGTTAAGGTTAGTGCTAGGGACAGGGATAGGATTTTACTTAGGTCTATGTTTAGGGCTATGGTTAGGTCTAGGTTGTGTGTGAGGTTTAGGGCTAGTGTTAGGTGTATGGGTAATGTAAGAACTAGGGTTATGGTTATGGGTGGATTTAGGGTTTGTCTGGTATTAGGGCTAGTTTTCCATTTAGGATAAGGTTTAAAGCTTGGGTTTGTGTTACGGTAAGTTTCTAGAATTAAGTCTAGGGTTAATGGTCGGCATAGATTTGGGGTTATTTTTATGTTTAGGTCTAGTGTAAGTGTTAGATTTAGGGTAAGGGTCAAGTTTAGAGCTAGATGTATTATTAAGGTCAGGGTATGGCTTAAGGTTCAGTTTAGCTTAAGGTTTAGGTTTAGGGCTTTAATTAACGTTAGAGTTAGAGTTAGGGTTAAGGTAATGAATAGGCTTAGGATTAGGATGTAGTTTAGTTTTAGAATAATGGATAGGTTTAGACATTGTGATAGTGTTAGGGTTAAGCCAGGGTTAGATTTAGGGTTAGGATTATGGTTAGACTAATGAATAGCTTTAGAGCTAAGGTTAGGGCTAGGGTTATGGTTAGGATTAGGGCTAGGATTAGGAAATTGTACAAAATTAGAGCTATGATTAGGGCTATGGTTAAAGGTAGGATTAGGGCTAGTATTAGGTTAGGGTTTGGGATAGGGCTAGGGTTATGTTTAGGGTAAAGGTTAGGCTTTGAGCTAGGGTTAGGTCTAAGGGGAAGGTTAGGGTTAGGGATAGGGCTACAGTTAGTTTAGTGTTACACTTAGGGATATGTTTACGCCTAGAATTAGGGCTAGGTTTTGTGTTAGTTTAGGCCTAGGGTTAGGGCTATTGGTAGTTAAGAGCAATGGTTATGTTTAGGGCTAGTTTTAGGGTTAAGGTTATGGCTAGGTGTAGTGTTAGAATTAGGTTTTGAGTTAGAATGAGCTTTGGAGCTAGGTTTATATTAGCGCCATGGTCAGTGTTCATGTTAGAGTAAGTGTTGGGTTTAGTGCCAGAATTAGGACTAGGGTTAGGTCTAGAAGTAGGGTTAGTGTTTGGGTTATGTTAAGGGTGATTGTTAGGGCTAGGGCAAGGTTGTTGTTCAGGTCTAGGGCTAGAGATATTGCTATATCTAGGATTATGTTGAGGTCTAGGACTAGTGTTAGGTTTAGGTATAGGATTACCAGTAGGGCTAATGTTAGGGTTCGGGTTTGGGTAAGAGTCAAGTTTAGTCCTACAGTTAGTGTTAGTGTCAATATAACTTTCAGAGTTAAAATTATGGTTTGGGTTATGGTTAGATCTAAAATGAGGCCTAGGGTTAGGACTAGTAATAGGGTTAGTGTTTGATTTAGACTAAGATTATGATTAGCACTAGGTTTAGCATTATGGATATGGTTTGGCTTATGATAAGAAATAGGTTTAGAGCTAGGCTTAGAGCTAGGGTAATGGTTAGGGTTAAATCTAGTTTTAGGGCTCATATTAGGGCTATTTTTGTTTTGAAGTTAGAGCTAGGTTTAGGAAAAAGGCTATTATAAAAACTAGAATTATCATTAGGGTTAGTTTTAGGGTTAAGGTTTGGGCTAGGAATGGTGTTAGCATTTGCCTTATGGTTAGGGTGATATATAGAGCTATGGTTAGTGTTTGTATATCAGTCAGGGTAAGAGCTTGTTTTAGTCCTAGGACTCGAATTTGAGATAGGGTTATAGCTAGTTGTAGACTTAGGGTTTGGTTTAGGTTAGGTTTAGGGTAAGGTAATGGCTCGTTTTTGTTTTTTTTTTTTTTTTATGCCTAGGGCTAGGGTTAAGGTTAGTTTTATTATTAGTGATAGTGTTCAGCTTGTCATAGGGTGAGGTTTAGCCTTAAGGTTAGGGTTCAATTTAGAGTTTATAACCATAATTGAGAGTTATGGTTAGATCTAGTGTTAGGGCTAAGGTTAGGACTAGTGATAGGGTTACGGTAATGGACAGGTTTAGAAATAGAAATAGGGCAAGTTGAGAGTTAGAGTTATTCTTAGGGCTAGAGTTAGGGATTTACTTAGGGTTAGGGCTAAATTAGGGTTTGATTAGTGCTAGGTTTAGTGTTAGAGATAGGCCAATTGTTAGGGCTAGAATTAGGGTTAGTGTTTGTGTTAGGTTTATGGTTAGTTTTAGGGGAAGGGATGAGGTTATAGCTAGGATCAGGACTAGGGCGAGGGTTAAAATTAGGTATAGGAATAAGGTGAGCATTCACGTTTGGATTAAGGCTAGGTTTATGGCTAGGATGAGGGCTAGGGTTTGTGTTTTGGTTAGAGGTATTATTAGAACTAGAGCTAATGTCCGGTCTAGGGTTAAGTTTAGCAATAGTGTTAACTTTAGGTTTAAAACTAGGGTTTGTATTATTGTAAGTATCTAGAGTTTAGTCTAGTTTTATCTTTTGGGATACATTTAGGGTTATGTTTATGGATAAGTCTAGTGTAAGGGTTAGATTTAGTGTAAGGGTCAAGTTCAGAGCTAGATGTATTATTAAGTTCAGTGTATGGCTTACAGTTTAGGTTAAGGTTTAGGTTTAGGCTTTTAATTAGCATTAGAGTTAGAGTTAGGGTTAGGGTAATGAACAGGCTTAGGATTAGGGTATAGGTTAGTTTTAGTATAATGGATAGGTTTAGAGATTTTGATAGTGTTAGGGTTAAGCCTACATTTAGAATTAGGGTTAGGATTATAGTTAGGGTAATAGGTTCAGAGCTAGGGTTAGGGCTAGGGTTATGATTAGGATTATGGCTAGTTTTAGTGTAGTGTATAGAGTTAGAGCTATGATTAGGGCTATGGTTAAAGGGAGGATTAGGGCTAGGGTTAGGTTAGGGTTAGGGATAGTGCTAGAGTAATGGTTAGGGTAAAGGTTAGGTTTTGAACTAGGGTTAGGTCTAAGGGGAAGGTTAGGGTTAGGGATAGGGCTACTGTTAGTTTAGGGTTACAATTAGGGCTAAGTTTCGGCTCAGTATTAGGGCTAGATTTTGTATTATTTTAGGCCTAGGTTTAGGGCCATGTGTAGTTAATAGCTAGGGTTATGTTTATGGCTACTTTTATATTTAGGGTTATGGCTACTTTAGTGTTAGGATTATATTTTGAGTTAGGGTGAGCTTTGGTGCTAGGCTTATATTAGGCTCAGGGTCAGTGTTCATGTTAGAGTGAGTGTTAGGGTTTGTGCCAGAATTAAAACTAGGTTTAGGTCTAGAAGTACGGTTAGTGTTTGGGTTATGTGAAGGGTGATTGTTAGGGCTATGGCAAGGTTGTTGTTCAGATCTAGGGCTAGAGTTATGGCTAGATTTAGGATTAGGTTGAGGTCTAGGACTAGTGTCAGTTTTAGATTTAGGTATAAGATTACCAGTAGGGCTAATATTAGGGTTCAGAGTTCTGGTTAGAGTCAAGTTTAGACTTACGGTTAGTGTTAGGGTCAGTATAAGTTTCAGGGTTAGGATTAGGATTTGGTTTATGGTTAGAGCTAAAATGAGGGCTATAGTTAAGATTAGTAATAGTGTTAGGATATGGGTTAGGCTCTGGATTAGGGTTAGAACTGGGGTTAGCATTAGATTTATGGTGTTGCTTAAGGTAACAAATAGGATAAGAGGTAGGGTTTGGGAAGGGATAGGGATTGGATTATGGTTAGGATTAGTGTTCAGGTTAAAGCTAGGGTTAGCGCTTGGATTAGGGCCAGGTTTTGGTTAGGTTAGGGCTAGTGTGAGGGCTATAGCTAATGTACTAACTAGGGTTTTGATTAGGGCCAATTTTAGTGTTAGTTTTTTGGCTAGGTCAAGTGTTAGGGGTAGGGTTCATGTTAGCATGATTTTTAGAACTAGAGTTTGTGTTAGGGTCAGGGTCAGTGATAAGGTTAGAGTTAGCTTTAGGGTTTAAGCCAGAATTATCACTATGGTTAGGTCTAAGTGTAGGGTTAGTGTTTGCGTTAGGTTAAGGTTTATTATTAGGGCTAGAGCTAGGTTTTTGTTTATGTCTAGGACTAGAAATATGGCTAGATTTAGGATTAGGTTTAGGTTTAGGGGTAGTGTTAGGGTTAGGTTTAGAAATAGATTTATTTCTAGTGCTAGTGTTAGGGTTCAGTATAGGGTTAGGGTCAGTTTTAGACCTTCGGTTACCATTAGAGTCAGAAAAAGTGTCAGGTTTGAGTCATGGTTAGAGCTAGAATGAGGGCTAGGATTAGGACTAGCAATAGGATTAGTGTTAGGACTTGGGTTATATTAGGTTTAGGTTTGGCTTATGGTAAGGGATAGGGTTAGACCTAGGGTTAGGGTGACATTTAGGGTAAGGTATAGGGCAAGTATTAGGATTAGGTTTAATGTTAAAGCTAGGGCTAGGTTTCAGATTAGGGCTTAATTTTGGTTAGAGTTAGGTCTAGATTTAGAGTTAAAGCCAATACTTAAAGAAGAGTTATGATTCGGGCTAGTAGATTGTGGTTAGGACTAGATTTTGTTTAGGTCTAACATTAGGGTGATGTTAAGCACTAGGGTTAGTATTAGGGTCAAAATTAAGGTCAGGGGTAGTTTTAGGGTAAGGAATTGGTCTAGGCTTAGGGCTAGGTGTAGAGTTAGGTTTTGGTTTAGGTTAAGCTTTAAATTTAGGGCTATGGTTTGGTTTTGATTTAGGGCTAGGGCTATGCTTAGGGCTAGTTTTAAGATTATCATTAGGTTGGAAGGAGTTTAGTAATCCTAACTCTAAATCTAACTCTAAACCTAAAACTAGCAATAGAAATAAACCTATTCCTAAACCTTACCCTAACACTAGTCTTAGGTTTAGAGTTAGATTTAGAATTAGGATTAGATCTAAGGTAATTATAGGGCTAAGGATATGGCTAGCCTTAGTTTTAGTTTATAGGTAGGATTAGGGTTATGATAAAAATAGGGTTAGAACTAGGGATAGGACCAGTAAAAGAGTGAGAGTCTTAGGGCTATTCTAACTGTTTGGTTAGGTATAGGGCTTAATTAGGGCTAGGAATAGGGCCAGGTTTATGTTTATGTTTAGGCCTAGGGTTAGTTTTGGGTTTAGGATTAGAATTAATGTAAATAATGTTGTTAGAGCTAAGTTTAGGGCTAGAACTAAAGTTAGAATTAGGTTTAGGGTTAGGGTTTCATTAGAGTTATGATTAAGGCTAGGATAAGGACAAGGATGAGGGCTAGGGTTTTGTTTTTGTTAGGACTAAGATTAATGTTAGAGTAAATGTAAGTTCTAGGATTACGGTTAGGGAGAGTTTTAAGGTTAGATTTATGGTTATGTTTAGTGTAAGGTGTAGATTTAGGGTAAGGGTCAAATTTAGAGCTAGGAGTATTATTAGGGTCAGGGTTATGTTTAGGTTTTGTTTAGGTTAGGGTTTAGGTTTAGGGCTCAAATTAGTATTAGGGTTTGGTTAGGGTAATGATAGGGTAAAGTTTAGGGTTCAGGTTATGTTTAGCATAATGGATAGGGTTACAGTTAGGCATAGGTTTAGATTTAGGCCTAGAGTTAGCATTAGAATTAGGGCTATGTTTAGGGTAATTGGTAGGGTTAGAGCTAAGTTGAGGGCTAGGGTTATGGATTAGGGCTAAGCATAGGGTTAGGGTTATGGTTAGGTCTATGGTTTGTGTTAAGGTTAGGATAGGATTACAGCTAGGCCAAATATAAAGTCTATGGGTACGTTAAGAATAGTTTTATGGTTAGGTTTATTGGTAGGTCTATTATAATTGTTAGGTTTAGGGGTAAGTTCAGGGTTAGAGATAGATATATTATTACAGGAAGGGTCAGAGTTAGGATTTTGCTTAGGTTAAGTTTAGGATTAGGGCTATAGTAGCATTAGGTTTAGGGTAAGGGTAATGATAGGTTTATGTTTAGGGTTCAGGTTAGTTTTAGGTTAATGAATGAGGTTAGAGTTAGCGATAAGGTTAGGGTTAGGCCTAGGGTTACCATTAGAGTTATTGTTATAGTTAGGGTAATTTATAGGGTTAGAGCTAGTGATAAGGCTAACATTATGGTTAAGGTTCTGGGTAGGGTTACGGTAAGGTTTAGGGGTTGGTTTGGGGTTAGAATTTAAACCTATGGTTAAGTCTCAAATAAGGGCTAGATTTGGGGTTTGGTTAGGACTAGGGTTAGAGCTATGGCTAATGTATGAGCTCCTATTAAAATTATTGCCAGTTTTAGGGTTAGGGTTAGGGTGATGTTTAGAGCTCGAGTTATATTTAGGGTCAGTGTCAGGGTCAGGGATAGTTTTAGTGTTAGGTTTAGGACTCGAATTAGGGCTAAAGTTAGTGCTAAGTGTAGGGTTAGGTTTTGGTTTAAGTTAAAGGTTATTGTTAAGGCTATGGCTTACTTTTATTTCTTGGCTAGGGCTAGGGTTAAGGCTAAAATTTGGATTAGTGTCAGGGTTAGGGCTAGTGTTAGAGTGAAGTTTAGGCTTAGAGTTACGGTTAGATTTAGAGTTTTGGTTGATATACAGTTAGGGCTCGTGCTAGGGTTAGGGCTAGGGTTAGAGTTATAGTAAGGAATGATTTGAACTAGGGATACATTTAATGTGAGAATTAGAGTTATTCTTAGGAGTATGCTTAGGGTGAGGGTTAGTGATATGGCTAAATTAGGGTTAGGATTAGGACCAGAATTATTGTTAGGTTTAACCCTAGGGGTTGGGCTAGGGTTAGGGTTAGTACTGGGGTTAGGGTTAAGTTTAGAGGAATGGGTGGGGTTATAGCTATGTTTTGGGCGAGGGTGAGGGTTAGAATTGGGATTAGGCCTAGTGTTATGGTTCAGTTTAGGATTAAGGCTAGGATTAGGGCTAGGATGAGGGGTAGGTTTTCTGATAGGGTTAGGGCTATGACTCGGGTAGGGGTAATATCAGGTCTAGGGTTATGGTTAAGGATAGTTTTAGAGTTAGGTTATTGCTAGGTCTAGTGTAAGGATTAGGTTTATGTTAAAGGTCAGCTTTAGAGCCAGAATTATTATTTGTGTCACGGTCAGGGTCAGGGTTAGTGTTTAGTTTATGTTAAGGTTAAAAGGTTAGGGCTCAAATTAGTGTTATTGTTAGGTTTACAGTTAAGGTAATGGAAGGGTTTACTTTAGGTTTTAGTTAAGGTAGTGGATGGGTTAAGTTTCAACAATTTGTTTAGGGTTAGCTTTAGGGTGAGGATTATGTTTAGTGTAATAGATAGTTTTAGAGCTAGGGATAGGTCTAGGTCATGGTTTGGATTAAGTCTAAAATTAGGGTTAGGTTTAAGGATAGAGGTAGGGTTCGGTTTAGGGTAAGTGATAGGGTTAGAGTAAGTGTTAGTTTAGGGTTAAGATTATGATTAGGTTAAGATAGGGTTAGTGTTTGAGCTAGGGTTAGGTCTAGTGCAAGTGTTAGGTTTCGGTTTACTTCTGAGTTCAAGATTATGGTTAGAGTTAGGTTGAGTGTTAGGGATAGGTATTTAATTAGGATTAGGGTTAGGGTTAGGGTAATGGACATAATTAGAGCTAAAGTTTGGGCTAGGGTTAAGGTTAGGATTAGGGTTAGGGTTAGCATTAAAATTTAAGATAAGTTGAGAGTTATGTTTAGTGTAAGAGTTAAGCTTTGAGCTATGCTTATGTCTGAGGAGAGGGTTAGGTTTAGAGTTAGTTTATGGTTAGGGCTAGGCTTAGGTTTATGCTTAGAGCTAAGTTTAGACCTAGTATTAACTATAGGATTTGTGTTAGATTTAGGGCTAGGGTTAGGACTATGGGTAATGTAAAAGCTAGTTTTATGTTTGGGACTAGTTTTAGCTTTAATGTTTTAGCTAGGTGTAGTGTTAGGTGTAGGTTTTTGGTTAGTGTAAGGTTTAAAACTAGTTTAAGTGTTAAGATCATGATCAGTGTTCAGGATAGGGTTAGGTTTAGGGTTAGAGCCAGAATTAGAACTAGGTTTAGGTTTAGGTATAGGGTAAGTTTTTGGTTTAGGTTAACGGTTATTGTAAGGGCTAGTACTAGGATTTTGTTTAGGTCTAGAACTAGAGTTTTAGATATACTTAGGATTATCTTTGGGTCTACGTCAATTGTTAGGCTTAGGTATAGGTATATGTTTACCTGTAGCTCTAGTGTTAGGTTTTGGTTTAGGTTTAGGGACAGGTTTAGACCTAGGATTACTTGTCGGGTCTGGTGAGGGGTCAGAATTAGTTTTAGAGGTAGAAATAGGGCTAGGTTTTGGACTAGTAATATGGTCAGAGTTGAAGTTAGACTAAGGATTAGGGTTAGGACTAGGATTAGCATTTGGTTTAGGGATTGGATTAGGGTAAGGGATAGGGTTAGAGCTAGGGTTAGGGCTCGGGTTAGGATTAGGGTTAGGGCTAGTGTTAGGGTTAAGACTAGGTTTAAGCTAGAGTAAAGACTAGAATTAGGGGTAGAATTTGTGTTAGTTTAGGGCTAGGGTTATGACAATGTATAATGTGAGAACTACGGTTACAATTAAGGCTAGTTTTTGGGTTATGGTTAAGGCTAGTCTTAGTACTAGGGTTAATTTACGTTAGGGTGATGATTAGAGCTAGGATTAGAGTTAGGGTCAGGGTCAGAGTAATTTTTAGAGTTAGGGTTAGGGCTAGGTGTAAGGTTGGGATTTGGTTTAGGTTAGAGGTTTCTGTTAGGGATATGGCTTGGTTTTGTTTTATGGCTAGGGCCAGAGGTAGGGCAAGTTTTAGGATTAGCATTATGGTTAGGGGGTAGTGTTAGGGTTTGGTTTGGCTTATGATTACAGTAAAATTTAGAGTTAGGTTTAGATTTAGAGTTAGGTTTAGATCTAGAGGTAGGATAGGGATAAGGATAGAACTTGGCCTAGGGCTAGGACAAGAGTTATAGTTAGACTTAGGGCTAGCAATAGGGTTAGGATAAGATTAAATTAGGGCTAGGATTAGTGCTCGGCTTAGTGTTAGTATTAGGCCTAGGGTTAGGATGGGAGTTAGGGTTAGGTTTAGTTTTACTGTTAGGTTTATGGTAAGGGATGGGGTTATATGTAGGTTTAGGGCTAGGGTGAGATTTAAAATGAGGGTTAGGGCTCAGGTTATTGTTCAGGTTAGGATTAAGGCTAGGTTTAGGGCTAGGATTATGGTTAGTCCTAATTTCAGGTCTAGGTTTCCTGTTAAAGATAGTTTAAGTTTAGGTTTATGGCTATGATTTTTGTAAGTGTTAGGTCTAGAGTTAGCATCAGGTTTAGAACTAAGGGTATTTTTAGGGTCAAAGTCATGATTAGTGTTTTGGATAGGTTAAAGTTTAAAGTTAGGACACGAATTAGCATTAAGTTTAGAATCAGCGTAATGATATGGTTAGGTTTAGGTTTCAGGATAGATTTAGGGTAATGGATAGGGTGAATATAAGGGATAGGGTTAGGTTTAGTCCTAGGGTTAGCATTAGGTTTAGGTTTATAGTTAGGGTAATGGATAGGGTTAGAGCTGGGGTTACCGGTAAGGTTATGGTTACAATTACTGATAGGTTTAGGGTTATGTTTAAGGTTAAAGCTAGGATTAAGGCTTGGAATAGGGCTAGGATTTTGGTTAAGTTAGGGCTAGGGTTAGGGTTACGGCTAATGTAAGTATTAGGGTTATGATTAGGGCTAATTTTAATGTTAGGGGTAGGACTAGGTCTAGTGTTGGGTTTTGATTTAGGGTTAGGGTGATGGTTAGACCTAGGGTTAGTTTTAAGGTCAGAGCTAGGGTGAGGGTTAGTTTTAGGGTTTGGCTTAAGACTCAAATAATTGCTAGGGTTAGGGCTAGGTGTACGATTAGTGTTTGGTTTATGTAAGAATTAGGTTTATGTCTATGGCTCCATTTTGTTTTACAGCTAGGTTAGGTCTAGGGTTAGGTTTATACTTAGGCTAATAGTTAGGGTTAGATTTAGAGGCAGGTTTAAATCTAGGGTTATGGCCAGTGAAATGAATAGGGATAGGGTTAGTCCTATGGTTCAGGCTAGGATTAGGCTTCCAGTAAAGAATAAGTGTAGAACTAGCATAAGGGCTAGATTGAGAGTTAGAGTTAGTCTTTTGGGTAGGGTTAGGATTAGGGTTATAGATAGGGCTAAATTAGAGCTATGATTAGTGCTAGGGTTAGTGTTAAGCTTAGGCCTAGTGTTAGGGTTAGGGTTATAATTTAGGCTATGTTTAGGGCTAGGATAATGACTAGGGTTTGTGCTAGGTTTAGGGCTAGGATTATGGCTAGGGCTAAAGTCAAATTTAGGGTTATGGTTAGGGATAGTTTTAGGGTTAAGTCTATGGCTAAGTCTAGTGTAAGGGTTAGGTATAGGGTAACAGTCAGGTTGAGAGCTAGAGGAATTATTAATATTAGGGTCAGTGTTGGGCTTTGGTTTTGGTTTGGATTTAGGGTTTTGGCTCAAATTAGCATTAGGGTTAGCATTAAGATAATGATAAGTTTAGGTTTAGGGTTCAGATTATGTTTAGGGTAATTGAAAGTTTTGGGGATAGTAATAGGATTAGGGTTTGGTCTAGGGTTACATTAGCATAAAGGGTAATGTTTAGAGTAATGGATACAGTTAGAGTTAAGGTTATGGCTAGCATTATGGTTATATTAGGTCTTGTATTAGGGTTAGGGTGAGGGTTAGAACTAGATTTGTGTTTAGGCTTATATATAGTGTGAGTGTTAGGTTCTGAGCTATGGTTAGAGCTAGGCTTTGAGTTAGCTTCAGGGTTAGGTCTAGGGATATGATTATCATAAGTTATGTGTTAGATTTAGTTTTAGAATGAGACCTAGAATTAGTGGTAGGGTCAGTATTAGGGTCAGGGTTAGGGTTATAATTTGGGATAGGGTTAGAGCTAGAATGAGAGCTAGGGTTAGGGCTATAAATAGAGTTAGGGTTTTAGTTAGCCTAAGTATTAGGGATAGGTCTAGGTTTAGGGTTATGCATATAGTAAGGGATTGGTTTAGAGCTAGATTTAGGGCTATGATTAGGGTTAGAGTTCGGGTTAAATCTAGGTTTAGGGCTAGTGTTTGTGTTAGGGTTAGGAATAGGATTAGGGCCATGGCTAATGTAAAAACTAGGATTAACATTAGGTTAGTTTTAATGTTATGGTTAGGTTTAGTGTTATAGTTAGGTTTAAGTTTAGGGTAATATTTACATCTAGGGTTTGTGTTAGAATAAGAGTCAGGTCAAGGTTCGTTTTAGGGTTTAGGATCGGACTCGAATTATTATGGTTATTTTTAGCTTTCAGTTTAAGGTGAGGGAGGAGTTTAGAGCTAGGTTGAGTGTTAGGATATGAGTCAGTGTCACTGTTATTTTTAAAGTTAGTGTCAGAACTCGAATTAGGGCTGGGGATAGGTCTAGGTTTAGTGTTTTGGTTTGGTTTAAGTTAATGTTTAGGGTTAGGGCTATTGCTTGGATTTGGTCTAGTCCTAGGGTTGGATTAGGTATAGTGTAAGTGTTAAGCTTAGCTTTAGTGTTAAGGTTAGATTTGGAGTTAGGATTAAATATAGGGTTAGGGCTGGAACTCAGGGTAGGGCAAGGGTTAGGGCTAGGGATAGGGTTATGGTAAGAAATATAGTTAGAACTAGAGATAAGTATAGACTGAGAGTTATACTGAGTCTTAGGGCTAGGGTTAGTGTTAGGGTTGGAGATAGGACTGAATTAGTACTAGGATTAGGGCTAGGTATACTGTTTGGTTTAAGCCTAGAGTTAGGGTCTAGAGTTAAGGTTAAGGTTAGGTTGAAGTTTAGGGTAAGAGATGGCATTATACCTAGGTATAGAGGTATGGTGAGGGTTACAATTAGGGTTAGGTGTAGAATTAGGGTTAGGGTTATGATTAAAGCTAGGTGTAGGGCTAGGATGATGGCCAAGGTTTGTTTTAGGCTTAGGAATAGGATTAGGGCTAGGGCTAATTTCAGGTCCAGAATTATGGTTAAAGATAGTTTTAGGGTTAGGATTATGGATTTTTCTAGGGTAAGGGTTAGGTGTAGGTTTATGTTGAAGTTTAGAGCTAAAGTTATTATTAAAGTCAAAGTTAGTCTTAGTGTTTAGGATAGGTTAAAGTTTAAAGTTAGGGCTTGAATTAGTGTTAGTTTTAGTGTTTGGGTAATGATAGGGTTAGGTTTAGGTTCAGGGTAATAGTTTGGGTTCACATTAGGTTCATGTGGAGGGTTAACATTAGGGTTATGGTTTTGTTTATGGTAATGGAAACAGTAAGAGATTAGTTTAGGGCTAGATTTATTTTTATGAATGGGGCTAGGGTTAAAGCTAGGATTAGGGCTAGTTTTGGGGTTACGTTAGGGATAGGTTTAGGGTTAGGGCTAATGTAAGTACTAGGGTGATATTTACGGCTAGTTTTAGGGTTTTCTAGCTAGAGATAATGTTAGGGATAGCTTTAGGCTTAAGGTGATATTTAGAGCTAGTACTGTTAGGGTCAGTTTCAGGTTCAGGGTTAGTTTAAGTTTTCGGCTTAAAACTCATGTTTGTGCTATGGTTAGGTCTAGGTTTAAGGTTAGAATTTGATTTAGGTTAATGCTTAGGGTTATAGCTATTGCTAGGTTTTGTTTTAGGGCTAGGGCTAGTGTTAGGAAAAGTTTTAGGTTTAGTGTTATTGTTTGGGCTAGTGTTAGGGTTTAGCTTAGTCTTTGAATAAGAGTTCGATTTAGAGTTAGGTTTTGTCTAAGGTAAGTGCTACGGCAAAGGATAGGGCAAGGGTTAGGGCTAAGGTTAAGGTTGTGGAAAGGGATTGGGTTAGAACAAGTGTAAAGCGTAATGTGAGAGTTAGAGTTAGTCTTAGGACTAGTATTAGAGATAGTAATAAATTAGGGCTACGCTAGGGCGCGGATTCGTGTCAGGGATAGGCCTAGAGTTTGGGTTAGGATTGTAATTAAAGCTATGTTTAGGGCTAGGATAAGTGCTAGAGTTTGTGTTAAGGTTAGGGCTAGAATTAAGGCTAGGGCTAATGTCAGGTATAGGGTTACAATTAGCGATAGTTTTAGAAAAAGGTTAATGGCTAGGTATATTGTAAAGATTAGGTATAGGATAAGAGTAAGGTTTAAAGCTAGGGGAATTATTAGGGTCAGGGTAAGTTTTCGGGCTTGGTTTAGGTTTGAGTTTAGGATTACGGCTAAAATTAGAGTTAGGGTTAGGGTTAGGGTAAAGATAGGGTTAGGTTTAGGGTTTAGGTTATGTTTAGGGTAATTTATAGTTTGGGAGATAGTGATAGGGTTAGGGTTAGTCTTAGGGTTAGCATTAAGATAAGGGTTATGTTTAGAGTAATGGATACATTTAGAGTTAAGTTTAGGGCTAGGGTTATGGTTAGGATTATGTTTTGGGTTATGGTGAGGGTGAGGGTTAAGATTAAGGCTAGGTTTATGGCTTGGATTAGGGTTTGTGTTAGGGCTAGGTCTAGGATTAAGACTGGGGATTATGTCAGGTCTAGTATTACATTGAAGGGTAGTTATAGGATTCGGTTATGAATAGGTTTACTGTAAGGGTTAGGTTTAGGGTAAAGGTCAATTTAGAGCTAGGTGTATTATTACGGTGAAGGTCACCATTAGGGATTGATTTTGGTTAAGGTTTAGGTTTAAGGCTCAAATTAGCATTAGGTTTAGTGTAATGGATACAGTTATGTTCTGGGTTCAGGTTAGGTTTACGGTTTTGAATAGCCTTAGGAATACCTATACACTTAGGTTTAGTCCTCTTTTTAGCATTTGCATTACCCTTAAATTTAGGGATAAAGATAGGATTACAACTAGGTTTAGGGCTACATTTACAGTTAGGATTAAGGATAGTGTTAGGATGAGGGTTAGGGTTTTGGTTAGACCTAGGGTTTAGTTTAGGTTTCATGTAAGTGTTATGGTTGAAGCTAGATTTAGAGATAGGGCGAGGATTAGGGTTAGAGCAGGTCTACGGTAAATGTTAGGGTTAGAGTTACATTTAGCTACATGGTTAGGGTGAGAATTATGGTAATGGATAGAGTTAGATCTAGGATTTGGGCAATGTTTACAGTTAAAATTAGGGTTAAAATTAGGGTTAGGGATAGGGCTATGTTATGTTCAGGGTTAGGATTAGGGCTCAGTTTAGAGGTAGTGTTAGAGTTAGAGTTACTTTATTCAAATTTGTTTGATACAATCCAGGATTCATCTTAAACGATCTTAACTTTGTTTCCCAGGTTTAGGCATTTTGGTCCAACGTTTTGGTGTCCAGAAGAGTTAATATTTTCATTTTACTCCATTTTGACCTATATGTGCAAATGTAATTAGACCTGGAAATCAAACAGGGTTTATGCTAGCTACTTGAAACTGTACATACACCCTTGATTCTTTGTGGGGACACTCTGGTATGTTCCTTGTGAGTGTTGGCCTAAGCTGAAGCATGAAAAAACAGCTTTATCAAAGAGCCCTTTAGGAGAAAGCAGGAAATATGTATGCACTGAAATTCCTCTCATATTCATTTTGTCATATTTATTTCATACTGAGTAGGATTCATGATTTAGCTTGCCCTACAAAGCTCTTCAAGTGTGGGACATCTAGGATCAATGGTTCCCTAATCAAGTTAGGGTTAGTCTTAGGTTTGGGTTAGGGGTAGGGTTAAATGTAGTATTAGGGTGAGCATAAGTTTTGTACAAATTTATTTGATACTTGGAAGGAGTCATCTTTTACCTAGCCTTAATATGCTCCTCAGGTTTGGGCCTTCTTATTTCAAAGGTTTGCTAACAAGGACACTCTGTATTTTAAGGTCTCACTTCATATTGACATATATAGGTAAATGAAAATGGAGGTTGAAATCAAACCAGGTTCATGCTAGCTGCTTGAAACTTCAAACAGTTCTCTGTGGGAACTCCCTGGTTTGTTTCTTGTGAAATTAGCCTTGAGATGAATATGGCAAAACCAACTTTATCAGAGAGCCCTTTAGCAAAAAAATTGAGAAATATGCATGAGCTGAAATACCACCTCAATTATTTGGTCATACTTCTTTGATACAATTCATCTGATAGCTTAGCCCACTAGGCTCCCTAAGTTTAGATATTCTAGGATCAAAAGTTTTTCAAACCTGTTAGTGTTTGTGTTAAGGAGAGTGTTAGGGCTAGTGTTAGAGCTAGTATTAGAATTAGAGTTAGTTTTGTTCAAATTTCTTTGATACTGGGCAAGATTCATTTTTCTCCTATCTTTACTATACTCCATATGTTTGGGCCTCCTAGGTTCAATGGTTCACTGTAAGGAATAGTTTGTATTTTAAAGTTTCAGTTCATTTTGTTCTATACAGGTAAATGAAAATGGAGCTGGAAATCAAACAGCATTGGTGTTAGGTGTTTGAAACATCACACTCCATCAATTCTCTGTGAGCAGTCTCTGGTTTGTTTTTGTGACAGTAGGCCTAAACTGTAGCATGTAAAAACAATATTATTCAAGTGTCCTTTAAAAGATAACAGGGAAATATGCATGTACTGATATACTCCATAAACTTTTTGGACAGATTTCCTTGATACTACATGGCATTCATCCCTTTGCTTTTTCCACTAGTCGGACCAAGTTTGGAAACTCTACAGGCAAATGTTTCATAAAAATGTTAGAATTAGGGGAAGATCTAGGATTAGAGTTAGTGTTAGGGTTAGAGTTAGTTTTATTAAAAATTCTTTGATATTGGCAGGATTTATCCTTTAGCTAGGTTTACTCTGTTATCCAGGTTTAGGCCTTCTCCGTTCACAGGTATGCTGTCAGGAACGTTTTGTATTTTAATATTTCACTTTATTTTGGCCTATATGGGAAAGTTAATGGAGTTGAAAATCAAACAGGGTTTGTGCTTGCTGCTTGAAACTTCACACACTCCATCAGTTTTCTGTAGGGACTCTGGTATGTTCCTTGTAAAACTAGGCTTATGCTTAAGCATGCAAAAACACTTAATCTGAGAGCCCTCTAGAAGAAAACAGGAAATTATGCATGTACTGAAATACCTCCCATAATTATTTGGTCAGATTTGTTTGATGTTGAGTAGGACTCAACAGTTAGCTTGCCCCACAAGGCTCCCCAAGGGCGTGAATGCTAGGATCAATGGTTCTCTAATCAGGTTAAGATTAATGTTAGGTTTAGGGTTATGGCTAGGGCTAGGCTTAGAGGTAATGTTAGGGTGAGAGTAAGTTTTGTTGGAATTTGTTTGATACTGGGCAGGAGTCATCTTTTATCTAGCCTGAGTATGCTCCCAATGTATATTCTTCTCAATTAAATGGTACACTATCATGAACACATTGTATTTTAAGGTTTCACTTCATTTTGTCACCTATGGGTAAATGGAAATAGAGGTGGAAATCAAACAGGAAGCCCTTCCCCTAAACCTAACCCTAAACCTAACCATAAATAGCCCTAATCCTAGGCCTAAACCTAACACTAATCCTAGACCTATTAATAGCCCTAATTTAGCCTTAACCCTAACCCTAACTCTTACCCTAAGACTAATTGTAATCTTGCCATAGGCCTATTCCTAGTTCTAACACTATCCTTTACCATAACCCAAACACTAGCCCTAATCTTAGCTCTAATACTAGCCATAGCCCTAACCCTAGAATTTACCATAACTCTTAATCTACTCCTAAGCCTAAACTCACCCTATCAGTAGAAATAACACTAATTCTAATCATAAAACTACCCTTAACTTTAACTTTAACTACCCTTAAGCCTACCCCTAATTTGAGTCCTATCCCTAACCATAAAATGAACCATGACCCTGACTGAGACCCAGCACTAACCCTAGTTAAAAATACAACCCTAAACCTAATTCTAATCCTAAAACTAGACTCAGTCCTATATGTAACACTAAAACTAGCCCTAATTGCAACCTTAGTTCTTACATTAGCCATATAACTAAGAAGAGCCCTAATGTAACCCAAAACATAGTACTAATCCAAGACCCAATCCTAGCTTTAACCTTAAATCAAATGCTAAACCTAGCCCTAACCATTACCCTATACCTAACCCTAACTTTAATCATTGCACTAAAACGAAACCTAACCCTACCCCTAGTGCTTACTCAAACCATAACCCTAGCCATAACACTAGCTCTAACCCTATCACTTACCCAAACCCTAACCCGAACACTAATGCTAATTCTCAGACTGACACTAGCACTATCAATAAACCTAACCTATCCATTACCCTAAACCTAACCTGAATCGGAAACCTAAAAATATTTTTACCCTAATTGTAAGGTTAACTCTAATGCTAACTCAAGCCTTAATACTAACACGAAACTTTACCTAACCATAACCCTAACCTTATAATCCTAACATAAACCCTAAAAGTAACACTAAACCTAGTCCAAATGCTAACCCTACCACTAACCCTAAATCTAACCCTAACACTAACAATAACAATAATCCTATCCCTAACCCTAACCCTAAACAGAACACTAACCCTAACCCTAACACTAAACCTAAAACAAACTTTAAACCTAATGCTAACCCAAACACTAAAGATAAACCTAACACTAACCCTAAACCTAATCCTAATGCTAACCCTACCACTTACCCTAAACCTTACACTTAAGCCTATCCTAATAGTAAAACCAACCCTAACACTAACCACAACCCTGACACAAACTCTCATACTAAAAATATAGTAAACATAACCCTAACTCTAAACCTAAACTTAATAATAACACTAACCCAATCATTATGAAAACCAATAATCCTAACCATAACCCTAACACTAAAACTAACCATATCCCTAACCCTAACCATAATTTGAACTGTAAATCTAAACCTAACCAAACCCTCAGCTTACACAAAACCTAACCCTAATCCTAAACCTAACCCTGAATCGCAACCTAACCCTAACCCTAACCCTAAAATTAACACAATCCCTAAAATTAACATTAACTCTAACCACAAATCTAACCCTAACACTAACCATAACCCTAAAACTTACATTAACACTAACCCTAATCCTAACCCAAACTATAAGCCTAAGCCTGGCTCTACCCTAATACTAACCCTAACCCTAACAAGATCCCTAACCCTAAACCTAAAACTTATCACTACACTAACCCTAACCCTAACACTTAAACTAACACTAACCACAACCTTAACTCTATCAAAAATTCTAACCCTAACCATAACCCTAAAGCTAACACTAAACTGACCCTAACTATAAATCTAAACCTAACACTAAACTTGACAGTAACTCTAAACCTAACCATAAACCTACCATAAAACAACCTAACCCTAAATCTAAACCTAATCCTATTAGTATACCTAACATTAACCCTAACCCTAATGCTAAAACAAAACTTAACTCTAACTCTAACCCTATCACAAACCCTAACCCGAACCCTAAACCTAACCCTAACGAAAACCTAACACTAACTATAACAATAAACTTAACACTAACACTAAACTTAACCGTAAATATAACCCTAAACCTATCTCTAACACAAACTCTAACCCTAACCTAATTCTAACCCTAACCTTACCCCTAACCCTATCACTATTCATAACCATAATTCTAACCCTAACACTAACTCTAACACTAAACCTAAATCTAACCATAACGCTAACACTAAAAATAACACTAACACTTATCCTAAACCTAAAACTAACCCTAAGCCTATCCTAACCATGACACTAACCCTAACACTGTATCTAATCCTAACTATATTGTTAACCCTAACACTAAACCTAACTCAAACCCCACACTAAAATTAACCCTAACCCTAACACTAACCCTAATCCTAACCCCAAATCTAATGTTAATCTTTACATTAATCCTAATTCTAACCTTAACCCTAAACCTACCATAAACCCTAACCATAACCATAACACTAAACCTAATGGAAACCCTAACCCAGACTCTGATATTAACACTAATCCAAACCATACCACAAATTTTAACCCTAACCCTAATTTTAACCCTAAGCTAACACTAACCCTAAACCTAATCTGAACACTAACTCTAACCCTAATCATAAACATAACCCTATTCCTATCCCTAACCCTAACCCAAACCCTAACTCTAACCAGAATCCAAACCCTAACACAAAACCTATCCCTAACCCTAACCCTAACCCTAACCCTAACACTAACCCTAACCTTAACCCTAAACCTAACACTGAACCTCACCATAAAAAACCTAACACAAACCCTAACACTAACCATAACTCTAACCCTAACACTAACCCTAGCACTAAACCTAATACTAACTCAATTCGTAAACATAAAACTAACTCTAACACTTACACAAATCCTAAAACTTACCCTAACACTAAACCTAACCCCAACCCTAAACCTATCACTAACACTAACCCTAAACATAACCCTAAACTTAGCACTAAACTTCGACCTAAACCTAACCTGAACACTAACCCCAACCCTAGCCCTAACCTAAGAGTAAAACTAACCCTAATCTTAAAATTAACTCTAACCCGAACTCTAACCCTTAACCTAACACTAAACCTATCTCTAACCTTAACACTAACACTAACCATAAACCTAACTCTAACCCTAACAATATCCAGAAGAATAACCCAAACTCTAAGCCTAACACTAACCCTATGAACACTAACATAACGCTAACCCTAAACCTAAACCCAACCCAAATCCAAACTTTAATCCAAACCTTAATACTAAAACTAACCCTAACAGAAACCCTAACACTAAGCCTAAAACACACCTTAACTTAACCCTAGCACTAACCCTAACCCTAACACTAACGCTAAACCTAACCCTAACCAAAATCTTAACATTAATTCTAACCTTAAACCTAAACCTAACCCTAACTCTAAATCTTACCCTAAACATAACTCTAACCCAAGCCTAACCCTAACTCTAACACTAACACTAACCTAACACTAACCCTAACACTAACACTAACCCTAAAACTTACCCAAACCATAACCCTAACCCTAAGCTTAATGCTAATCCTAACACTAATTCTAAAACTAACACTAATACTAACCCTAACGCTACCCCTAAACCTAACCCTAAACTTACACGTAACCATTACCTTAAACCTAACACAAACCCTAACACAAACCATAACATCAACCTAACCCAACCCTAAAACTATCTATTGCCAAACCCTAAAACTTATTATAAAACTAAAGATAAAACTATCCCTAACCCTACAAGAATCCTCACCCTATCCCTAACCGTAGCACTAACCCTAACCCTAATCCTAACCCTAAAACTAAATCTATACCCATCCCTAAACCTAACATTATACCTAACATTAACGGTAACCCTAACACTGAAACTAAACCAATCCCTGAAATTAACACTAACACTAATACTAGAAGGGACCCTAACCCTAATCCTAACCCTAACTTTAACACAACCCTTTACTAACACAAATAATAACCCTAATCCTAACCCTAACACTAACCTTAAACTTAATCTTAACCCTAACCCTAACCATAACCATAAACCTACCTTGAAACCAAATCAAAACCCTAACCATATCCCTTTGACTAACATAACCCTAACCCTAAATCTACACTTACCGTAATCCTAAGACTAACCCTAACCCTAAACCTAACCACAACCCTAACACTAATACTAATCCTACCCTAACACTAACCCTGTCACTAAACCTAACCCAAATCCTATACCTAACACTAACTCTAACCCAAATCCTAACCCTAACACTAACCTTAAGCCTAAAACTAACCCTAACAATAAAGTTAACCCTAACCCTAACACTACCATCAACCAAAACTATCACAAACTCTAACCAGAACCTTAACGCTAACCCTAACCAAAACTTAACACTAACCCTAACTATAACCTTAACCCTAAACCTAACCCTAAAACTAACTCTAACAAAAATATAACCCTAACTTTAATACTAACCCTAACCTAAACCCTAACCTTATCACTATCCATAACCATATCCCTAACAATTACAAGTAACCCTAACACTAAACCTAAACCTAACCATAACCCTAACACTAAAAATAACACTAACCTTAACCCTAAATTAACCCTCACTCTAACCCCAACACTGTACCTAAACCTAACTATAATATAATGCTAACCAGAACACTAACCCTAACCTAACAGTAACAATAACCCTAAACCTAAACCTAAACCTAAACTAAAAATTAATCCTAAAACTAACATTTATCCTAACACTAACACTATCCGTAACCCTATCCCTAAACCTAATCCTAACATTAACCATAGAAATAACATTAACCTTAACCGTAATGTTTGCCCTAAACCTAAGAATAATGCTAAACCTAAATCTATCCCTAACCCTAACACTATCCAAACATTAACCCTAATTTTAACCCAAACACTAAAACTAACCTTAACGCTAAATATAACCCTAACCTAACACTCAACATAACCCTAAATTTAACACAAACCCTAACCCTAACACTAAAACTAACCTAACCTTATCTTTATCCATAATACTAACCCAAAATCTAACCCTTAACATAACCCTAAACCTAACATAAACCCTAAAACTAATCTTAACCTTCACCCTAAACCTAATACTAACCCTAACCCTAAACCTAAATTTAATCTGAACTCTAACCCTAAAGTTAACACTACCCTAACCCTAACATAATCCCTAATATTAACCTAAAACTAACCCTAACCTAACCCTAAAACTAAAGCTCACCCTAACTTTATCACAAACTTTATCACTAAACCTAACCTTAAACCTAAAGCTAATGCTAAACCTAAACCTTACACTAACCCTAAACCTAACCTGAGAACTAACCCTAACACTTACCTTAAAACTAACCCTAACATTAATACTACCCCTAAAACTTACCCTAACCCTAACCCTAAACCTAAAGCTAAACCTAATTCTAATTTAAAACCTAACCCTAAATCTAACACTAAACCTAACTATAACCCTAACCCCAAACCAAACCGTAATCCCAACCCTAATGCTAATCCTAACAGAAACTCTAACCCAAACCATTACCCTGAAAATAACCCAAACCTAACACTAACCCTTACCTAACCCTAACCCTAAACCTAACACTAACCATGAAACTAATGCTAGAACTCACCCTGACCCTAACACTAACCATTACCTTAACACTAACCATTACAATAACTCTAACTTAACACTAAACATAACTCTAACCCTATCTCTAACCCTAACCCTAAACCTATCTCTAAATCTAACACTATACCTAAACCTAACTGTAACCCTTACACTA
This sequence comes from Ictidomys tridecemlineatus, assembly GCF_052094955.1. Taxonomy (NCBI): domain Eukaryota; kingdom Metazoa; phylum Chordata; class Mammalia; order Rodentia; family Sciuridae; genus Ictidomys; species Ictidomys tridecemlineatus. The sequence continues at coordinate 62,910,447 of NC_135478.1, forward strand.
ACATTAATCATTAACCAATACTAAACCTATTTCTAACCCTAACATGAACCCTAACACTAACCCTAAAACTAGGCCTTAACCTAACAATAAACCTAAACATAAAACTAACCCTAATCATAACCCTAACTCAAAACCTAAAACGAACCCTAACCCTAATTCTCTCACTAACATAACCCTAACCCTAAACCTACACTAACCCAAACCCTAAGACTTAACCTAACACTAAAACTAGCATTAACCCTAACACTAATCCTAATTTTAACCCTAACACTAAACCTGTCACTAACCCTAACCCTAAACCTAAACCTAATACTAACCCTAACCCTAACAATAACCGTAACCTTAACACTAACAATAACCCTAACCCTAATCCTTAATGAAAGATTAAACCTAACCCTAACAGTAACACTAACACAAATCCTATCCCTAACTCTAAACTAACCCTAAACTTAACAAAAAACCCAACCGTATCCGTATCCCTGACCCTAACACAAACCATAACACTAACCCTAACCCTAACAAAAACTCTAAACCTATCACTAACCCTAACACGAACCCTAACCGTAAACCTCACTTTATCCTAACATTAACACTAACCGTAAACCCAAACCTATCACTAAACCTAAATCTTCTCCGAAACCTAACACTAACCTTAAGCCTAGCACTGACCCTAACACTTACCATATCACTAACCCTAACACCAACCCTAACCCTTTTCCTAAGGCATACACTATCCCTAAACATAACACTTGGCACAACTCTATCCCTCACACTAACATTAACTTAACCCTAACCCTAACTTTTACACTAGCATGAACCAAAAACTTATTACTAAACCTAATCTGAATTGTAACACTAACCCTAGTACTAACCACAACCCTAACACAAACTCTAACACTAAGTGTAAAACTAACCCTAACCTAACCCTAACAATAACCCTAACCCTAATCCTAATGTAGAATCTAACACTAAACCTAACCTTAAAACTAAAACTAAACCTAACCCTAAACCTTACCAAAACGTAATGATAAATCAAGCCCTAACTCTATCCTTAAACCTATCTCAAACACTAACCGTAACCCTAATGCTAAACCTAATATTTACTCTACTCCTAACACTGACCCTTACCCTAATGCTAACCCTAACACTAACCCTAAACCTAACCCTAACCCTATATCTGACCCTAACTCTAAACCTAACCCTAATCCTAACAAAACCCTAACCCAAAACATAACCCTAAACCTAATCCAACCCTAACCCTAACCCTTACCTAACCCTAAACTTAACACTATCACTTACCATAAAACTGAAGCGCAAAATAAACCCAATCTTAATACTAACCCCAAACCTTACTCTAATCCTAACCATAACACTAATTTTGTAATTCTAAACCTAACCATAAAACTTACTCTAATCCTATCCCTAAATCTAACAATTTACCTAATCCTAACGGTAACCATGACACTAACACTAACCTTAAACTTAACCCTCACATGAAACCTACACTGAACACTAACCCTAGCCCTATCTCTAACCTAACCATAACCCTAAAACTACACTAACTCTAAACATAAAACTAATGAAAAACAAAATTCTAAACATTACCCTAAGACTAATACTAATCCTAACCCTAACAATAACACTATCAATATCCCTAACACTATCCCTAAACCTAACTCTAATCCTAACCCTAACCCTAATGCTACCACTAACACTAACCCTAAAGATAACCCTAAACCTAAAAGTAAACAGAACTCCAACCAAAACCCTAACAATAACCCTAACACGAACCCAAACACAAATCCTAACCGTAACACTAACCCAAACTCTAATCCTAACTCTAAGCTAACCCTAAACTTAAAAGAAACCTTAACCCTAACACTGTCCCTAACACAAACGCTAACCCTAATCCTTCCACTAACCCTAACCCTAACATTAAACCTAACTTTAACCCTAACACTAAACTTAATGCTAACCTTAACCCTAAAACTAACCCAAACAGCAACCCTAACCCGAACTGTAACCCTAACCTTAAAACAAACACTAACCCTAACCCTAACACTAACACTAAACCTAACCGTAACCCTAACTTTAACCCTAACACAAATCATAACCTTAAATTTAAACCTAATACTCACCTTAAACCTAATCCTCAACCTACCAAACCACCTAACCCTAACACTTACACTAACCCTATCCCTAACCGTAACACTAACCCTAAACCTAAACTTCACCCCAACTCTAACCCTAACCCTAATATGAAACCTAAACCTAACGCTAATCATATTAGCATTAACCTTAACCCTAACCATAACCATAATCCAAGCTCTAGCCCTAACCCTAACAGTAACCCTAAACTTAACACAAATACTGACATGAAGCCTAAAAATAACACTAACCTAATCCTAACACTAATCCTAGCCCTAACCCAAACCCTAACACTAAAGCTAACCTTCGAACTAAAGTTAAGCCTAACCCTAAACCTTACCTAACTCTACATAAACCAAGTACTAACCCTATCCTTAAACCTAATGCTAAATCTAACCCTAAAAATTACCCTATGCCTAACCCTGACCACTACCCTAATGCTAACCCTAACTCTAATTCTAAACCTAACACTAACACTAACCCTAATACTAAACCTAAACCTAACACTAACCCTACACTTATTCCTAACATTAACCCTAACAAACCTTAACTCAAACCATAACCCTAAACCTAACACAAATTTTAACCTATACCTTACCTAATACTAATCCTACCAGTAACACTATTGAAAAAACTAAAGCTAAAACTATCTCCAATCCTACCACTAATCCTAACCCTAATACTAATCCTAACCATAACAGTTATCATAACTCTAACCCGAACACTAAAACTAACCCTAAACCTATCCCTAACTCTAACATTATACCTAAACCTAATTATAACACTGAAAATAATAGTAACCCTAACAGTTACCCTAAAAAGAAACCTATACCAAACCCTAGCCCTAACCTTCACATTAACCTAACACAAACCCTAAAACAAAAGCACTAACCCTAACCCTAAAACTAATAAAAAAAAAATCTAAACATAACTCTATCACTAACTCTAATCCTAACCCTAACACTAACACTATCCCTATCCTAAACCCAATCCCTAAACATAACTCTAATCCTAACCCTAAACATAACACTAACACTAACCCTAAACCTAAGCCTAAACCTAACACTAAATCAAAACCTAACCCTAACCCTAACACTATCCCTAACACAAACCCTAATCCTTACCCTAACCCTAAGAGTAACTCTAACCCTAATATAATCCTAACACAAACTGTAACCAAAACCATAACCCAAACCCTAAATTTACCCTAACCCTAAACCTTACCTAACCCTAACCCTAACCCTAACACTATCCCTAATAAAAAACCCTAATTCTCTCAGTAACCCTAAGCCTAACCATAACCCTAAACCTAATGCTAATGCCTATCCTAACTCTAACCCTAACCCTAACACTAACATTAACCCTAAATCTAACCCTAAATGAAACCCTAACCCTAACCCTTAATGTTACAATAAAATGAACGCTAAACCTAACACTAAGCTATCCGTCATCTTAACAGAAAACCTTACCCTAACACTGTCCCTAACACTCACACTAACCCTAACCCTAACAAGTAACCCTAATTTTAACACTAAACCTAACATCAAAACTAAACCTAAGCCTTACCAGAAACTTAAACCTAACCTTATATTTTACTCTAACACTAACACTAACACTAACCCTAACAATAACTATATCAATAACCCTAAACCTAACCCTAACCATAAATGTAACACTAAACATAAACCTAAACCTAACACTAACACTAATCCTAACCCTCACCTATCTCTAATTGTAACATTATCCCTAACCCTAATCTGAACACTAACCCTAAGCCTAAACCTAAACTTAAACCTAACACGAAACCTAAGACTTACCCTACCACTTACCCTAACCCTAACCCAAAATCTAACCCTATCTCTAAAATAAAACCTAAACCTAACCCTAACCATTACACTAATACTAACCCTAACACCAACCATAATCCTAACCCAAAGTGTAACTCTAACCCTAACCCTTAAACAAACCCCAAACTTAAACTTAATCATAACACTAACCCTAACCCTAACCTTAAACCTAAATCTAACCCTAACCCTTAAACAAACCCTAATCTTAAACTTAATCATTACATTAACCCTAACCCTATCACTAAGACTAAACCTAACATAAACCCTAACCCAAACACTAATCCTAACCCTAATCTTAACCCTAAATGCAACACTAACCCTAAACCTTACCATAAACCTAAACAGAAACGTAACACAAATTATAAACTTATTACTAACCCAAACCCTAACCCTAACCGTAAATCTAACACACACACTTACCCAAATCCTAACACGAACACTAAACTTAACACCAATCCTGAACCTAACACTAAACCTAAACATAAAATAACCCTAACACTAAAACTAACCCTACCCTAACCCTAACAGTAACTTTAAAACTAACCCTAAACCTAACCCTAACACTAAACCTAAAACTTATCCAAACCCAAACATTAAACCTAAACCTAACCTTAACCCTAACACTAACCCTAACACTAATCCTAATTTAACTTTAACCTTAAACCTAACCCTTTCCCTAAACCTAATCCAATCACAAATAGTAACCCAAACCATAAAACTAACCCTAACCTAATCATAATGATTACCCTTACCTAAACCTAACCGATATCCTAACACTAACATGAACCCTAACCCTAACCATTTCACTAAGCCCAATCCTCAACCAAACCCTAACCCTAACAATAAAAGTAACTAAAAACCTAAACCAAAGCTTAACACAAACACTAACCATAACACTAACACTAACATTAACTCTACCCTACACCTAACACTAACCCTAACCATAATCCTAATCCTAACATAAATATAACCCTAAATCTAATCCTAACACTAACTCTAACCCTATACCTAACCCTAACCCTAAGCATAAACCTAAGAAAAATGCTAACTCAACTCATAATCCTAACCCTTATCTAAACCTAACCCTCACTGTTACCTAACCCTAAACTAAACACTAACCCTAATGATAACGCAAACCCTAACACTAACCCTCACTCTCACCCTAAAACTAAACTTATCACTAACCCTAACTGAAACCTAACACTAAAAATAACCATAACCCGAACCCTAACACTAACACTTAACCTAACCCTAAATCTAACCCTAATCCTAACAGGAATACTAATCCTAATGCTAACCCTCAATCTAAAACGAACCTTAACACTAACCTTAAAATTAACCCTAGCAATAACCCTCAATTTAACCCTAAACCTAAAACATACACTAAGCCTAAATCTAACCATAATACAAACACTAACCCTAACCTTAATGCTAACCTAACCCTAACCCTAAAACTAACCCTAACCCTAGCCCTACCCTTAACTTAAACCCTAAGCCTAAAGCTAATCTAAACCCTAACACTAAACGTAACCATAACCCTAATCCTAACACCATCTGTGAACCTAACAGAAAACCTAACCCTAACCCTAACACTCATCCTAACGCTAGCCCCATCACTAAATCTAATGGTAACCATAACCTTAACACTCAACCTAACACAAACCCTAACCCTAACCCTAACACTAAACAGAACCCTATTCCTAAACCTAACCCTAATCCTAGCACTAATCTTAACACTAACAATAACCTAACCCTAACCATAACACTAAATGGAACCCTATCCCTAAACCTAACCCTAAACCTAGCATTAATACTAACCCTATTCCTAACACTAACACTAACAAGATAACTAACCCTAACCCTAAACCTTAGTGTAACTGTAACCCTAGTACTATCACTAACAAAACCCCTAAGCAAAACCATAAACCTAATACTAAACTAACCCTAACCCTAAACCTTACCTAACACTAACCGTAACATTAACACTAACCCTAATCAAACCCTAACTCTATCACTAACCCTAAACCTAACCCTAATCCTAAACCTAACACTAATGCTAATTCTAAACCTAATCTTAACCCAAAACCTTACCTTGTCCCTAAAACAAACTCTAACTTTAACCCTAACAACGAACCCTAACCTTAACTCTAAAGCTAAACCTAAGCCTAAACAGAAACCTAACCATAACTTAGCCATAGCCCTTAACCTATATCTAACCATAACAATAAATCTAAGCCTAAACCTCACCATACCACTAGCACTAAAACTATAACTAATGCTAAAAGTAGCGCTAGTTGGAAAACAAAACTAGGACAATGTCCTAATGGTAACCCTAACCAAACCATAATTCTAGAGTTGATCTTAGACATATCACTAATTCTTACCTTAACCCTTACACAAACCCTAACCCTACACCTAGCCTTTACCCTAGCCTTTATTCGAGTCTATTCCTAACTCTGATCAGTAACACTGATCCTGACTCTGACAGTAACAAAAACCCTATCTCTAATCATCACCCTAAAACTAAACCTAATCTACACACTAGATTATGATATAATGCTAATATAATATAATATAGTATAATATAATATAATATAATATAATATAATATAATATAATATAATATAATATAATATAATATAATATAATATAATATAATATAATATAATATAATATAGTATAGTATAGTATAGTATAGTATAATATAATATAATATAATATAATATAATATAATATAATATAATATAATATAATATAATATAAATCTAATCATAACCCTAGTTCTAACATTAGCCCTAGTCCTAAATAGCCCTAACATAACTCAAAACCTATAACTAATCAGAGCACTAACCCTAGTTTACCCTAGCCCTAACCCTAGCCCTAATACGTAACTTCAACCTAACCATAAACATAAACCTTATCCTAACCTGAAATCTATCCCAAACCATAGCCCTAATCCTAAACATAATCTTAGCCCTGTCCTTAGCTCTCATATCATCCATTACACTAACCATAACCCTAACCAAATTTATACCCTAGACATAACCCTAACCATAGAACTAATTTAACCATAACCCTAGTCCTAACTGTAGCTCTAATCCAATCTGTTACCCTAACCAGAATCCTAACCGAATTCTATCCTTAGGCCTAAACCTAAACAATCCCTGACCCTAATCCTGTCCATTACTCTAAATCTAACCTTAACTTCAAAATTAACTGTATCCATTACCCTAACCCTAACACTAACCCTAATGCTAATTTGAGCCCTAAGCCTAATCCTTAACCTAACCCAAACCCTAACCCTGACTCTGACCCTAAAAATACCCCTAGCTGTAAACCTGACCCTAACCTTCAACCTAACACTTACAATAGACCTGGCCGTAATCCTTAGCCTAAAACTATCTCTAACTATAACCCTAGAGATGCCATTAGCCCTATCCTTAATCCTAGCCCCAACCTTAAAACAAATCCTAGCCCTAATCTTATCCCTAAGTCTAGTCTCCATCCTAACCCTAACATTAACCCTAGCCCTAACCCTAATTTTATGCTTTGCACTAGTCCTAAATTTAGCTGTAACATCATACCTTACACAAACCCTAATGCTAACCATAAACCTACCCAAAAAACTAGGCCTAAACTTACAACTAACCATAACTCTAATCTAGCCCTAATTTAGCCCTAATGATAACACCAATTCTTGCTCTATTCTGAGGCCTAAACCAATGTATAACCCTAAACGTAACCCTAACCCTAAACTCTATCTAACTCTATCTCTAACACTATCCCTTACCCTAAGGCAAACCCTAACCATAATGCTACCCTAGTCCTAACCATAATCTTTAGTCTACCTCAAACTCTATCTCTATTACTAGTCTAAACCTAGCCCTCATTCTAGCTCTAACTCTAACTCTAACCCTGACCCTTATTCTGACCCTAACAGTAACCTTAGGTCTAAACTTGACACTAACCCTAACCCTACCTATACCGGTAAACCTATACCTAAACTTAACAAGAACACTAGCACTAGACCAAACCTAATCCTAAATAGAGTCATAAATCTAGCAAAAACCTAGCACTTGCCCTAACAAAAACGGATAACCTAACTTAAAAATTAACTCTATCTCTAGATCCAATGCTGGTCCTAAATCTGGCCCTCACCCTAAAACTAACCCTAACCCAAACAATGACGGTTACCCTAAAACAAAACCTAGCTCTAAATCTCCTCCTAACCCCAAATCTAACTAGAACACTAGTCTTATCCATAACCCTAACAGTAAAACTATCCATAAACATATCCCTAGCTCCTACATTACCCATAGCCCTAATCCTAGCCATAAACCTCACACAAATGTACCCTTATTCTAGTCCTAAACATAGCCCTTATTGTAACCCTAACAAGAATCCTAGACCTAACCTTAACGACAACCCTCTCCCTGACCCCAATTCAAGTTCAAACTCTAACCTTAATGTAAACATAGCGCTAACCCTAAACCTAGCATTAGCATTACTCTAACCCTAACCCTCACGCTAGCCCTAATCCTAGCTCAAATGCTGACTCTAACCCTAACCCTCACGCTAGCCCTAATCCTAGCTCAAATGCTGACTCTAACCCTAACTCTCACGCTAGCCCTAATCCTATCTCAAATGCTAACACTTACCAAAAACCTAATCCTGACACAGACCCTAGGCCTAACTCTAACCCTAGTCCTAATTTTAACCTTAACCTTAGCCATAATCTTAGCTCTAACCCTATCTATCATTCTAAAGGTAAGCCTAAAACAAATGCTAACCCTAGGCCTAACGCTAACACTATTGCTAACACTAACCCTATTCTGTACTCTAAACCTAACCTGAACCTTGAACCTAACCCTATCAATTTCCCTAACCCTATCCCTAAAGCTAATACAAACCTTAACTCTAAATCTTAACCTAAACCAAATCCTACTCAAACACTGACACCAATAATACACCCAGCTTTAAACCTGACCCTTAACCTAAACCTAACCCTAACACTAGACCTAGCCATAACCTAAACCTAAAACTAACCATAACTGTAAACCCAGACCTGACATTAGCCCCAGCTCTAATCCTAACCCAAATCCTAACACAAACACAAGTCCTCATCTTAGGCCTAAACCAAGTCTTAATCCTAACTAAAACCATAACTCTAGCCCTATGTTTAATTTTAATCCTCGACCTAGACCTGAACTTAGGTATAACCCCATTTTTTCTCCTAACCCTATCACTGACCCTAACCCTAATAGTGCTAAATATAGACCTAACCCTAACACTAACCCTAGCACTAATCCTAGCCGTAATTTAGCCCTAACCCTAACTCTATCCCTAACCTTGGCCTAAGACTAACTCTAACTCTCCTCATAGCCCAATTTCTAGTTTGAACCCTATCTGCTACAATAAACCTAACACAAGCCTTAACCTTAGCCCTAACACTAGCCCTATACCCTAACCTAGATCTAACCAAAACTCTACATTTGACCCTAACCCTAAGCCTAATCCTCAACCTACCACTAGCCCTAACATTATCGCTAATCCTAAAACTAGCTGTATCCCTAGCCTTATATTTTAAACAAAACGAAGCAATTGTCCTAACACTAAATGTTAACCTAATCAAAACCCTAACCCTAAACCTAGCCATAAACTTCTACCTCTAATTCTTGTCCTAGTCCTAAAATAAACGCTTACCCTGAATTATATTCTAACACTAACCTTAATTCTAAATATCACAATAACCCTAAAGATAGCACTAACACTAGATCTAGACCAAATACTAACTCTAATCTTTACCTTAGTTCTTATATTAGCCATAGCCCTAGCCCTAAACCTAACAGAAAAACTAGCCCTAATGTGAGTACTAACCCTAGATATAAATATAAACCTAACCCTAGCCCTAATCATAGCTCTAACTCTATCACTTACCTAGGCCGAACCCTATCCATAATGCTAACCTTAGTTCTAATCCTAATCTACAGCCTAATCTGAACCATAACCCTATTACTAGTCATAACCCGAGCCCTCATTCTAGCTCTAATTCTAACTTAAATCTTTATCCTAACACAAACCATCAGTCTAAATTTTACCCTAACCTTAAACTGAATCCTAAAACTACTCCTATAAACTTATACTTAAACCTAACCCTAACACAAGCGCTAGACCTACGCCTAATCCTAAATATAGCCGTAACTCTATACCTAGACCTAAAAAAACCTGAGCCCTTGTCCTAACATAATCCTTAACCTAAAGCAAACACTAACTCTATCCCTAGACCTAACTCTAGTCCTAATTCAGGCTTTCACCCTAAACCTAACTCTAACCTGAACACTGAACATAACACTAACAATAAACCTAGTTCTAAACCTGAAACTAACCAAAAACCTAAACCTGACACTAGACATAGTCATAATCCTAACCCTAAAACTAGCTCTAATCAGAACCCTACATCTTACATTACACATAACCTTAACCCTGAACCTAAACCTAAAACAAAACCCAGCCCTAATCTGAGGCCTAAACCTACCCTAAGCATAACCATAATTCTAAATAGAGCTCTAACCCTAAACCTCGCCTTAGACATAACCCTAGCTAAAAGCCTAACCCTTATTCGAAACATAACCCAAGCCCTATTCCTAAACACAAAAATAACCCTAGCTCTAATTCTAACCTTTACCCTAGTAGTAACCATAGCTTTAACCCTAACGTTACTCTAACCCTAATCCTAACCCTAATAATAACCCTAGCCCTAAACCTAACACTATTTCTAACCCTAATCATAAACCTAACCCTCAACTTAACTCTTAACCTAATCATTGCCATAATCTTACAATAAACCTCCCATGAATCAAAACTAAACTTATCCCTAAACCTAAATTTAACCATAACCTAAATTTAACCCTAAACTTAATCTTGCATCTAATTAAATGCATTACTCTAAAACTAATCCTAACCCTAATGAAAACCCTAGACCTAACCCCAACCCTAACCCTAAGCATAACCATAACCCTACCCTAGACCTAAAACTAAACTTAACACTCATCCTAGCCCTAACCATAGCTTAAACCGTAACCCTTATTTTAACCCTAACCCTAGTCCTAACCCTAGCCCTAATCATAACCCTACCTCTAGCCCTAACCCTAATATTAAACCTAGCTTTAATCCTAGCCCTAATATAGTCCCATTCCTAATCCTAACCCTAATCCTAGAATTAAGACTAACTGTAATTCTCATACAAGAACTATCGCTTCTAATCCTCACCTCTACCATAACCCTAAACCTAGTAATACCCCCTGCACTATCCTTAGCCGTAGCACTAACTCTGGATTTAAACCTATCTGTAAAACTAACCATAACCTGATGCCTCAGCCTAACCCTGAAACTAGCTCTAACCCTAATGCTCTTAGAAAAATTAGTTCTAACCCTAGCCCTAGCCCTAAAACAAAACTCAGCCATACCACTAACACTAACCCTTACACTACACCAAACACTAACCCCACACCAGCTCTAACTCTAGTCCTAATTTGAAACCTAATCCTAACCCTAAACCTAACAATGACCCTGAATCATATCCAAACACTAAACGTAGCTCTAAACATCACCCTTACCTTAAACCTAACCCTAAAACTAGTTCTATCCCTAATCTTAACCCTAAAACGAACCTTAATTGTAACCCTATTTCTTTCAATAGCCATAACCATAACACTAGCCCTAACCCTAATACACAACTAGCCCTAATCCAAGCCCTAACACGAGCTTTAACCCAAAAACCTAATTCTAACACTAGTCCTAACCTTAGCTCTAAACCTATCCCTTACCCTAAGCCACCCTCACCCTAATGCTAACCGTATTATTAGCATTAATCCTTAGCCTAACAAAAACCTAACTCTATAACTAGTCCTAACCCTAGCCTTCTCTCTACATCTAACCATAACCCAAACCCTAACCCTATCCCTGATCATTATTAGGACCCTAACACTAATCTTAGGTCTAAATCTAAACCTAACACTAAACTTAAGCCTAACACTAGCCTTACTTGTAACCTTATACCTAAGCCTAATCCTAACACTAACCCTAGACTTAAACCTTAATCTTAAATTTAGCCATAACTATAGCTCTATATCTAAAGACAAACTAGACATAGCCTTAAAAATAACCCTTAACCTAACCCAAACTCTAAACCTACCTCTAAACCTAACCTTAGTCCTAATTCTTGTTTTAACCCTAACCATTACCCTACCTTAACATTGACCCTGGAACTAACACTAACCCTAGCTTTAATCTTCACCCTAATACTAAAACTAAAGCTAAAACTACACCCAACCCTTACATTAGCCATAAAACTAGTTTTAATCATTACACTAGTTCTTATATTAGCCATAACCCTAACATATCAAAAAACCTATCCCTAATCTAAACCCTACCTTAGCTTTAAGCCTAAAGATAACCCTAACAATAACCCTAGCCCTAACTATAACCCTATGCCTAACCCTAGACCTAATCCTAACCATAACCCTAGCCATAATCCTAGCTCTAACTCTACTCATTAGCCTAAGATAACTATAATCCTTATGCTAAACCTAGGTGGAACCCTAATCCTAGCACTAGACTTAACCCTATCCATTAACCTACACCTAACCTGAACCCTAAACCTAACTGTGTCATTATATGATCCCTAAACATAAGACTAATTTGAGCCCTAAACGTAAACTTTAACCTAACCCTAACCCTAAACTTGACCCTGACTCTAATAATACCCATAGCTCTAAACCTGACCCTAGCAAGAAACCTAAATTACAATAGACCTAGCCATAAACTTAACCCTAAAAATATTCTTAACCATACCCTAGACCTGAAATTAGCCCTAGCTCTAATTTTAGCCCTAAAACTAATACAAAAGTTAGCCAACATCCTAGCCATGAACCTCGCCTTAATCATAACACTAACTCTAACGTTAACCCAAACCTTGACCTTAAATCTCACCCTAGTCCTAAAATGAGCTATATCCCCTTCCCTTACTGTAAACCTCACCCTTGGCCTAAACCTAACACTAACCCTAGCCCTAACCCTCGGCCGAAACCTAACTTTAATCCTAATCCTAATCCAAGTCCTAATTTAGCCCTATCCCTAAATCTAACCCTTTCCCTAAGACTAAATCTAATTCTCACAGTGGCTCTTTATCTAGTTCTAAATCTATCTTTACCATCACCATACACCAAATCGTACACTTAGCCCTACCCTACCCTATACTTAGCCTTATCTCAAAACCTAGATATCAACCTAATTCTAAATTTAACCCTAACCCTAAGACTAAATCTAGCCATAAATCTACTCCTATCCCTAACCCTTAACCTAAACCCTAATCTCATATTTACACTAGCCCTCACCCTATGACTAATCTTAAAACTAACCCTAACCCTAGCCCTAGCCTCGAAACAAAACCAAGTCATAGCCCTAACCTTAACCCTTAAACTAAACCAAACCCTAACCGTACCCGTGACCATAATCCTATCCCTAATTATAGTCTAACCCTACCCCAGAAAATAACTCTAATCCAGACTCTGGCCCTAACACTAACCCTGGCTCTAAACATCATCATCACCATAAATCTAACCTTAACACTAGACATAGACCTAACTTTAACCCTATAACTAGCTATAATCCTAAACCTACTTCATACATTAACGGCAGCCTTAACCCTAGCTCTAACCTAACACAAAACCTAGCCTTAATCCGAGTCCTAAACCTAACTTTAACTCTAAAATTAAACCTAACCCAAACACTTGCCCTAATCCAATACATAACCCTAGCCCTAACCTTAGGGCTAATCTTATACATTACCCTAATGATAATGCTAACCCTTATCATAACTTTAGGTCTAAGCCTAACCCTATAAATTACACTAAACCAAACCTAAACCCTAAATCTAACCCTGTCATTACCCTAACCCTAAATCTAACACTAATTTGAGCTCTGCACCTAAACTCTAACTTAACCAAAATTCTAATCCTCACCCTGATTTCACCCTAGATCTACACTGGACCCTAACCAAAAACCTAACTATTACACTGGACCAAGCCATAAATCTAACACTAAATCTATCTCTAACTGCAACCCTAGACCTGGCATTAGCCATAGCCCTAATACTATCCCTAAACCTAAAACAATTCCTAGTCCTCATTGTAGCCCTAAACATAGCCTTAATCATAACCCTAAACCTAACCCTAGTTCTAACCCTAATACTAACCTTCACCCTTGACATAAACCTAGCTATGACCACATCCCTTACCCTAAATCAAGTCCTAAATCTAACCGTAATTCTAGTAGTAACCCTTGCCTTATCCTTAGCACTAGCACTAACCCTAGATCAAAATTTAACTCTAAATCTAACCCTAACTTGATGCCTAAGCCTAATCCTAAAACTAGCCCTGATTCTAGCCCTAACAAAACCCTAGGCATAATTTAGCCCTATCCCTAAACCTAAACCCAACCCTAGCCCTAAGACTTACTCTAACTCTCACAATAGCCCTATATTTTTCTCTAACCCTATTCTTTTCCATAACCCTAACCCGAGCCCTAACCCTACTGCTAACCCTTTCCCTATTATCTCTAGCAATAACCTTAGGCAAAACGTAACTCTAAATCTAGCCTCAACCTGAAGCCTAAGCATAATTCTAAAAACTAACCCAAACCATAACACTAATCCTAAAATGAGACCTAATGCTAGACTTATCTCTAAAACAAAACAGAGCCTTAGCTCTAACCCTAACCATTAACCTAAACCAAACCCTATCCTTACTCCTAGACCTAACCCTAGCCCTAATTCGTGTTGGAATCCAAAACCTAAAACTAACCCTGAACCTGTCACTGACCCTAACACTTCTAGCTTTAAACATCACCCTAACTGTAAACCTAACCCTAACACTAAACCTAACCCTAGTTTTAAACCTAGTACTTGCATTAGCTGTAACCCTAACCCTAGCCCTGACATAACTCAAAACCAAGCCCTAATCCAAGACCTAACACTAACTTTAAACCTAACCTAAACTTAACACTAGCCCTAATTGTAACCATAATGCTAGCCTTAAACTAATCTCTAAATCTATCAATTACCATAACCATAACCATAACAATAATGATAACCCTAGTCATAAACCTAACCCTATTTTGAATACTAACCCTTCCATCACCCTAAACCTAACCTGAATCCTAAACCTAAACCTATCATTAACCTAACCCTAATTCTAAAACTAATTCAAGCCCAAACTTAAAACTTTAACCTATCATAAAACCCTAATGCAGACCTTGACACTAATAATACCCCTAGCTCTAAACTTGAAGGTAACCCAATACCTAACCCTTAGCCTAGACTTAGCCATAAAACTAACCCTAAAACTATCTGTAACTATAATTCTGGATCTGAAATTTGCCCTAGCCCTAATCCTAGTCCTAAACCTAAAAACACACCTATCCCTCATCCTAGCCCTAAACATAGCCTTAATCATAAACCTAACTCTAGCCCTACACCTACCTCTAATTCTAACACTCATTATACTTTTCAACCTAGCTGTAATGTCATCCCTTACACTAAATTTAAACCTAACCCTAACCCTAACCCTAGGCTTAAGCTAAACTCAAAACCTATCCCTAATCCTAGCCCTAATATAGCTATATTACTAATCCTATCCTTACCCTATCCTAAGGCTAACTCTATTTCTTGCTGTAGTCCTATCCCTATACCTAGTTCTATCCCTATCCGCTATCATAAACCTAACACTAACCCTAACACTTACTTTAAATTCAGTCCCAGCCCTAACCCTAACTCTAAATCTAAACTTAAACCTAAGCCTAAGCCTATCACTAACACTTTCCCTAACCCTAATGATAATTGTAAAACTAGCCCTATACCTAACCCTAGCAGTAAACCAAAACCAAGCAATAGCCTCAACCCTAAACCTTAACTTAAACCAAACAATAACACTACACCTAGACCTAAACCTAGCCCTAATTCGAGTCCTAAGCCACACTTTAAAACGAATCCTGACCCTGACTCATATCCTAACACTCACCCTAGGTGTAAACGCCACCCTAAACTCAAAACGAACAATAACATTAACAATAGCCCTAATTCGAGTCTTAATGCTAACCCTAAAACTAACCCTGACCCTGACTTCTATCCTAACAAGAACCATAGCTATAAATATCACCCTAACATTAAACCTAACCCTAGCACTCAAACTACCCCTAATCCTAACCCTAAAATTAACCCTAATGGTAACCCTAGTTCTTTCATTAGCAGTTACCCTAATCCTAGCCCTAAAAATAACACAAAAACTAGCCCTCAACCGAGCCCTAAACCTTGTTTTAATTCTAATTCTAACCCTAACTATAGTCCTAACCCTAGAGCTAAATCAATCCCTTACCCTCAGTGAAACCCTATACCTAAGAGTAAACCTAGGCCTATTTCTAGTCCTTACACTAACTAAAACCTTATCCCTATTAATACTCCTAATCTTAGCCTTCATGTTAGCTCTATCACTATCCCAAAACCTAACCCTAGCCCTGACCCTTATTCTGAACCTAACACTAAACCTAGGTCTAACCCTAACCCAACCCCTAACTCAAAATTTACCCTAATCTTATCCCTAGACCTAACTCTAAATCGAAATCTCAGCCTAGCCCTAACCATAGCTCAGAACCTAACACTTACACTAAACATAACCATAAACCTAATCCTAGCTCTAATCCTCACTTTAACACTAACACAAACCTAATCCTAAACATAACCTTAGCCCTAATCTTAATTCTAACTGTATCCATCACCCTAAACATAATCCTTACATAATGCTAACCCTAGGCTTAACCCTAACTCTATCGCTTTTCCCAAAACTATCAATTATCTTAAGCCTAACCCTATAATTATGCTAACCCTAACCCTCATGTTAATTTGAGCCCTAAACTTAACCTCAAACCTAAACCAAATGCTAACATTGACCGTGACCCTAATAATTCCCCTAGCTATAAACCTGACTCTTACCCTACCTAACCCTTACACTAGACCTAGCCATAAACCTAACCCTAAAACTATTCCTAATCTTAACCCTAGACCTGATATTAACCCTAGCCATAAACCAAGCCATAAACCTAACACAAACCCTAGCCCTTATCCTAGCCCTAAACATTGCCTTAATTTTATCCCTATCCCAAAACCTAGGCCTGACACTAACTCTAATCATAGACTTAATCTTAGGCCTAATTTACCACTATCACTAACCCTAATACTAACCCTAGCTCAAAGACTAACTCTCTCACCCTAACCCAAACTCTAGTTCTAACCCTATCCCTTACTAGAACACCAATCCTAGCCCTAACCTTTGGTCTAACCCTAGGCCTATTCATATCCCTGGCCATACCCTAAATCTAACCCTAACACTAAATAGAAACCTAAACCTAAGCCTAAACCTAATACTAGCCCTAATGCTAATGCTAATTTTTAAAATAACTCTAACACTAGCCCTAGCCCTAAACCACAATCAAGCCATAGCCATTATCTCAACCCTTAACCTAAACCAAAGCCTAACTCTACACCTAGCCCTAATCATATCCATAATTCTAGTCTTAACCCTAACCCCAAACCTAAACCTTACACTGACTCTTACCCTAACACTAAACCTGACTCTAAATATCATAATCACTGTAAACCTCAAGCTAACACTAGACCTAGCCCTAACTCTAATCCTATAACTACCGCTAATCATAACCCTATTTGATACATTTGTTGTAGCCTTAACACTACCCCTAACCTAACCCAAAACCTACTTTCAACTGAGTCATAAACCTAGCTTTAACCCTAAATTTAAACTTAACCCCAACCCCAAACTAACGCTAATCCTATACATAACCTTAGCACTAACCTTAGGTCTAAACCTATCCATTACCTAACAATAACCCTAATCCTTAAGGTAACCCTAAGACTAAACCTAACCCTATCCATTGCATTAAACCAAACCTAAACCCTAAAATTAACCCTGTCATTACCCTTACCTAAACTCTAACTTAACCCAAACCCTAACCCTGACCCTGATCTTAAAAATAACCCTAGATATAATCCTGAATCTGATTCTAAAACTAATTCATACACTGGACCTAGCATTAAATCTAGCCCTAACTATAACCCTAGACCTGACATTAGCCCTAGCCCTAATACTATCCCTAACCCTAACACAAAACCTAAACCTCATCCTAGACACAAACCTAGCCTTACTCATAACCCTAACCCTAACTAAGCCCTAACCCTAATACTAAACCTTGCCCTAGCCGTAAACCTAGTCAAAACCACATCCCTTACCCTAAATGTAACCCTAACTCTAACCCTAAACCTTTTTGTCACAATTGCCCTACCCTTAGCCAAAGCTTTAAGACTAGATCAAAGCCGAAATTTAAATCTAACCCTAACTTGATGCCTAAGCCTAAAACTAGGTTTAAACCTAATGCTAATTCTAAAACTAGCTCTAACCCGACCTCTAACTTTAACCCTAACCGTAATTTAGCCCTATCCCTAACCCTAACCCTAGCCCTAAGAATAACTCTAACTCTCACATTGGCCATATCACTCATTCTAATTCTATACCTTCCCATAAAACTAACCCTATTCCAAATTCTAGTCCTAATCCTTGCCATATCTTTAGCCCTAGCACTAACCTTAGATAAAAACCTAACTCTAACTTTAACCCTAAACCAAAGCCTAAGCCTAAATCTAAGACTAGCCTAACCCTAAGATTACTCCTAAAAATTTCACTAACCTTAACCCTAGACCTAAAACTAAACTGAGCCAAAGCTCTAACTCTAAACCTTAACCTAAACGAAGCCCTAACCCTACAACTAGTCCTAACCCCAGCCCTAATTCGAGTTTTATGCCAAACCCTAAAACTAACCCTAACTTTTTCTCTGACCATAACACTAACCCGAGATGTAAACATCACCCTAACCCTAAACATAAACCTAACAGTAAACTTAGCCCTAAAACACTAAAATTACCCGTAATCATACCCTAGTATTAAATTATCTGTAACCATAATCCTAGCACTAATTTAACCCAAAACCTAGCCCTAATCATAACCATAACCCTAGCCCTAAACTGATTTCTAATTCTATCCTTTACCATAACCCTACCCCTAACACTAATACTAATTTGAGCCCTAACTTTAAACCTTAACCTACCCTAAACCTACCCCAGAACTTGACGCTAATACCCCTAGATCTAAACCTGAGGCTAACCCTCAACCTAACCCTCACACTAGAAGTACCCATAATCCTAATCCTGAAAGTATCTTTAATTTAACCATAATCCTGGACCTGAAATTAGCCCTAGCACTAATCCTAGCCCTAACACTAAAAAAAAAAAAAATCTAGCCCTCATTTTAGCCCTAAACCTAGCCTTAATCATAACTCTATCTCTAACTACAGCCCTAATCTTAATTATAGCAATCACCCTACGTCTAAATATAGTTATAAAGCCATCTCTTACCCCAAACTTTTCCCTAACTCTAGAAATAAACTCTAAACTCTAATTCAAACCCTAACCCTAACCCTAACCCAAGGCTTAAAATAAACACTAAACCTAGCCCTAATCCTAGCCCTAATTTATTTCTCTCCCTAACCCTAACCATAACCCTAGCTCTAAGACTAACTCTTTCCCTAGGCCTAGCCCTAATTCTAAACCTCTTTCTTACTATAACCCTAAACCTAGCCATAACCCTTGCCCTATATTTATTTCTAGCCCGAACCCTATATCTAACCCTAATTCCAAGTTTAACCCCAACACTAAGCCTAAGCTGAACACAAACACTAGCCCTAACCCTAACCTTAGGACTAAAACAAAACTTAGCATTAGCCCTAACCCAAAATCTTAATTTAAACCAAACCTTAACACTACTACTAGACCTAATCCTAGACCTAGATCGAATCTTAATCCTAACGATAAAAACAACCGTGACCCTGACTCATATACTAACACTCACCCAAGCTCTGAACACTGCCCTCACCTAAAACTGAACCCTAACAGTAACCCTAGCCCTAATTCGAGTCCTAACTCTAACTCTAAAACTAAGCTTTACCCTGATTTTTATTCTAACACAAACCTTAGCTATAAATATCAACTAACCTTAAACCTAACCCTAACACTAAATGTAACCCATACCCTAACACTAAAACTATCCCTAATGGTAACCCTACTTCTTACATTAGCCATTGCCCTAATCCTAGCCTTAAACCTAACACAAAACATAGGCCTAATATGAGCCCTAAACTTAGCTTTAACCCTAACTCTAACCATAACCATAGCCCTAACCCTAACTCTAAACCAATTCCTTACCTTAAGCAAAACCCTAAACCTAAGGGTAACCCTAGACCTATCACTAATCCTTAGGCTAACCAAAAAACTAACCATATTACTAGCCCTTACCCTTGTCCTCATTCTAGATCTAACCCTATTCAAAACCATACAACTAACCCTGAACCTTTTACTGACCCCACCACTAATACTAGGTCTAATCATAACCATAACCCTAACCCAAAACCTACAATAATCTTATCCCTCGACCTAAACCAGAACATAACTCTCAGCCTAGCCCTAACTATAGCTCAGAACCTAACCCTTACACTAAACATAACCTTAACCAAATGCTAGTTCTAACTCTCACCCTAACCCTAAATCAAGACCTAATCCTAACCATAACCCTAGTCCTAAACTTAAATCTAACTGTATCATTACCCTAAACATAAACCTTAACCTAATGCTAACTCTAGGACTAACCCTAAACATATTACTATTCTCAAACTTATCAATTACCCTAAACCTACCCTGAAGCCTAGACCTAATGTAATAATTACCCTAACCCTAAACCTAATGCTAATTTGAGCCCTAAACCTAAAATCAAACCTAAATCAAACCCTAATGCTGACACTGAACCTAATAATTCCCCTAGCTCTAAACCTCACTCTTACCCTATACCTAACACTTACACTTGACCTAGCCATAAATCTAACCCTAAAACTATTCCTAAACACAACCCTAGACCTAATGTGAGCCCTAGCCATTATTCTAGCCCTAACCCTAACACAAACAATAACACGTTTTCTAGCCCTAAACATAGCCTTAATTATAAACCTAACCATAACACTAAGCCTAACTTTAGAGTTAGGATTAGGGAAAAGATAGTGTTAGGGTTAGGTTTCAGGTTAGGTTTTAGGTTTCACTAATCCTAGCCCTAATCTTAAACCTAATTTAACTTTATACATAACCTTTACCCTAACTATAGCTCAAAGGTTAACTCCAACTCTCACCTTAGTCCTAACCCTAGTTCCTACCCTGTATTTTACTGGAACCCTAATCCTAGTCCAAACCATAGATCTAACACCAGCCCTATTCATAGCCCTAGCAGCAATTCTAGATCTAACCCTATCTATAAATCTAACTCTAAACCTTAGCCTAAACCTAAACCTTGTCCTAGCCCTAACTCTAAGGCTAATCCTAAAAATAGCACTAACCCTAGCATTAAAACAAAACCAAGCCATAGAACTAATCCTAACCCTTAATATAAACTAAGCCCTAACCCTACATTTAGCCATAACTCTAGCCCTAATTCTAGTTTTAAGCAAAACCCTAAAACTAACCCTGATGATGACTCGAACCTTAAGAATAACTTTAGCTCTAAACATCACCCTAACCCTATCCCTAAAACTAACAATAGATCTAGCCCTAACCCTAACATTAAAATTAGCCCTAATTGCAACCCTGGTACTTACATTATTTCTTACCATAAACCTAGCCTAAATTTAACCCAAAACCTAGCCTTATTCTGAGCACTATCCCTAGATTTACCCCTAATCCTAACCATATCACTAATCGTAACTATAACCCTAGCCGCAATCCTAAATTTAACCCTAACCCTAAGCCCAATCCTATCAATAATTGTAACAATAACCCTAGATGTAACCCTATTTCTAACCCTATCTATTACCCTAACCATATCCTAACCCTAATCCTAATGCTAAACCTGGGCTTAAACCTAACCGTATGCCTAATCCTAACCATATTCATTACCCTAAACGGGTCCTGAAACCAAAACCTAATACTATCTTTACCCTAATTCTAACTCCAATGCTAATTCGAGCCCTAATAATAAATCATTAACCTATTCAAAATACTATTCGTGACGCTGACCCTAAGAGTACCCTCAGCTCTAAACCTGACCCTAACCCTAAACCTAACCCTTACACTAGACGTAGCCATTAACCTAACCCTAAAACTATTTTTAACACTGGACCTTAAATTAGCCCTAGCCATAATCCTAGCCCTAAACCTAGGCCTAATCCTAACCTGAACCATAACCTGAGCCCTAATCCTAATTCTATTCCCCACCCGAGGAATAAACCTACCTATAACCTCATCCTGTACCTAAAAACTAACCATAACCCTAAACCTAACCCTAACCCTCGCCCTAAACCTAGGCCTAACATAAAGCCTAGTGCTAATCTTATTCTTATTTAATCCTATCCTAACTCTAAGCCTAGCCATAAGACTAACTCTAACTCTTTCCTTGGCCCTAGCAATAGTTCTATAATTAGCCTTAATCCTAATCCTAGACCTAAGCCTAATTCTAAATCTAAAATTAACTCTAAATTTAACTGTAACAATAAGCCTAAGCCAAGCCCTAAAACTACCCCTAATCTTACAAGCTGCTCTCTCCCAAGTCCTAGCCATAAATCAAAACCAAGCCATAACCCAAATCCTAACCCTTAACCTAAGTCAAACCCTAACCCTACAACTAATTTTACAACTAACTCTAAAACTAACCCTGATCCTGACACTGACCCTAACACTAATCCTAGCTATAAACATCACCCTAACCTTAAATTAACCATAACACTATATCTAGCCTTAACCTAACCCTAAATCAGGCCTTAATCATAACCCTAGTTTGAACATTAGTCATTGTCCTAACCATAGCCCTAAACCTAACAAAAATTCTATACCTATTCCAAACCCTAACCCTAGCTTTTACCCTATTACTAGGACTAACACTAACCCTAACACTAGCCCTAACCCTAACTATAACCTTATTCCTTACACTAAGCCAAACCCTAAACCGAATGCCAATCCTAGTCCTAATCCTAATCCTTAGTCTAACTTAAACATTAACCATAATACTACTCTTAAACCTAGCACTCATTCCACCTCTAAACTTAACCCTGACACTCATCTGACCCTAACAGTAACTCTAGGTGTAAACCTGACCTTAACTCTTAACCAAACCCTAACATTAGCCCTACTGGTAACCCTATACTTATACCTAAGCCTAACACTAGACCTAGACCCAAAGCTAAACATAAATACAGCTATAACTCTATCCCTAGGCCTAAACAAAATCCTAGCACTAGCCCTAGCAATAATCTTTAACCTAAACTGAACCCTTACCCTACCCCTAGACCTAAACTTAGTACTAATTCTGGATGTAACCCAAAACCCTAAACCTATCCCAAAAAATGTCCATGATTCTAACACTGAACCTAGCTTTAAACCTGAAACTAACAAAAAAAAACTAGACATAATACTAGATCTAGCCATAACCCTAACCCTAAAACTAGCCCTAAACATAACCCTAGCACTTACATTACCCATAGTCCTAACCCTAGCCCTAAACCAAACACAAAACCTGGGCCTAATTTTAGGCCTAAACTTAGCTCTAAGCATAACCCTCAGCCTAAACGTAACCCTAAACCTAGCCCTAACCTAAGCCTCACCTTAGAACTAACCCTAGCTCAAAGCTTAATTTTTACACTAAACATAACCCAAACTCTATTCTAAACCCTTATGCTAAACCTAGCCCTAATCCAAACATTAAACCTAGCCTGAACTTTAGCTCTAATTATATCCATTACCCTAACCCTTACCCTAATTAAAACTCTATCCCTAACACTAATCCTAACTCTAACCATAAATGTTAACCTAGACCTAAACCTAAAAGTAACCCTCACCCTATCCCTAACCCTAGCTCAGACACTAACCCTTACCCTAACCTAACCATAACCCTAACCCTAAATCTAACATGTACATTAACCCTAAAACTTACCCCAAATCACACCCTAGCCCTAACCCTAAACCTATCCCTAAACCTAGACTTAATCCAAACCATAACCTAGCTCTAACAATAGCTCTCAACCTACTCATTACACTAAATATAACCCTAAACCTAATGCTAAATCTAACCCATTTATTAACATAACCTTAACGGAAACCTAAAGTAAAACCTATCCTTTATGCTACACCTAAACCTAACATTAATGTTAATTCAAGCTCTAATCTTAAACCTTTAGCTAAAACCAAATGCTAACCCTTATCCTGACTCTGACCCTAATAATAACCCTAGCCCTAAAGCTGACCTTTAAACTAAACCTAACTCTTACATTAGACCTAGCCATAACCTAACCCGAAAACTATCTTTAAAATTTACCCTAGACCTGATATTAACCCTAGACCTGGTCCTAGCCATGACCCGAAGAGAAACTCTAGCCTTAACCTAGCCTGAAACCTATTCTTAATCGTAAACTGAATCATAACCCTAGGCCTAATCTTAATTATAACACTCAGCTTATTCGTAAAGCTAGCTATAACCCCACTTATTCACCTAAATTGAACCTTAACACCAATGCTAACCCTAACTCTAGCCCAACCCCTTGGTTTAACCCTAACACTAACCCTAGATGTAATCCTAGCCCTAATTTAGCCCTAACCCTAACCCTAACCCTAAGACTAATACTATAACTTACTCTAATTCTTGCCCTTGCCCTATCCTTAGTTCTAACTATATTAATAACCATAACCATAATCTGATCCTAGACCTATCCCTAGCCCTAACCCTATATCTAACCCTAACTCTAAATCTAACCCTAAGTCTAATCCTATACCTCAGCCTAACACTAGCCCTAACCCTGATGCTAATCCATAACCTATCTGTAATGATAGCCCTAGTCCTAAAACAAAACCAACCTATATACCTAACCCTTAACCTAAACCAAACCCTACCCATACAGGTAATACTAATGCTAGCCCTAATTTAAGTTCTAACTCTAACCCATAAACTGTCCCTTACTCTGACACTTACCCTAAAAATAATGCTCGTCTAAATATCACTCTAAACCTAAACCTAACCATAACACTAGAGCTAGCCCTAACCCTAACCCTAAAACTAGCACAATTGAAACACTAGTTCTTACTTAGCCATAGCCCTAACCCTAGCCCTAACTAAACCCCAAACCAAGACCTAATTTGAGCCTTAACCATAGCTATAATGCTAAAACTAAACCTAACACAAACTCAGAACCTAGCCCCAAACATTCCCCTTATCATAACCCTAATCATAACCATAATCCTAGATGTAACACTGGCTCTAACCCTATCTATTACCGTAACCATAACCACAACTCTAATGGTAACCCTAGGCTTAACTCTAAACTTATCCCTAACCCTAACCTATTTCATTAACCTAAACCTAACCTGAACCCTAAATCTGACCATATCATTACCCTAAACCTAATCACAATGGAAATTCAAGCAGGTATAAACGTGACCCTAACCCAAAACCGAACGCTAACATTAGCCCTATCGGTAATCATATACTTATACCTAAACCTAACAGTAGCTATAGACTTAAGCCTAATCCTAAATGTAGCCATATCTCTAGCCCTAGACCTGAATAACAACCTAGCCCTAGCCCTAACCATAAACCTTAACCTAACCCAAACACTAACTCTACCTCTAGATCTAACCATAGTCGTAATTCTGGCACTAAACCAAACACTAACTCTAACCTGAACACTGGCCCTGAACCTAACATAATCCTAGCTCCAAAGCTCACCTTAAACCAAACCTTATCCTAAGACGAGATCTAGCCATAACCTGAACCCTAAAACTAGCCTTAATCATTACCCTAGCTCTTACATTACCCATGGTCCTTGCCCTAGGCCTAAACTAAGAAAAAACCTAGCCCTAATTTTAGGCCTGAACATAGCACGAAGTGTAACCCTCAACTTAACCCAAGCCCTAACCCTAACCCTAAGCTTCACTTCAGACCTACCTGTAGCTCAAAGCCTAACCTTTACCCTTAACATAACCCTAGCCCTATTCCAAACTCTAACTTAATACTAGTTCTAATCCTAACATTAACCATATCCCTAACCAGAGATCTAATTATATCAACTACCCTAACCCTAGCCCTAATCCTAATTATAACCATAGCCCTAAATCTAGCTCTAATTCTATCCATTACCCTAACATAATCCTAAATCTAATACTAACCCTAGGCTTAACCCTAAACATATTGCAATCCTTAAACCTATTCACTGTTCCAAAATTAATGTGAACCCTAATCATAAGCTTATTTATTACTCTAACCTTAACTCTAACACTAATGCTAATTTGAGCCCTAAACCTAAACCTTAACCTAAACCAAACACTGAACCCAATAAAACACACAGCTATAAACTTGACCCTTACCCTAAATATAACCCTTACACTAGACCTAATCATAAACATTAACCACAATCTATCTCTATTCTTAACTCTATACCTGACACTAGACCTAGAACTAATCCTAGCACCAACCCTAATACGAACACTAGCTTTCATCCTAGCCCACAACATAGCCTTAGTCATAACCCTAAACCTAATTCTAACCCTTTCCCTAGCCCTAAATCTAGTTATAACACCATTACTTATCCTAAACCTAACCCAAAACCTAACCCTAAAACTAAATTTTGCCCTAAACTTAACCCTAGAAATAACCCTAACACTAACCCTAGCCCTAATCCTAAACCAAACCCTAATCCTATCTTTAAGACTAACTATAACTTTCACCCTAGGCCTAGCTTAATTCTAACACTATCATTTACCGTAACCTTATTCCTAGCCATAGCCTAGAACAACCCTAGTCCTAACCTTATAAGTTTGCCTAACCCTAGATCTATAATAACTCTAAGTCTAACCCTACTTCTACACCTAAACCTAACCCTAACACTAGCCCTGACCCAAACGCTAATCCTAAAACTAGCCCTAAATATAGGCTTAGCCCTAAAACAAAACTGAGCCATAACACTAACTCTAAACTTTTACCTAAACCAAACCCTAACCCTATATGTAGCCCTAAGCCTAGCCCTAATATGAGTCCTAATCTTAATCCTAAACCTACCCCTAAACCTATTTCTTACAATAACACTAACCCTACCTGTAAAAATCACCCTAAACCTAAAACTTAACCTAACACTAGACCTGGTTCTAACCCTAATTCTAAAACTAGTTCTAATTATAACCCTAGATTATACATTAGCGTTAACCTTAAACCTAATGCTAATGCAAATCTAGCCCAAATCTCATACCTAACCCTAGCATTCACCCTAACCCTAACCCTAACACTATCCCTAACCTGAACTTTAAACCTACCTCTAACCCTAGTTCTCACCTTATACTTTACGCTAGTCAAACCACAACCCTATTGCTAAGCCTAGTCCTAATGCTAATCCTTAGTCTTAACCAAACCCTAAACCAATTACTAGTCCTAACCCTAGACTTCATTCTTCTTTTAACTACAATCCAAATCTTAACCCTAACCCTTACCCTTATTCTGACCCTGAACCTATACCAAACCCTAACACTAGCCCTACCCGAAACCTTATATCAAAACCTAACCCGAATACTAGCCCTAAATTAAACCTAATCTTAAATCTAGCCATATCTTTAACCAAGACCTAAACAAAAATGTAGCCCTAGCTCTAATGATATACATTAATCTAACACAAACACTAACCTTACCTCTAGACATAACCAATCCTATTTCTGGCTCTAGCCCTAACTCTAACCCTAATCCAAACACAGACCATGACACTAACACTAACCCTAGCTATAAAACTGATGCTAACCAAAACCTAAACCCAACACTAGACCTAGCCATAATCGTAAACATAACACTTACATTACCATAGTACTAAAACTAGCTCTAAACCTAACACTAAAACTAGCCCTAATCTTAGGCCTATATCTAGCCCAAAGCATAAGCCTAACCATAACCTAATTTTATCTCTTACCTTAAGACTAATCCTCATGCTAACCCTAACCCTCGCTTTAGACCTAACTCTAGATAAAAATCCATAACTGATCCCTAAAAATAATCTAGCCCTATCCGTAAATCTAAATCTAATTATAGCCCTAATTATAATGTTAACACTAGCTCTGATACCATCTCTAAAATTATCCAATACCCTAAACCGAACCTTACCCCTAATGAAAAACCTAGTTCTAGTTCTAATTGTAAATCTAATCCTAGACCTAACCCTAAACCTTACCCTTATCATAGCCTTAACCCTAGATAAAACCCTAACCCTTACTCTAACACTAACCCAAGCCCAAAAATTAACACTAACACTGAACAAAAAACCACCACTAAACCTAACCTGACATCTAACCCTATCCATTACACTAAATCTAATGATAATCTTAGCCCTAACCCTAACACTAAACCTAAACCTAAAACTACCCCTAACCCTAACCCAACATGTAAGCTTATCCATTAAAATAACTCTAGAGATAACCTTAGCCCTAACCCTAACACTAAACCTAAGCTTAACTGTAAATCTAACTCTAGACATAATCTTAAACCTAACCCTAACCATAGCACTAACCCTAGCTCAAAACATTATCTGTACCTTAACCAAACCTGAAACCTAACCCTAGCCCTAGACCCAACCCTAATTCTATCCCTAATCCTAACCAAAATCCTAGCCCTAACCCTAGCTCTAATGCTATTCATTACTCTAACAATAACCCTACCCCAAATGCTAACCCAAAGCCTAACCCTAACCATCTCACTAACCCTAAACCTACCAATTACTGTAATTTTAACCTAATCCTAAACCTAAATCTATCCATAAACTTAACTAAAATTCTAACCCTAACACTAATTTTAGCCCTAAAGCTAATAATTAACCTAACAGAAACCCAAAACCTGACACTGACTCTAAAAATACTCCTTACTCTTTACCTGGCCCTTACCCTAAACCTAATGTTAGACCTATCCATGAACCTAACCCTAAAACTAACCTTAGATGTAACCCTAAACATGACATTATTCCTATCCCTAAAACTTGCCCTAAACCTAACACAAATCCTATCCCTCATCCTAACCCCAAATCTAGCCTTAATTCTAACACAGACACAACCCTAGACCTAAACCTAATTCTAATCATTGCCATAGCCCTAAACCTAGATATAACCGCATCCATTCCCCTAAACCTAACCCTAAACCTAATTTTAAACATAGCCCCAATTTAGCCCTAAACTTAACGCTAACCATAGCCTTAAGACTAACTATAACTATTGCCCTAGCTCTATTCCTAGTTCTAACGCTATCCCTTACCAAATCCCAAACACTAGACCTTACCTTAGCCCTAACCCTAGCCATAGTTCTAACACTAAAATTAACCATAACTCTAAATGTACCCCTAAGCCTCAACTCATCTTACCACTAGCAATAAAACTAACATTAATTGTAAAACTACCTGTAACTGTATCCTTAGCCCTAAAACATAAGGAACCATAGGACTAACCCTAAAACTTAACCTAAACAAAATCCTAAACCTTCATCTAGCCCTAAGCATACTCCTAATTCAAGTTCTATCCCCAACCCTAAAACTAACTCTGACATTAACTCTTAACCTAACACTAGCTTTAGCTCAAAACATCACCCTGAACTTAAACTGAACTATAAAACTAGACTTAGCCCTAATCCTAACCCTAAAATTAGCCTTAATCAAACCCTAGTACTTACTTTGGCTTTATCCATAACACTAGCCGTAATGTTACCCCAAATCTAGCCCTAATGTGAGCCCCAACCCTAGATTTCAGTCTAACTCTAAACCTAAACCAAGTCCTAACCTTTACCCTAACCTAATCCTAACTATAATCCTTGTACTAACTCTAAACCTAACACTAACCCTAACACTAGCACTATTCATAACCCAAGCCCTAAACCTAGCTCTAACTCTATCCATTACCCTAACCCTAAACCTAATCCTAACCCTAATGCTAGCCCTTGGCCTAACCCTAACACATTTGCTAACCCTAACTTATCAATTACCATAAATATAAACCTAGCCCTAAACCTAAGCAAACACTAAACCTATACGTAACACTAACCCTAAAACTGGCCATAATTGTAACCCTAGTTCTTACATTAGCCATAGCCCTAAAGCTAATATAAAACCTAGCCTAGCCCTAACTCAAGCTCTAACCCAAGCTTTAACCCTAACCATAAACCTAACCCTATCCCTAACCCTAAACCTAACCCTAGCTCTACACTAGCGCTAACCCTATCCCTTACCCTAAGCCAAACTGTAACCCTAAAGCTACCCTAGTTCTAAACCTAAATTTAGCCTAACCCAAAACCTAACTATATTACTATTCCTAACCCTAATCCTCAATCTAGTTCTATCACTATCCCAAACCCTAAACCTAGCCCTGATCCTTCTTATGACTCTATCACTAACCATAGGTCTAAACCTGACCCTAACCCTAAGCTAAAGCCTAACATTGGCACTAACACTAACCCTATAACTAAACCTTACTTTAACTCTAGAGCTAGACCTAAACTTAATCCTTTAACTAGTGATAACTCTAGGCCTAGCCCTAAACTCTAGGCCTAGCCCTAAACAAAAACTTAGTCCTAGCCCTAATAATAACCCTTAATCTAACCCAAACACTAACCCTACCCCTAGACGAAACCCTAGTTCTAATGCTGGCCCTAATAATAAACCTAACCCTAAACTGAACAATGACCCTTACCCTAACACAAACCATAGCTCTACAACTTTTTCTCCCCCTAAACATAAGCCTAACACTAGACCTAGCCATATTACTAAACCTGAAACTAGCCATCACCATGGGCCAAAACCTACCTCGAACTATATCCATTAACCTAAACCTAACCCTAAACCTAATGCTAAACCTAGCCCTAACACTCACACTAACTATAACACTAATCCTTGTCCTAGTCCAAATACTGCCTCAATGCCTAACCCTTAAACTTAACCTAACCCTAATACTAACCCATGGCCTAAACCTAAACCTAACATTAACCCCAGCCCTAATCCCAATCTTAATCTTATCCCTAACCCTAGCTTTAAGCCTACATATTACCCTAACTCTAACCCTAATATTAATGATAACCCTTGCCCTAACCCTAGCTCTAACCCTACCCATTAACCTTACATAACCCTAACCCTAACAATGATGATAACCCTAGCCCTTACCTTAATCTACCCTAACCCTTACCCTAGACAACCATAATCCTAACCCTTGACATAGAGCTAACCCTTGCTCAAACCCTAACCATTACCGTAAACCTAACACTAAACCTATCTTTAAACCTAACCTTAAGGTTAAACCTAATCCTAACCCTAAACCTAAAATGACATTGAACCCTATCCAATAACCTCTGTCAAAGCTAATTGCCACCATATCCAGGTATGAGAGCCTGTCCGTGTGGGGGTGTGAGTGACCATTGACCCTGAGATCAATCACTGACCCTGACCTTGGAATGCTGCCCCTCTCGACCTTCATTGGATGGAATTTTCCCCTGAATTTCTTGTTCCCCAATAAAAGGCCTCTCCCTGGCGTTCTCTCTCTCTCTCTCTCTCTCTCTCTCTCTCTCTCTCTCTCTCTCTCTCTCTCTCTCTCTCTCTCATGATAGTCCTGAGAAAGCTTTACTTCCCCACCGGGTAGTTCTAGGTGAAAGCCAGAGGGAAGAGCCATCTCGGACCTGGTCATAGAAAAAGGTAATTGAGTCTGTGTGTTTATTTCGATCTCACTAGTTAACTTCTATGCTACGAACCTCTTTAATAAAACCAGTGTGCTAGTCACGTGGTGAACCTTACTCTAACACTAACCTTAGCCTTAACCCTAACACTAACCCTAACCTAAAACTACCCCTAACCATAACCTGACATCTAACCCTATCCATTACCCTAACTCTAAAGATAATCTTAGCCCTAACCCTAACACTAATCCAAACCTAAAACTACCCCTACCCCTAAGCCGACATCTAACCCTATCCATTAACCTACCTCTAAAGATAACTTTAGCCCTGACACTTAAACTATCCCTAACCCTAAACCTAAATCTAACCCTAGACATAATCTTAAACCTAACACTCACCCTAGAACTAGCTCTAGATCAAAACAAATCCTGTGCCCTAATCCGAACCCAAACCCTAAACCTAGCCCTAGCCTAATCCTAACCCTAACTCTAGCCCTAATCCTGTCCAAAACCCTAGCCCTAACCCTAGCTCTAATGCTATTCATTACCCTAACAATAACCTTAACACAAATACTAACCCTAGGCCTAACCCTAACCCTATCACTCACCCTAACACTACAAATTACCTTAATCTTTATGTGAAACCTAAACGTAAACCTATCCATAAACCTAACAATAATTCTAACCCAAATGCTAATTTTAGCTCTAACCCTAATAATCAACCTAGCACAAACCCTAAATCTGACCCTGACAATAAAAATACACCTTACTCTTAAACTGGGCCTTACCTTAACATAATATTAGACCTAGCCATGAATCTAACCCTATAACTATCCCTAGCTGTAACCCTAAACCTGACATTATCCCTATCTCTAAAATGGGCCATAAACCTAACACAAACCCTAGCCCTCATCCTAACCCCAAATCTAGCCTTAATTTTAACACAAACCTAACCCTAGATAGACCTAAACCTATTTATAATTATCGCACTAGCCCTCAATCTAGCTATAACCCCAATCCCTTCCCCAAAACCTAACTCTAAACCTAATCTTAAACATAGCCCTAACCCTAGGCCTAACCTTAACACCAATCCTAGACATATTCCTACCCCTAATTTAGCCCTAAACTTAACCCTAACCATAGCCTTAAGACTAACTGTAACTATTGCCCTAGCTCTGTTACTAGTTCTAACACTATCCCTTACCAAACCCAAACACTAGACCTAACCTTAGCCCTAAACTTAGCCATAGCCCTAACCCTAGAATTAAACATTACTCTAAATGTACCCCTAAGCCTAAACTCACCCTATCACTAGAAATAAAACTAACATTAATTGTAAAACTACCTTTAATTTTATCCTTAGCCCTAAAACATAATGAGCCATAGTATTAACTCTAGCCTTTAACCTAAACCAAATCCTAACCCTAAATCTAGCCATAACCCTACCCTTAATTTGAGTCCAATCCCCAACCTTAAATGTAACCCTGACCCTGACTCTGAACCTATCATTAACTCTAGCTCAAAACATCACCCCGAACTTAAACTTAACCATAAAACTAGACTTATCCCATAGCATAACCCTAAAAATTATCCCTAATCATAAACCTAATTCTAACATTAGCTGTATCCCTTATGCTACCCCTAATGTTATCAAAAATCTAGCCCTAATGCAAGCCCCAACCCTAGCTTTAACCCTAAGTGTAAACCTAAACCAAGCCCTAACCCTTACCCTAAACCTAACCATAACTTTAATCCTAGCACTAATCCTAAACCTAACATTAACCCTAAAACTAGCAATAACCATAACACTAATCCTAATCATAGCTCTAACCCTGTACATTACCCTAACCCAAACGTTAATTGTAACCCTAATGCTAACCCTCAGCTAAACCTAACACATTTGCTAACCCTAATCTATCCATTATGCTAAACACAACCCTAAACCTAAACCTAATCAAACACTAAACCTAGACATAACACAAACCCTAAAACTGGCCCTAATTGTAACCCTAGTCCATATATTAGACGTAGCCCTAAAGCTAACACAAAACCTAGCCAAGCCCTAACCCAAGCTCTAACCCTAGATTGAATCCTAACCCTAAACCTAAGCCTAGCCCTAGCCCTAACCCTAACCCTACCGCTAGCATTAACACTAGTGCTAACCCAATCCTTTACCCTAAGTCAAACTCTAATCCTAAAGCTATCCTAGTTCTAAATCTAATTCTTAGGCTAAACCAAAACCTAACTCTATTACTAGTCCTAAATTCAATCCTCAATCTAGCTCTATCACTACCTGAAACCCTAACCCTAACCCTGACCCTTATTTAGACCTTAACCATAAGTCTAAACCTGACTCTAATCCTAAACCGACCCCTAACTTTGGCACTACCTTTAACCCTATATCTAAACCTTACCCTAACACTAGACCTTGACCTACACTTAATCCTTTATCTAGTGATAACTCTTGTCTTAGCCCTAAACAAATACTTATCCCTAGCCATAATAATAACCCTTAACTTAACCCAAACAGTAACCCTAATCCTAGACAAAATCCTAGTCCTAACGCTGGCCCTAACAATAAACCTACCCTAAACTGAACACTGACCCTTATCCTAACACAAACCGTAGTTCTAAAACTTACCCTGACAAAATCAAACAAACAAACAAACAAACAACAACAACAAAATAACCCTAACACTAGACCTAGCCATATTACTAACTCTGAAACTAACCATCACCATAGGCCAAAACCTACCTCTAACTCTATACATTACACTAACCCTAATCCTAAAGCTAATGTTAACCCTAGCCCTAACACTCACACTGACTCTAAACTTAATTCTCATCCTAGTCCAAACACTACCTCAATCCCTAACGCTTAAACTTAACCTAACCTAACACTAACTCATGGCCTAAACCTAAACCTAAACTTAATCCTAGCCCTAATCCTAACCTTAATCCTATTCCTAAAATTAGATCTAAGCCTACATATTACCCTAACTCTAACCCTAAACTTAAGGATAACCTTAGCCAAAACCCTAGCTCTAACCCTACCCATTACCCTAACTCTAATCTTAACCCTGATGATAACCCTAGTCCTTACCCTAAATCTACCCTAATCCTAATCCTAGATATGACCATAAACCTAACCTTTGCCATAGAGCTAACCCTTGCTCAAACCCTAACCATTACCCTAAACCTAACCCTAAGCTTATGCCAAATCCTAAACTTAGGCCAAAATCTAACCCTAACCCTAAACCTAACACCACTTCAAACCCTATCCAATATCCTCAACCTAATGATAACCCTAGCCCTAACTTTAACACTAACCTTGACCCTAAACATAACTATAACCTAGAACTAACACTAAACCAAACACTTGACCTAGCGCTAATCCTAGATGAAACTCTAAACCATATTCTAAACCTAATTCTAACCCTTGGCCTAACACCAACTCAAGCCCTAATACAAATCATAACCCTAGCCCTAACCCTATCCATTATCCTAAGCACAACCATAACCCTCAGGCTAAACCTAGGCCTAACCCTAATCCTTTTGCTAACTCTAACCGTATCAATTACCCTACCCCTAACATGAACCCTAAACCTAAACCTATCATTACCCTAATCAAACACTAATGATAATTTATGCTCTAGACCTAAACCCTAACTTAAACCAAACCTGAAACCTAATTCTAACCCTAATAATACCCCTAGCTCTAAACCTGACCCTTACTCTAAACTGAACCCTTACACTAGACCTAACCATAAATTTAACCCTCAATCTATCCCTAACATTAGCCTAGAACTGACACTAGCCCTAGTCCTAATTCTTGCCATAAACGTAGAACATACCCTAGCCCTCATCCTAGCCCTAAACCTAGCATTATTACTAAACCAAACCATAACCCTATCTCTAACCGAATTCTAAACTTCTACCTAGTCCTAAAACTAGCTCTAACCACATCCCTTCCCCTAAACCTAACCCTATCCCTAAACCTAAACCTAAGCCTAAACTAGATCTAAACCTAAAACAAACACTAGACATAATCCTAGCCCTAATTTACCCCTAAAACTTACATAAACTTAGTCTGAAGACTAACTCTAACTCTCATCCTAGTCCTATTTCTAGTTGTAAACCTATCCCTTACCATAATCCTATAACTTGCCTTTACATTAACCCTAAGCCTATCTCTAGCCCCAATTATATATCAAACCCTTACACTATATCTAACCCTAACCCTAATCTAAACCTCTCAGTAACACAACCCATGACACTATTGTTAATCTTTAAACTAGCCCTACCCTAGCCCTAGCCCTAAAAAACAACCGAGCCATTGCCCTAACCCTAACCTTTAACATAAAAAAACCCAAAGCCTACACCTAGCCCTAAACCTAGCTCCAATTCGAGTCTTATCTGTAACCCTAAAAAAAACCCTGACTCTTACTCTGACCATAAAAGTAATCCTAGTTCTAAACATCAATCAAAAACTAAACCTAGACGTAACTCTAGACCTACCCCTAACCCTAACCTAGTTCTAACCCTAAAACTAGTTCTAATCATAACCCTAGTTCTTATCTTGGCTGTAGTCCTAAACTTAGTCCTAACCTAATCCAAAACCTATCCCTAATCGGAGCCCTAACAACTACCTTTAACCCTAAGCATAACCCTAATTCTAGCCATAAACCTTACCATAAACCTAACCCTAACCCTAACCCCTGACATTACCAAAAACCTAACTCTAACCCTAGTCTAAATCCTAACAATAAACCTAGCCCTATCCTGAGCTGTAACCCTATCCATCACCCTAATCCTAATCCTAACCCTAATGCTAACCCTAGTATAACCCTAAACCTATTCTAACCCTAAACTTATTGCCCTAAACCTAACCTGAACCCTAAACCTAACCATATCTATAACCCTAATCCTAACCCTAATAATCATAAACCTAAAACTATCTCTAACCATAAACCTAGACCTGACATTAGCCCTAGCCCTAATGAAGCCCT
The DNA here is from genome assembly GCF_052094955.1 of Ictidomys tridecemlineatus. Classification (NCBI taxonomy): domain Eukaryota; kingdom Metazoa; phylum Chordata; class Mammalia; order Rodentia; family Sciuridae; genus Ictidomys; species Ictidomys tridecemlineatus. Next base: position 62,947,322 of record NC_135478.1, read on the forward strand.
AACCCAAAACAAACTCTAGCTCTGATAATAGCACTAAACTTAGCCTTAATCCTAAACCTAACCCTAACCATAGACTTAACCCTAATTTTAACTCTTGCCCTAGTTCTAAAGCTAGCTATAACATCATACCTAACCATAACCATAACCATATCACTAGCCATAAACCTAGGTTCATCCTTAATACTAACGCTAGCTCTAATTAAGCCCTAATTCTAACCCTAAATCTAATCCTAACACTAATTCTTGCTCTAGCCCTATCCCTAGTTCTAATCCTATCCCTTATGATAACTCAAACCCTAGCCCTAAACCTAGCCCTAACCTTTACTGTAGCCGTAAATCTAAATCTAACCCTAACTCTAAATATAACCGTAAACCTAAGCCTATACCACACACTAACACTAGATTTAACCCTAATGCTAATTTGAAAACTAGCCCTAACCCAAGTCCTAGCTCTCAAGCAAAACCAAGCCATTTCACTGACCCTAACTTTTAACCTAAACCAAATACTAACCCTACACTTAGCATTATTTATAGCCCTAATTCGAGTTCTAACCCTAACAATAGAACTAATACTCACCCTGACACTGACCTTAACATTAACCCTAGCTCTACACATCACCCTGTCCCTAAACCTAATCCTAACACTAGACCTCACCCTAAACCCAACCCTAAAACTACCCCTAATCATAATGCCAGTTATTAAATTAACCATTGCCCTAAACCTAACACAAAACCTAGTCCTAATCCAAGGCCTCACCCTAGCTTTAACCTTAACCCTAACTAATGCCCTAACCCTAACCCTATCCCTAGTCCTAATCCTAGCTCTAACCCTATTTCTTACACTTAGTCAAACCCTCACCCTATTTCTACCCTAGTACAAACCCTAATTATATGCCTTCCCCCCCAAAAAACTCTATTACTAGTCCTAACCCTAACCCTCATTCTAACTCTAAACTAAACCCAAACCCCAACTCTAACCCTGACCCTTATCTGAACCTAACCCTAAACGCAGGTTTAAACCTGACCCTAAATCTTATCCAAAACCTAACACTAGCCCTTACCATTTATCCTAAACCTAAACCAAACATTAACACTAGCCCTAGACCTAAACCTAATCCTAAATATAGCCATAACCCTAGCCTTAGCCCTAAAAACAACCATTAACTTAAACCAAACACTAACTCAACCCCTAGACCTAAACCTAGTCCTCATTCTTGACCTAACACTAAACCTAACCCTAACCTGAACCCTGACACTTACCCTAACAAAAATCCTAGCTCCAAACCATATCCTAACCCAAAAACGAATCCTAATACATGACAAACTAAATATAGACAACCATAACTCTAACTCTTAGATTACACATATACCCTACCCTATCCCTAAACCTCACACAATACCTAGCCCTAATTACATCCCTAAACCTAACCCTAAGCATAAATCTAAATCTAAACCTAGCCCTAATCCTAACCCTAACCCTCGTTCTAGCCCTAATCCCAGATCAACCACTAAACCTTACCCAAATATAACACTAGCCCAAATCCTAAACCTCACCCTAACTCTAGCCCTAATCCTAACTGTAACCATAGCGAAAACCCTAGCTCTAATTCTATCCATTATACTAACCATAACACTAAAACTAATGCTAACCCTCTCCCTAAACCTAACCCTAAACCTACCCTAGCCCAGACTGTAAACCTAACCATCGGCCAAGCCCTAAACCTATCTCAATTCCTAACCCTTACACTTAATCTAAACCTAACACTAACCCAAGACTTAACCCTAAACATAACCCCAGCCCTAATCTTAACCTTAACTCTAGCCCTAACCCTAGCTCGAACCTTACTCATTTCTCTAACCCTAAACTAAACCCTATTGATAACACTAGACCTAAAGTTAAACCTACCCTAACCCTAAACATAAACCAAATCCTAGAAATAACAGTAAAGCTAACAGTAACCCCAAACCTAAGCTAGCTAAAACGCTAACCCTAATCCTAAACCTAAACCTAACATTAACTTAAACCTAAATCTATCTTTAACCTGACATCTAAACCTATTACCCTAACCCTAATGAAAACTCTAGCCCTAACCATTACACTAACCATGACCATAACCCTAGACCAAACCTTAAATTAATTGTAGCCATATCAAAAATTCTAGCTCAAACTTTTAACCATACCCTAAACCGAATCCTAAGTGTAACCCTTGCCTAAACATGACCCAATTTCTAACTCTAGCCTTAATTCTAACCATTATCCTAGCCCTAACCCTAGGAATAACCCTATAAATTACCCTAACAATAACCATAACCCTAATGCTTACCCTAGGCCTAACCCTAAACCTATCACAAATCCTAACCATATTTATTACCTTAAACCTAACCTAACCCCAAATCTAACACTATACATTACCCTAACCCTAATTTTAACCTTAATGCTAATTTGAGCCTTAACACTAAGTCTTAACCTAACCCAAACCCGAAGCCTGACCCTAACCCTAATAATACCCCAATTCTTAATCTGACCCTTTCCCTAAATGTAACACTTTAATTTGACTTAGCCATAAACCTAACCCAAAAAATATCACTAACTATAAACCTAGACCTGACATTAGACCTAGCCCAAATTCTTGCTCTAAACCTAACAGAAAACATAGCCCTAATCCTAGAATTAAATCTAGCCTTAATCCTAAACCTAACCATAACCCTAACTTTAACCATAAACTAATCATAAAACTAGACCTAACCATAACCATAGCATTAAAACCAAACCAAGCAATAGGCCTAACACTAACCTTAACTTAAACCAAAACTTAGCACTACACCTAGATCTGACCCTAGACCAAATTAGAGTTCTAATCATGACCTTGAAAATAACCCTGAACCTGAAGTATATCCTAATATTCATCATAGTTCTATAAACCATCCTAACCCTAAACCTACCGTAATTCTATCCCTAGACCTAACCCTAAACCTAGCTCTAACCCTAGCTCAAAACCTGACCTTTATGCTAAACATAAACCTAAACCTAACCCTAGCTGTAACACTAACTCTAACCCTAACTCAAGGCATATTCCTAACCATAACTCTTGTTCTAACCCTATCAATTACCCTAAACATAATCCTTAACCTAATGCTAACCCTAAGCATAACTCTAGCCCTATCATTAAGCTAACCATATCAATTACCCTAAAACAAACCTGAACTTTAGAACAAAACCTAATTATACCCCAACCCTAACCCTAATGCTAATTTGAGCCATAAACCTAAATCCTTACCTAAGGCAAATCCTAATCCTAATAATTCCCCGAGCTCTAAACATGACCCTTACCCTAAACCTAACCCTTACACTAGACGTAACCGTAAGCCTAAGCCTAAAACTATCTTTAACCACAACCCTAGACCTGATATTAGCCCTAGCACTAATCCTAGTCCTGAACCTAAAACAAACACTATAGCTCATCCTAGCACTAATTCTAGCCTTAATTATAACCCTAACTCCAACCCCAGCCCTAACCCTAACTTGAACCCTCACCCTATATCTAAACCTAGCTATAAAACCATTCTTTACCCTAAACTTAAACCTAAGTCTATCCTTATTGTTAGGCCTAAGCTAAACACTAATCCTAGCTCTCATCCTAGCTCTAATTTAACCCTATCTCAAACCCTAACTCTAATTTTAGCCCTATAACTAACTCTAATACTCACACTAGTCCTATCTCCAGTTCTAAACCTATCCCTTACCATAACTCAAACCCTGGCCCTAACACTTGCCCTATCCTTAATCCTAGCACAATCCTAGATCTAAACTAACTATAAATATAACCCTAAACCTAAGTCTAAGCCTAACACTAACAGTAGCCATAACCCTAATACTAATTGAAAAACTTGCCCAAATCCTAACCCTAGGACTAAAACAAAACTGAGCGATAGACCTAACCCTAAACTTTAACTCAAACCAAACCCTAAATTACTACAAGAACTAACGTTAGCCCTAACTAACATTAGCCCTAACCCTAACCTTGAAACTAAACCTGACCCTGACTCATATCCTAACACACACCCTAGCTCTAAACATGAGGCTAACCTTAAACAGAACCCTAACAGTAAACCTATCTTAACTCGAGTTCTAACTCAAACCCTAACACTAAACCTAACCCTGACTACTATCCTAAAAGTAACTCTAGCTTTCAATATCACCTTAACCTTAAATCTAACACTAACAATAGAACTACCCCTAACCCTAACCATAAAGCTATTCCTAATTGTTACCCTGGTTCTTACATTACCTGTTGTCCTAACCCTAGCCCTAATGCTAAAACAAAAACAAGCCTAATTTGAGCCCTACACCTATTTTTAACCCTACCCTTAACACTAGCTCTAACCCTATCCCTAAACCTAAGCAAAATCCTAACCTTAATGGTAACCCAAAACTTATCCTTAATCCCCAGGCTAATCAAAACTCTCACCATATTAATAGTCCTAACCTTAGCTCTAATTCTAGCTAGAACCCTATCCCAAACCTTAACCCTAACCCTGACCCTTATTTTTACCATAACACTAACCTAGTTTTAAACCAGACCCTAATGCTAGACCCAACCATAACACTAGCCCTACCAGTAAACTTATACCTAAACCAGACGCTATCACTAGCCCTAGACCTAAACTGAATCATAAATATAGCCTTAACTCTAGATTTACACCTAAGCAAAATCCTAGCCTTGGCCCTAACAATAACACTTAACATAACACAAAGACTAACCCTACCCCTAGACATAAACCTAGTCCCAATTCTGGCATTAATCTTAATTCTAACTCTAACCTGAACACTGACCCTGCCTTTAAAACTAAATCTATCTCTAAACTTGACCCTAACCGAAAACCTAAACCTAATGCTAGAAATAGCCATAACCCTAACCCTACAACTAGCCCTAACTTTATGCCTTAACCTGATACAAAACCTAGAGCAAATTCCAGGCCTAAAACTAGCCCTAAGCATAACCCCAACCCTAACCCTGGCCCTAACCCTTACTTTAAACCTAACCATAGCCTTAGTTTTAAACATTTCTCAAAGCCTAACCTTTACCATTAATTTAAACTTAGAACTATACCTTATTCTAAACCCTAACACTAGCCCTAACCCTAAACTTAACCCTATTCCTAAAGCTAGCTCTAAACGTGTACTTTACCCAACCCTAAACTTAACTGTATTGATAACTCTAGCTTTAACCATAACTGTAACCCTTACCCTAACCAGAAAACTAACAATAAATAGACCTAACCCTAAAACTAACACTTGCAATAGCCCTAACCGTAGCTCAAAACATAATTCGTACCATATATCTAAACATAACCATAGCCTTAACATTAACTCTAAAACTAAATCTAACCCTAAACCTAAACCTACATCTAGCACTAGATTGAAACCTAACCCTAATCCTAAAACTAGAACTAAACCTAACCCTAATCCTAGCCCTAACCCTAGCTCTAATCCTATCCATTACCTTAAGCCAAACCATATTCATAATGCTAATTCTAGTCCTAATCCTAATCCTTAGCCAAAACTAAACAATAACCCTATTACTAGTCCTTACACTAGCCCTCATTGTAGATCTAACCCTAACCCAAAACCTCACCCTAACCTGACCCTAACACTAATTATAAGTCTAAACCTGACTTTAAACTGAAACAGAAACCTGAAACTAGCCCTACAAGTAAACTTATACCTAAACCTAACCCTAACACTAACCCTAGTCCTAAATCTAATCCTAAATCTAGCTATTACTCTAGCCTTTGACCTAAAAAAAACTAAGTGCTAGCCCTAAAAATAAACCTTAACCTAAACCAAACACTAACCCTACCAATATGCCTAACTCTAGTCCTATTCTGCTTTCACTCTAACCCTAACTTTAACCTGAATACTGGACTTGAAACTAACATTAAACCTAGCTCTAAACCTAAATCTAACCCAAAACCTAAAACTAAAACTAGACCTAGCCGTAACCCTAACCCTAAAACTAGCTTTAATCAGAACCCTGGATCTTGCATTACACATAGCACTAAACCTAGGCCTAAACCTAACACAAAAATTAAATAACCCTAATCCTAATCAATGCCTAAACCTACCCTAAGTATAACCCTTACCCTAACCCTAACCCTAGTCTGAACCCTAACTCTCACTTTAGTCCTAACTCTAGCTCAAAGCCTAACCCTTAGCCTAAACATAACCCTAGCACTATCCCTAACCATAACCCTAACCATAGCCCTAATTCTAACCTTAACCCTAGACCTAACAGTAGCTCTAACCTTAGCCATTACCCTAACTCTAACACTATCCCTAATGATAACCCTATCTCTAACCCTAACCAAAACCCTAACTAAAACCATAACCTAACCCTAGACAAAACCCTTGCCATAACCTTAACCCTTACTAAAACCCTAACTCTTACCCTAAAACCAACATTAAATGTAGCCCTAAAGCTAAACGTAAACCTAAACCTAACCTTAACCATGAAGCTAACCTTATATCTAACCCAATCAATTACCCTAAACCTAATCCTAAACCTAATAAAAAACCTAGCCCTAACCTTAAACCTAACCCTGGCCATAACACTAAGCCTAACCCTTGTTCTAGAACTAAAACTAGCTCAAAACCTAACCTTTACCCTAAATAAAACTTAACCCTAACCCTAAGTTAGGGTTACTAGCCCTAACCCAAAACCTAACCTAACTCTAACACTAATTCTAATCTAACTCTAGCCCTAACCATATATATAATCCTATATATTACCTTTATGATAACTCTAATACTAATTCTAACTCTAGGCATAACCCTAACCCTTTTGCTAACCCTAAATCTCTCCATTGCCCTAAACATACCCTGAAACCTAAACCTAACACAATCAAATACCCTAATCGTAACTCTAACCCTAATGTTCATTTGAAACCTATTCCTAAACCTAAAGCTAAAACAAATACTAATCCTGATCCTGAACGTAAAAATACACCTAGCTCTAAACCTGACCCTTACCCGAAGCCTAACAATTTCACTAGACATAGACACAAACCTAACCCTAAATTTACCCCAAACTGTATCGCTAGACTTGACATTAGTCTCCTAGCCCTAATACTAGACCTAACCCTACAACAAACCCTAGCCCTCATTCTAACCCCAAACCTAGGCTTAATCATAACCCTAACCCTAACCCTAGCCCTAACCCTAATTGTAACCCTCACTCTACCTCTAAATCTAGGTAGAACACCATACCTCACTGTAAAGTTAACCATAATGCTAGCCTAACACTAGGCCTAAACTGAACACTAACTCTAGCCCTAATCCTAGCTCTAACTTAGCCCTATCCCTAAAACTAACCAAAACCCTAGGCCTAAGACTAATTCTAACTCTCACCCTAGCCCTAGCCCTAGTTCTAACCCTATCTGTTACTCTAACCATAACCCTAGCTCTAACCTTGCCCCATAGTTAAACCTAGTCTTAATCCTAGATCTAATGCTGAATCCAAATCTAACCCTAACCCAAAGCCCAAGCCTAAAACTAACACTAACCTTAACCCTAATGCTAATTTCATAACTAGCCCAAACCCTAAACCTAGGACTAAAACAAACCTGAGAAACAGGCCTAACCCTAAACTTTAACATAAACCAAACCCTAACACTACACCTAGACGTAATCTTAGCCCTAATTCAAGTTCTAATCCTAACCTTAAAACTTGTCCTGATTCTGACTCATATCCTAAAACTGACCCTAGCTCTAAAGACCACCCTAAACTTAAAACAAACCCTACCAGTAACCCTCGCCCTAATTCAAGTCATGACCCAAACCTTAAAGCTAACCCTGACCCTGACTGATATCCTAATAGTCACCCTAGCTCTAAACGCAGCCCTCACATTAAAACAAACACTAACATTAACACTAGCCCTTATTTGAGTCCTAAACCTAACCCTAAAACTAACCCTGATGCTGACTCATATCCTAACAATAACCCTAGCTGTAAATATTACCCTAACCTTAAACCTAAACCTAACACTAGACCTACCCCTAACCTTTACCCTAGAACTATCCCTAATTGTAACCATGGCTCTTACATTAGTCAATATGCATATCTAGACCTAACCCTAACACAAAAACTATCTCTAGTCCAAGCTCTAAACATATATTTAACCTTAACCCTAACCATAACTCTAGCATTAACCCTAGCTCTAAGGCTATATATTAACCTAAGGAAACCCCTAACAATAATGGTAACTCAAAATATATCTCTAATCCTTAGGCTAATCAAAACCCTAACCCTATTAATAGTCCTAACCCTAGCCCTCATTCTAGCTCTAACCCTATCCCAAACCCTAATGCTAACCCTGACCCTTATTCTGACCCTAACACTAACCCTAGGTTTAAAACTGACCCTAAACCTAGACCAAACCCTAACACTAGTCCTAGACCTAAACCAAATCCTAAATCTAGCCTTAATTCTAGCCCTAGACCTAAACATAAACCTCGCTCTAGCCCTAACAATAATCCTCAACCCAACTCAAACACTAATCCTAACCCTAGACCTAAACATAGTCCTAATTCTGGCTGTAACCCTAACGCTAACTCTAAATCTAATACTTATCTATTCATAATTTTAGCCCTAGACCTAAAGAAAAACCTAGCCCTATCCCTAATAATAACCCTTAGACTAAAACCAAAAACTAACCCTTCCCCTAGTCTTAACCAAGTCCTAATTCCGGCTTTCACATTAACCATTACCCTAAACTGAATATTGACCATGACACTAACACTAACCCTAGCTCTAAACATCACCATAATCCTAAACCTAACACTAAAACTATACTTAGCTCTAACATTGACCCTAAAATTAGCCCTAATCATAACAAATTTCTTACATTTGCCATAGCCCTAACCTATTGAAAATCCTAGCCCTAATTGAAGCCCTACCCTACCTTTAACCATAAAGCTAACCATAACCCTAACCGTAGTCCTAACCCTAAACCTAGGCCTAAACCTAGACCTACTCTTAAGCATAAAACTAACCCTATCACTAGCTCAAACCTTATCAATTACCCTAATAATAACCCTAACACTTCTCCTAACCATAGGCCAAATCGTAAACCTATCTTTAACCCTAACCCTATCCATTACTCTACACCTAACCTGAACTTTAAACACTGACCCTGACCCTAATAATACCTATTGCTTTAAATCTGACCCTAAAAAGAAACCTGACCCTCAAAATAGACCTAGCTATAAACTTAACACTAAAAATCTCCCTAACTGTCACCCTGGACCTGACATTATCCCTAGCTCTAATCCAATCCTAATCCTAACACAAACTTTAGCCCACATTCTAGTCATAAATGTCACCTTAATTTTAAACCTATTCTTAATCATAACCTTAAATCTAATCCTCACCCTAGTCCTAAAAGTAACTATAATCTCATTCCTTACCCTAATTCTAACCCTAACCCTAACCCTAACCCTAACCCTAACCCTAACCATAGCCCTCAACCTAGACCTAACCCTAAAACTAACCCTAGTCTTAATACCAGCCCTCATTTAGTTCTATCTATAACCCAACCCTAACCCTAGCTCTAAGACTAACTCAAACACTCGCCCTAGCATTATACCTAATTCTAACCCTATCCCTTATTATCACACTATACCTAGCCCTAAACTTAGCCCCTATCTTTACCCCTAGCCAAAAGCCTAGATCTAAACCTATCTCTAAATCTAACCCTAAACCTAAGCCTAAACCTCACACTAACACTAGCCCTAATCCTAAAATTAGCCCTAACTCTACCCCTAGCCCAAAAACAAAACAAAATCATAACTCTAACCTTATACCTAGCCCTAATCCTATCTCTAATTCTAGTCCTAACCCTAACCTGTAAACTAATCTAGACTCTGACTCTGAACCTAACATTAAACCTAGCTATAAACATCATCACAACCATAAATTTAACCCTAACACTAGACATAGCCCTATCCCTGACTCTATTACTAGCTCTAATCATAAGGCTACTTTGTATATTAGCAGTAGCCTTAAATCTTGATCTAACCTAACCAAAAACCTAGCCTTAATCCGAATCCTAAACCTACTTCTTTTTAATATTTACTTTTTTAGTTTTCAGTGGACACAACATCTTTATTTTATTAGGGGAATAGGTGGGGTAATAGCTAGTTTTAGGGCTAGGGTGAGGATTAGGATTAGGATTAGGGCTAAGGTTAGTGTTTAGGTTAGGATTAAGGCAAGGTTTAGTGCTAGGGTTTCTGTTAGGTTCAGGGCTAGAACTAGGACTAGGGCTAATGTCAAGTCTAGGGTTATGATTAAGAATAATTTTAGGGTTAGGTTATGGCTAGGTCTAGTGTCAAAGCTATGTTTGGGGTCAGGGTAAGGTTTAGAGTTTGGGGTATTTTTAGGGCCATGGTCAGGTTTAGCATTTGATTTAGGTAAAAATTTAGGGTTATGGCTTGAATTAGTGTTAGGTTTAGGCTTAAGGTTAGGGTAATGGATAGAGTTAGGTTTAGGTTTCAGTTAAGGCTTATGGTAATGGATAGGATAGGTTTAGAAATAGGGTTAAGTCTAGCATTAGGTTAGGGTTATGTTTAGTATAATGGATAGATTTAGAGCTAGGGTTAGTAATAGGTTATTGTTTGGATTAAGTCTAAAATTAGAGTTAGGTTTAGAGATTAGACTAGGTTTGGTTTACAGTAAGTGTTAGGTTTAGTGCTAATAGTTATGATTAGGTTAGGGTAAGGGTTATTGTTTGAGCTAGGGTAATTGCTTGGGCGAGGTTTAGGTTTATGTTTAGGTCTAGGGATATGTTTTTGTTTATGGTTTTGTTTAGGGTTTGGGTTATGGCTAGAGATTTCATTACAGTTAGGGCTAGGTTTAGTTAGTGTAATTAATAATGTTAGATTTAGGGTTAGAGTTAGGGTTAGGGTATGGATTCAGACTAGTCTTAGGATTAGGTTTAGTGTAAGTCTTAATGTTACAGCTAGGGTTAGGGCTATGGTTAGGTTTAGGTTTATGGTTAGGTCTTGAGATATATTTATGGTAAGGGTTAATTTTAGTGTAAGGGATAGGTTACAATTAGGTTTAGGGTTAGGGTTTTTCAGTGTTAGAACTATAGTTTGAGCTAGAATTCAGGTTAGTATAAGAGCTAGGGTTAGGGTTATGGTTTAGGATAGGGCTATGGTAATATTTAGGGTAAGCATTTGTCTTTGAGCTAGGATTCAGGTCTAAAGAAAGTGTTAGTGTTATCATTAGTGTTAGGTCTACGGTTAGGGTTAGGGTTATGCTTAGAACTAATTTTAGGCCTAGGATTATGGCTAGGTTTTTTGTTAGGTTTAGGGCTAGAGTTAGGACTATGGTAAGGGTTAGGGCTACTGTTAGAGTTAAGATTAGGTTTAAAATAGGGTTAGGGCTATGGTTATGTTTAGGGCTACTCTTAGGGTTAGGGTTATGGTTAGGTCTAGTGTTAGTACTAGGTTTTGGGTTGGGGTCAGGATTAGAGATATGTTAATGTTAGGGTCAGGGTCAGTGTTCCAGATAAAATTAAAGTTAGGGTTATAACCAGAATAAGGACTAGTGTTAGGTCTCGTGGTTGGGTAAGTGTTTAGTTTAGATCAAGGGTTATTGTAAGGGCTAGAAATAAAATTTTGTTTAGGTCTACGGCTAGATTTATAGCTATATTTAGGATTAGTTTTAGGTCTAGATCTAGTGTTAGGGTTAGGTATAGGTATAGGCTTACTGGTAGGGCTAATGTTAGGGTTTAGTTTAGGTTCAGGTTTAGACCTAGTGTTACTGTTAGGATCAGAATACGGGTAAGGTTTAGGGTTAGAACTAGAATGAGGGCTAGGGTTAGGACTAGTAATAGTGTTAGCGTTTAAGTTAGGCTAAGGTTTAGGGTTAGGACTAGGATTAGCATTTGGCTTAAGATTTGGCTTAGGGTAAGGGATAAGGTTAGAGCTAGGTTTAGGGCTAGAGTTAGGGTTAGGACTAGTGTTAGGGTTAAGATTAAGGTTTAAGCTAGGGTCAGGACTAGAATTAGGGGTAGAATTAATGTCAGGTTTAGGGCGAGGGTTATGACAACTATGAATGTACAAACTAGGGTTACAATTAGGGCTAGTTTTAGGGTTGAGTTTAAGGCTAGATCTGGTGTTAGGATTAATTTAAGGTTAGGGTGATATTTGGAGCTAGGATTAGTGTTAGGATCAATGTCAGGTTAAAGGTTATTTTTAGAGTGAGGGTTAGGGTTAGATGTAGGTTTATGGTTTGGTTTAAGTTAACTGTTAGGGTTAGGGATATGGCTTGGTTTTGTTTTAATACTAGGGCTAGAGGTAAGGCAAGTTTTAGGGTTACCATTATTATTAGGGATAGTGTTAGGGTTTTGTTTAGAATTGTGTTTATGGTTAAATTTGGAGTTAGGTTTAAATTTAGAGTTATATTTAGATCCAGGTTTGGGCTAGTGCTAAAGATAGAACTAGTGATAGGGCTAGGGCAAAAGTTAGAGTTAGTCTTATGGCTAGGTTTAGGGTTAGGATAGGACTAAATTAGTGTTAGTGCTAGGCTTCTTGTTAGGGTTAGGACTAGGGTTAGGGCAAGGTTTATGGTTATGTTTAAGATTATGGTTATCTTTAAGATTATGGTTAGGTTTAGGGTAAGGGATTGGTTATAGCTAGGTTTAGGACTAGGGCGATTGTTAGAATTAGGGTTGAACCTCGGGTTATGGTTCGGGTTAGGATTAAGGCTAGGTTTAGGGTTAGGGCTAATTTCAGGTCCAGCTTTACAGTTAAAGACAATTTTATTGTTAGATTAGATGTAGTGTAAGGGTTAAGTTTTTGGTTAGGTTCAGGTTTAGAGCTAAGGGTATTGTTTGGGTCAGGGTCATGATTAGTGTTTGGGATAAGTTAAGGGCTCAAATTAGCATAGGGTTAGGATTAGGGTAATGATATAGTTAGGTTTAGGTTTCAAGTTAGTTTCAGGGTAATAGATAGGCTTAGGATTAGGGATATGGTAAGGTTTAGTTCTAGAGTTAGCATTAGGGTTAGGATTATTTTTAGGGTGATGGATAAGGTTAGATCTAGGGTTATAGCTAAGGTTATGGTTATTATTAGTGCTAGGTTTAGGGTCATGATTACAGTTAGGGTTTAAGCTCAGTTTAGGGATCAGATTAGGCTAGGTTTTTGGTTAAGTTATGGCTATGGTTAGAATAATTGCTAATGTAAGTACTAAGGTTACAATTAGGGATAGTTTTAGGTTTAGGGTTAGGGTTAGGGATAGGTCTAGTGTTAGGGTTATGTTTAGAGTGGTGTTTAAAGCTAGGGTTAGTGTTAGCGTCAGCATCAGGGTTTGGGTTCGTTTTAGGGTTCTGCTTAAAACTCGAATTAGGGCTATGGTTAGGGCTAGGTCTAGGGTTAGGGTTTGGTTTAGGTTAAGGGTTAGGTTAGGGCTATGCCTCAGTTTTTTATTAGGGCTAGGACTAGAGTTAGGGCTAGTTTTGGGAGCAGCATTAGGGTTAGGGTTTGGTTTAATGTTAGGTTTAGGCTTAGGCTTTGCATTAGGGTTAGATTTAGAGTAAAGTTTAGATCTAGGGTTAGGACTCAGCCTAAAAAAATTGTTAGGGTTAGGCCTAGGTTTAGGGCTAGGTTTAGTGTTTCAGTAAGGGATAGTTTTAGATTTAGTTTTAGGGCTAGGGAGAGAGTTAGACAGTTTTAGGTCTAGGGTTAGGGTTAGGTTTAGGGATAGGGCTAAGTCAAGTCTAAGATTAGGGATAGTGTTGCTTTTAAATTAGGCCTAGGTTTAAGGTTACATTATGATTAAGGCTATGTTTAGTGCTAATATGTGGTTTAGGTTTGAGGTTAGCTTTAGGGCTCAAATTAGCATTAGGATTACGGTTAGGGTAATTATAGTGTTAGATTTATGGTTCAGGTTAGGTTTAGGGCAATTGATAGGATTGGGGTTAGTCATAGGTTTTGGATTAGGCCTAGGGTTAGCATTAGGAAAAAACTTATTTTTAGGGTTAGAGTTAAGTTAGGGCTAGGGTTACGGTTAGCATTAGGTCTTGAGATAGGGTTAGGCCTAGCATTAGCATTAGAAATATGGGTTATTATTAGGGTAATTAATACAGTTAGAGCTAAGTTAATAGCTAGACTTATGGTTAGGATTAGGTCTTGAATAAGTATTAAGGTATGGGTTAGAACTAGGTTTAGGGTTAGTGTTTTGTTTAGTGTAAGAGTTAGGTTCTGAGCTATGATTAGGTTTAGAGCAAGGGTTAGGTTCAGAGTTATGTTTAGGGTATGTTTATGATAAGATTACAGTAGGTTTAGGGTTAGGTTTAGGGTTAGGGGAATGGCTATAATTAAGTTTAGGTTTAGGGTTAGGGTAAAAATTATGGTTAGATGTAGGTTTAGGGTTAGGGACAGGGCTAAATTTAAGTTTAGGGTTAGGGTTAAGTCTATGGTTATGTTTATGTTTAGGTTTCAGGTTTAATTTATGGTTAGAGCTATAGCCAGTATTAGTTTAGGGCTAGGTTTAAGGTTAGTTTTCCTGTTTAGGGTTAGGATAATTGTTATGGTTAAGGCTAGGGTTACTATTATTTTTGGGGGTCAGGGTTAGGATAATGGGTAAGTTTAGAGCTAGAGTTAGGGCTTGTGTTAAGGTTAGAATTAGGACTAGGTTTAGGGTTAGATTCAGGGATAGTTCTAGATTTATTTTTATGGTAAACATAAGGTTTTGAGCTAGAATTAGGACTAAGGCAAGGGTTAGGCTTGAGTTTGGGCTAGGGTTAGGATTAGGGTTATGTTTAGGGCTAGGTTAAGGCCTAGGATTATTTCTAAGTTTTGTGTCAGGTTTAGAACTAGGGTTTGTTTTAGGCTCAAGATAAGTGTTAGGGTTAGCGTTCAGGTTTGAGATAGTGGTAGGATTAGGGTTAGGGTTAGGGTTAGAGCTAGAATGAGGGCTAAGATCAAGACTATTAATAAGGTTAGAATTTTGGTTAGCCTAAGGATTAGGCATATGTCTAGGCTACCATTAGGGTTAGGGTTATTCATAGGGTAAGGGATAGCCTTAGAGCTAGGGTTAGGGCTGGAGTTAGGGTTAGAGTTAAATCTAGGTTTAGGGCTTCAATTAGGGCTAGTTTTTGGGTTAGGTTTAGGGCTAATTATAGGGCAATGGCTAATGTAAGAAGTAGGGTTACAATGAGGATTAGTTTTAGTGTTCAGGTTAGGAGTAGGTCTAGTGTCAGGGTTAGGTTTAAGCATAGAATGATATTTACAGCTAGGGTTAGTGTTGGGATATGAGTCAGGGTCAGGGTTAGGGTTAGAAATCAAATTAAAAATAGGCTTACTTTTAGGTTTTAGTTTAAGATTAGGAGGGTGTTTAAAGCTAGGATGAGTGTAAGGATATGAGTCAGAGTCAGGGTTAGTTTTAAGGTTAGGGTGAGGATTCGAATTAATGCTGTGATTAGGTCTAAGTGGAGTGTTAGGTTTTGGTTTAAGTTAATGTTTATGGTTAGGGTTATTACTCAGTTTTGTTTTACTGCTAGGGTTCGGGTTAGGGCTAGTTTTAGGATTATAGCATTAGGGTTAGGGCTTATTTTAGTGTTTGGCTTAGGCTTAGGATTAGGGTTAGATTTCGTGATAGGGTTAGATCTAGGGTTAGGGCTAGGACTAAAAATAGGGCAAGGGTTAGGACTAGGTTTAAGATTATGGTAATGGATAGGCTTAGAAGTAGGGATCGGGATAGTGTCAGAGTTAGAGTTAGCCTTAGGGCTTAGGTTAGGGTTAGGTTTATGTATGAGTTAGTGTTATGGCCAGTTTTGGGGTTTGCTCTTGGTTTAGGGCCAGTTTTAGACCTAGAGTTTGTGTTAGAGTCAGAGTAAAGGTCAGGGTTAGCATAAGGGTTTGGGATAAAATTAGAGCTAGAATGAGGGCTAGGGTCAGGACTATTAATAGGGTTCGATTATTTGTTAGCCTAAGGATTAGGGATAGATCCATGTTTACCATTAAATTTGCCATTTCATTTAGGGTAAGGGAGAGAGTTAAAGCTAAGTTTAGGGTTAGGGTTGAAGTTAGGCTTAGGGTTTGGATTAGGGCTAGTTTTGTGTTAGGGTTAGGACTAGAATTAGGATAATCGCTAATATAAGAACTAGTGTTACAATTAGGGTGAGTTTTAGGTTTAGGGTTAAGGTTATGGGTAGTTTTAGTTTTAATGTTTGGGTGATATTTAGAGCTAGGGTTTGTTTTAAGATATGAGTCAGGCTCAGGGTTAGGGTAAGGACTCCCATAATAGCTAGGGTTACTGTTAAGTTTTGGTTTAAGTTTAGGATGGTGTTTCAAGCTAGGGTGAGTTTAGCATGTGAGTCAGTGTCAGGTATACTTTTAAAGTTAGGGTTAGGACTCGAATTAAGGTTATGGTTAGGTCTAGATGTATATTTAGGTTTTGTTTTAAGTTATGTTTAGGCTTAGGGCTATTGCTTTTTTGTTGTTGTTCTACTAGTGGTAGGGTAATGACTAGTTTTGCTATTAGTGTTAGTATCAGGTTTAGTGTTACCATGAGGTTTAGGCCTACAACTAGGGCTAGGACTAAAAATTAGGCAAAGGTTAGGGCTAGGGTTAGGGTCGTGATAAGGGCTAGGATTAAAACTAGTGTTAGAACTAATATAAGAATTATTGTTAGTCTTAGGCTTAAGGTTAGGGTTAGGGTTAGGAATAGGACTAAATTAGGGCTAGGATTAGTTCTATGTTTAGTATTCAGTTTAATCATAGAATCAGGGTTAGATTTAGGATTTAGTTTAGGGTAAGGGATGGTGTTATTCTAGTTTTAGAAGTAGGGTGATGTTTAAAATTAGGGTTATGATTAGGGTTATGATTAAGGTTAGGTGTAGGGCTAGGATGAGGGCTTGGGTTTGTTTTAGGTTCAGGGCTAGGATAAGAATTATGGCTAATTTCAAGTCTAAAATTTTGTTTAAAGATAGTTTTACGGTTAGGATTATGGGTATGTGTAGTGTAAGGTTTAGTTTTAGGGTTAGGGTCAGGTTTAGGGCTACGGGTATCATTAAGGTGAAGGTATATGTTAGGGTTTTGAATAGGTTAAGTCTTAAAGTTAGGAATTGAATTATCATTAGGGTAAGGATTTGGGTAATGATAGGGTTAGAACTAGGGTTTATGTTAGGTTTAGGGAAATGGATAGGAATAGGATTAGGGGTAGGGTTAGGTTTAAGCCTAGGGTTAGAATTAAGGTTAGGTTTATTGTTATGGTAATGTATAGGGTTAGTGCTATGGTTATGGTTATAATTAGGGTTAGGGCTAGTGTTAGGGTTATGATTAGGATTAAAGCTCAGGTTAGGGCTCAGAATAGCCTATGATTTGGGTTAAGTTAATGCTAGCATTGCCATTACAGCTAATGTAAGTACAAGGGTTATGATTAGGGTAGTTTTAGGGTTAAGGTTAAGGCTAGATTTAGTGTTAGGTTTAGTGTTAGGATTAGGGTGAGGTTTAGAGGTAGGATTAGTGTTAGTGTCAGAGTCAGTGTCAGGTTTAGTTTTAGGGTTCACCTTAAAACTCGAATTAGGGCTACATTTAGGGGTAGGTGTATGGTTAAGGTTTGGTTTAGTTTAAGGGTTAGGGAAAGATCTTATGGCTTGGTTTTGTTTTAGGGCTAGGGCTAGAATTAGGGCTAGTTTTAGAGTTAGTTTTAGAGTTAGGGCTATTGTTAGGGTTAGGGTTAGGCTTCGGGTCAGTGTTAGATTTAGAGATAGATTATGGTCTATAGTTAGTGATTGGGCTATGGATAGGGCAAGGATTAGGACTAAGTTTAGGGCTAGGGTTAGGGTTATGTTAAGGAATAGGTTTAGAATTAATAATAGGGCTAGTGTGAGAATTAGATTTATTCTTAGCTTTAGGGTTATATTTAGGTTTAAAGATAAGTTGAAATTATGGCTAACATTAGGGCTAGGGTTAGTATTGGTGTTAGAGCTAGGAATAGGGTTAGGATTAGGATTAATCTAGGTTTGGTGCTATTATAAAGGCTGGTGTTTTTGTTAGGGTTAAGGCTAAGATTAGGGCTAGGGCTAATGTCAGGTGGGGGGTTACGGTTGAGGAGAGGACAATTTTAGAATTAGGTTTATGGCTAGGTCTAGTTTAAGGGTTATGTTTAATTTTATGGGTCAGGTTTAGAGCTAGGAGAATTATTAGGTTCAGGATCAGGTTACTGTTTTGTTGAGGTTAGGGTTAAGGATTAGGTCTCAAATAAGCATTAGGGTCAGGGTTATGGTAATGATAGGTTTTTGTTTAGGGTTCAGGCTAGGATTACAGTAATTGATAGGGTTAGTTGCAGCAATAGGGTTGGTGTTAGGCCTAGGGTTAGCATTAGAGTAAGGGTAATGGTTAGCATAATAGATAGGGTTAGAGCTGAGTTTAGGGCTAGATTTATGGTCAGGAATATGTCTTAAGTTAGAGTTAGGGTTAGATCTAGGGTTAGTGTTAGGATTATTTTAGCATAAGTGTTAGGTTTTGAGCTATGGTTAGAGCTAGGGTGAGGGTTAGGTTTAAAGTTAGGTTTAGCGATAAGATTTGAATAAGGTTAGGGTAAGGATTGGATTAAGGCTAGCATCATCATTAGGGGTTGGGTTAAGGTTAGAGTAATGGATATAGTTATATGTAGCCATAGGGTTATGGTTAGTGTTAGATTGAGGTTTATGTTTAGAGTTAGGGCTATGTTTATGTTTAGGTTTATGTTAAGGATTAGGATTGAGCTAAAATTAGGTCTAATGCAAGTGTGAGGTTTAGGGATAGGTCTACTGGTAGTTTCCTAGTTAGTTTTAGGGTTAGGGTTAGGGCTAGGGTTATCAATAGGTTTAGGTTTAGTTTTAGGATATTGGGTAGGTTTAAAGCTAGGTTTAGGGCTAGGGTTAAGTTTAGGATTAGGGCTACTTTTAGAAGTATATTTAAGTATAGGTGTATGTTTATGTTTGGAATAAAAGTCAGGCTTTGAGCTAGGGTTAGGACTAATCAAGTGTTAGGTTATGGTTATGGTTAGGGTTAGGGTTAGTGTTATGCTTAGGCCTAAGATTAGCTCTAATTATTGTGTTAGGTTTAGGCCTAGGGTTAGAGATGTGGGTAATGTAAGATTGAGGGTTATGATTAGGGCCAGTTTGAGGGTTAGGATTTTTTTTTAGGTCTAGTGTTAGTTTTAGATTTTTGGTTAGGGTCAGGTTTAGAGTTAGGTTTACTCTTATACACAGGGAGGGCCAGTGTTAGGGATTGAATTAGAGTTAGGGTTACTGCCAGAATTAAACTAGGTTTAGGTCTAGGGGTAGGGTTGCTGTTTGTGTTAGTTTAAGGGTTACTTTAAGGAATAGGGATAGGTTATTGTTTAGGTCTATGGCTACAGTTAAGGCTAGATTTAAGATTTAGTTTAGGTCTAGGACTAGTGATATGGTTTGGTTTAGGGTTATTCCGCAGTCTGGCTGGGCACAAAATCACCAGCCACTCAAACAGGAACAAACTTTATTTTGAAACTCCCGCCAATGCCCTGTATGCTCTCGGAAAATATGCCAACCCACACACGCAGTATTGTCCCAGACACACACTCCAACAGGAAATCACTCCTCAGGAATTCCCTCCTCCCACAGTTCCCCAACCAGTGGGAACTTTCCAGGAGTCCCTTAGCAGGCAGAGGTGGACAGCAGGGGTGTAATATCCATATGAATGCAGATTTGAACATAATCATATCATCTCAATGGCTTGCTGGCATCACCTTTCAACCAAAAATGTCATGCATAATACTACTTGGCTATGGCTCTTAGCAAGGTTAGGGCCAGGTTTGGACCTAGGGTTAGTGTTAGTGTCAAAATAATGTTAAGGGTTAACATTAGGGTATAGAATAGGTTTAGAGCTACAGTGAGGGTAGGGTTATGACTATCAATAGGGTTAGAGCTTTGGTTAGCTTGAGGATCAGAGATAGGTCTAGGGTTACAATTAGGGTTAGTGTTTCACTTTGAATAAGGGACAGGCTTAGAACTAGGGTTGGGAGTAGAGTTAGGGTTAGGGTTATGGTATGATCTAGGTTTAAGGCTCAGATTAGGGCAAATTTTTGTGTTAGGATTAGGGCTAAATTTGTGGCAATGGATAGTGTAAGAAATACATTACAGGGCTGGGGATGTGGCTCAAGCGGTGGCACGCTCGTCTGGCATGCGTGCGGCCTGGGTTCGATCCTCAGCACCACATACCAACAAAGATGTTGTGTCCGCCGAGAACTAAAAATAATAAATATTAAAAATTCTCTCTTTCTCTCCTTTCTCACTCTCTCTTAAATAAAATGAAAGAAATACATTACAAGTAAGGTTAGAGGTAAGAGTAGGTCTAGTGTTAGGGTTAGGTTTAATGTTAGCATGGTATTTATAGCTAGGTTAGCATTAGGATATGATTCAGGGACAATGTTAGTTTTAGGGTTACTGTTAGAACTCAAATAAGGGCTAGGATTATGGTTAGGGTTCAGTTTAATGTTAGGGCTGTCTTTAGAGCTAGGGTGACTGTTAGGATATAAGTCAGTGTCAGGGTTAGTTTTAAGGTTAGGGTTATGACTCGAATTAAGGCTACAGTTACTTTTAGGGTTCGGTTTAAGATTAGCGTGATATTTAGACCTAGGATGAGTTTTAGGATATGATTCGGGTTCAGTGTTAGTTTAAGGTTCTGGTTAGGACTCGAATTAGGGCTAGGGTTAAGTCTAGGTGTAGTGTTAGTGTTTGATTTAAGATAAGATTTAAAATTAGGATTATTGCTCAGTTTTTATTTGAGAGAGAGAGAGAGAGAGAGAGAGAGAGAGAGAGAGAGAGAGAGAGAGAGAGAGTTTAATATTTTTATGTTTAGATGTTTAGTTTTTGGTGGACACAACATTTTTTTTAGTTATATTTTTATTGTTGCTGAGGATTGAACCCAGCACCCTGAGCATGCCAGTCTAAATTGCTACCGCTTGAGCCACATCCTCAGGCCCTATTGTTAAATTTTGTCTTTATTCTAGGTTATATGATTATCATTAAGATTAGGGCCAGTTTTTTTGTTAGGCTTAGGATTAGGGTTAGGTTAAGATTTGGAGTTAGAGTTAGATCTATGGTTAGGGGTAGGTCTTAGTATAGGTCAAGTGTTAGAGCTAGGTTTAGGGTTATGCTAAATGATAGGAATAGAACTAAAGATAAGGCTAAGGTGAGAGTTAGAGTTAGTCTTAGGGGTAGGGTTATGGTTAGTTTTAGGGATAGGGTTAAATCAGAGCAAGATTAGAACTAGAGTTAGTGTTCAGCTTAGGCCTAGCATTAGGTCTAGGTTCAGGGTTAAGTTTAGGGTAAGGGATGTGTTATAGCTAGGTTTAGAGGTAGAGTGAGGGTCAGAATTAGGTCTAGGGCTAGGGTTATAGTTAGAGTTATGATTAGGGCTAGATTAAGGGCTAGGATGAGGGCTGGGGTTTGTTGTAGGATTAGGTTTAGATTAGGGCTAGGAATAATGACAGGTCTAGTGTTACATTTAGAAGAAGATTTAGGATTATGTTTATGTCTTAGTCTAGGGTAAGTGTTAAGTTTAGGGTAAGGGTCAGTTTTAGAGCTATGGGTATTTTTAGGTTCAGGGTCAGTGTTATGGTTTGTATTAGGTTAAGATTTAGGGAGAGGGCTCAAATGAGCATTAGTGTTAGAGTTAGGATTAGGATAATAAATAGGGTTAGGTTTAGGGTTCAGGGTAGTTTTAGGGTAATGGAGAGATTTAGGGTTTGCAATAGGGTTAGAGTTAGGACTAGGATTAGCATTAGCAAAATGGTTATTCATAAGGGTAATGTATAGGGTTAGGGTTAGGGCTAGGGTTAGGGTTATTTTTAGGGATAAGTCCAGGATTATATTCAGGCCAAAGATTAGGCTGAGCTATGGTTAGGGCTAATGTGAGGGTTAGGTTTAGGGTTAGGGCTAAATTTAGTGTTAGGGTTATGCTTATGGTAGGTTTAGGCCTTGGGTTAGAGATAGGTTTTGTATTAGGTTTAGATCTAGGGTTAGTGCTTTGGGTGATGTAAGATATAGGGTTCTAATTCTTACTAGTTTTAGGGCTAGGGTTATGGCTAGTTCCAGTGTTAGATTTAGATTTTGGTTTAGAGTCATTTTTAGAGCTAGGTTTAGTGTTAGTGTCAGGGTCAGTGTTCAGATTAGAGTTAGAGTAAAAGCCAGAATCAGGAGTAGGGTTAGGTTTGGGGGTACTGTTATTGTTTGGTTTAGGTTAAAGGTTATTTTAGGGATAGGACTAAGTTTTTGTTTAGGTCTTGGGCTAGAGTTATTGCTAGGTTTAGGATTAGGTTTAGGTCTAGGGGTTGTGTTAGGGTTAAGTTTTGGTAGAAGTTTACTGGTAGGAGTAGTTTCAGTGTTCAGTTTAGGGTTAACTTCAGGTTTAGACCTATGATTAGTGTTGTGGTCAGAATAAGGGTGAAGTTTAGGGTTAGGTTTTGGGTTAGGTTTAGAGCTAGAATGAGGGCTAAGGTTTGGACTAGTAATAAGATTAGTGTTTGATTTAGGCTAAGGATTACGATTAGGACTAGGGTTAGCATTATGGATAGTGTTTGGCTTAGGATAAGGGATAGGGTTAGAGCTAGGTTTAGAGTTATGTTTAGGGTTTAGGTAAGGTTTAGGTTTAGGGATAAATCTAATTTTAGGGCTCAGCTTAGGGCTATTTTTGTTTTGGGGTTAGGACTAAGGTTAGGACTATGGCTAATGTAAGAACTAGGGTTATTATGAGGGTTATTAAGAGGGTTAGGGTTTGGGCTAGGAATGGTGTTAGCATTTGCCTTATGGTTAGGGTAATATATAGAGCTAGGGTTAGTGTTAGGGTTAGTTTTAGTCCTAGGACTCAAATTTGATCTAGGGTTATGGCTAGTTTTAGGGTTAGGATTTACTTTAGGTTTGGTTTAGGGTTAGGGTAATGGCTCAGTTTTTTTAAAGGGCTAGGGCTAGTATTAGTTTTAGTTTAATGATTAGCGATAGTGTTCAGATAGTGGTAGTGTTAGGTTTAGGCTTAAGCTTAGGGCTAGATTTAGAGTTTATAACCATAATTTAGAGTTATGGTAAGATGTAGGGTTAGGGCTAAGGTTGGGGATAGTGTTAGGGTTAGGGTTAGGTTTGGGGTAAGATTTACAGAAATAGACAGGTTTAGAAATAGACATAGGGCTAGGTTAAGAGTTAGAGTTATTCTTAGGGATAGAGTTATGGATTTACTTAGGGTTAGGGTAAAATTAGGGCTAGATTAGCACTATGTTTAGTGCTAGGGTTAGGCCCATGTTTAGGGCTAGAATTAGAGTTAGTGTTAGTGTTAGTGTTATGGTTAGTTTTAGGAGAATGGATTAGGTTTTGGCTAGGTTCAGGGGTAGGGTGAGGGTTAAAATTAGGTATAAGAATGGTGTGAGTGTTTGGGTTAAGATTAAGGCTAGGTTTAGGGCTAAAATGAAGGCAAAGGTTTGTGTTATGGTTAGAGCTAGGATTAGAGCTAGGGCTAATGATTTAGAGTAAGGGTCAAGTTTACAGTTAGTGTTAAAGTTATGAATAGTGTTAACTTTAGGTTTATGGCTAGTTCTAGTGGAAAGTTAGGCTTAGGGTAAATGTCAGGTTTAGATCTAGGTGTATTATTATGTTTAGGGTCTGGTTTAGGGTTTGGTTTAAGATAAGGTTTAGGGTTAGGGCTCAAATTAGCTTTAGGGTTAGGGTCAATGTAATAGATAGTGTTAGGTTTAGGGTTCAGGTTAGGTTTAGAGAAATAGATAGCGTTAGTGTTAGCAATAGTATTAAGTTAGGCCTAGGGTTAGCATTTGGGTTTGGTTTATGTTTAGGGTAAAGAATAGGGTTAGTGCTAGTGTTAGGGCTTGTGTTAACATTAGGATTTTTTCTTGGTTTAGAGGTAGGCCTAGGGTTAGAGTTAGTGTTAGTTTTAGCAGAAATGTTTGGGTTTGAGCTAGGGTTAGGGCTAGGGTCAGGGTTAGAGTTAGAGTCAGGGATATGGTGAGGGTTAGGGTTAAACTTATGGCTTAGTTAGCTTTAGGGTTAGGTTTATGTTTAAGGTAATGAATAGAATTTGTGCTAGGTTTTGTGCTATAGTTACAGTTAGGATTAGGGCTAGGTTTAGGGTTAGGTTGAGGGTTAGGGCTATTGCTATGTTTAGAATAAAGATTAGAATTTGAGTAGGGTTTGGGCCAGGGCCAGTGTTAGGGTTAAGGTTAATGCTAGGGATAGGGTTAGGGTTATGCTTAGGTCTAGGTTTAGGGCTAGGATAAGGGCTAGGTTGTTTGTGAGGTTTATGACTAGTGTTGGGTGTATGGATAATGTAAGAGCTAGTGTTATGGTTTTGGGTAGATTTAGGGTTTGTCTAGTGTTAGAGTTAGTTTTTCAGTTAGGATAAAGTCTAGAGCTATGGTTTGTGTTTCTCAGGTTAAGTCTAGGGTTATGGTTAAGGATAGATATAGGGTTATGTTTATGGCTAGGTCTAGTTTAAGAGTTAGATCTAGGGTAAGGGTCAAGTTTAAAGC
The DNA here is from genome assembly GCF_052094955.1 of Ictidomys tridecemlineatus. Taxonomy (NCBI): domain Eukaryota; kingdom Metazoa; phylum Chordata; class Mammalia; order Rodentia; family Sciuridae; genus Ictidomys; species Ictidomys tridecemlineatus. The sequence goes on from NC_135478.1 coordinate 62,971,888, forward strand.
TAGATGTATTATTAAGGTCAGGATATGGCTTACGGTTCAGTTTAGGTTAAGGTTTAAGTTTACGGCTTTAATTAGCGTTAGTGTTAGACTTAGGGTTAGGGTAATGAATAGGCTTAGGATTAGAGTACAGGATAGTTTTAGGGTAATGGATAGGTTTAACGATTGTGATAGTGTTAGGGTTTAGCCTAGTGTTAGAATTAGGGTTAGGATTAGGTTTAGGGTGATGGATAGGATTGAAGCTGGTTTTAGGGCTAGGGTTATGGTTAGGATTAGGCCTAGGGTTAGGGTGGTGTATAAAATTAGAGCTATGGTTATGGGTATGTTTAAGGGTAGGATTAGGGCTAGGGTTAGTTTAGGTTTTGAGATAGGGCTAGGGTTATGTTTAGGGTAAAGTTTAGGCTTTGAACTAGGGTTAGGTCTAAGGGGAAGGTTAGGGTTAGGGATAGGGCTACTGGTAGTTTAGGCTTACATTTAGGGCTAGGTTTAGGCCTAGGATTAGGGCTAGATTTTGTGTTATTTTAGGCCTAGGTTTAGGGCCATGTGTAGTTAAGAGCTACGGTTATGATTAGGGCTCATTTTAGGGTTGGGGTTTTGGCTAGGTGTAGTGTTAGGATTAGGTTTTGAGTTAGGGTGAGCTTTGGAGCTAGGTTTATGTTAGAGTGAGTATTGGGGTTACTGCCAGAATTAGGCCTAGGTTTAGCTGTAGAAGTAGGGTTAGTGTTTGGGTTATGGTAAGGGTGATTGTTAGGGCTATGGCCAGGTTGTTGTTCAGGTCTAGGTCTAGAGTTATATCCAGAATTAGGATTAAGTTTAGGTCTAGGACTAGTGTAAGGTTTAGGATTAGGTATAGGATTACCAGTATGTCTAATGTTAGAGTTCAGGTTCGGGTTAGGGTAAGGTTTAGACCTAAGTTTAGTTTTAGGGTCAGTATAAGTTTCAGGGTTAGGATTAAGGTTTGGGTTATTGTTAGAGCTAGAATGAGGGCTAGGGTGGGACTAGTAATAGGGTTAAGATTTGGGTTAGGCTATGGATTAGGGTTAGGACTAGGGTTAGCATTAGGTTTATGGTTTGGCTTACGGTAACAAATAGGATAAGAGCTAGGGTTATGAAAGTGTTACGGACTGGTTTATGGCTAGGGTTAGTGTTGGGGTAAAAGCTAGGTTTAGTGCTCAGATTACAGCCAAGTTTGGGTCAGTTTAGGGCTAGTGTTAGGGCTACTGCTAATATACAAACTAGGGTTATGATTAGGGTCAGTTTGGGGGTTAGTGTTAAGGCTAGGTCAAGTGTTAGGTTTAGGGTTAATGTTAGCATGATGTTTAGAACTAGAGTTAGTGTTACGTTCAGGATCAGTGTTCAGGTTAGAGTTAGCTTTATGATTAAAGCCAGAATTATCAGTAAGTTTAGGTCTAAGGGTTGGGTTAGTGTTTGGTTTACATTAAATTTTATTATTAGGGCTAGGGCTAGGGCTAGGTTTTTGTTTATGTCTAGGGCTAGAGATATGGCTAGATTTAGGATTAGGTTTAGGTCTAGGGCTAGTGTTAAAGTTAGGTTTAGGAATAGGTTTATTTCTAGTGCTAGTTTTAGGGTTCAGTATATGGTTATGTTCAGGTTTAGACATACTGTTACCATTAGAGTCAGGATAAGTGTCAGGTTTGAGTTATGGTTAGAGCTAGAATGAGGGCTAGGGTTAGGAGTAGTAATGGGATTAGGGTTAGAACTAGGGTTAAACCTAGGGTTACAGCCATATTTAGGGTAGGGTTATGGCTAGTGTTAGAATTAGGTTTAGTTTTCAAGCTAGAGTTAGGATTCAGATTAGGGCTAAATTTTGGTTAGAGTTTGGGCTAGGTTTAGAGTTACAGCAATGTGTGCAATAGAGTTACTTTTTGGGCTATTTATAAGAAATTGGGGTCAGTACTAGGTCTAGTGTTAGGGTTAGGTTTAACATTAGGGTTATATTTACATCTAGGGTTAGTATTAGGGTCAAAAGTAAGGTCAGGGATAGTTTTATGGTCAGGGTTTGGACTCAAATTAGGGCTAGGGTTAGGGCTAGGTGTAGAGTTAGGTTTTGGTTTTGATTAAGCTTTAAAGATAGGGCTATGGCTCGGTTTTGTTTTAGGGCTAAGACTATGGTTAGGGCTAGTTTTAAGATTAGCATTACGTTTTTGACTAGTGTAGTAATTGTAACTCTAAATCTAACTTTAAACCTAACACTAGCACTAAAAATAAACCTATTTCTAAACCTAACCCTAACACTAGTCTTAGGTTTAGAATTAGAGAGTTAGGATTAGATCTAGGGTAAGGTCTAGGGCTAAGGATATGGCTGGTGTTAGTTCTTGATTTATAGCTAGGATTAGGGTTATAATAAAAATAGGGTTAGAGCTAGGGATAAGGCTAGAGAGAGAGAGAGAAAGTTAGTTTTAGGGCTAGGCTTAGGGTTTGGTTTGGTATATGGCTTAATTAGGGCTAGTAATAGGGCTAGGTTTATGTTTATGTTGAGGCCTAGGATTAGTTTTGGGCTTAGGGTTAGTTTTAGTGTAAATAATGGGGTTAGAGGTAGGTTTAGGGCTAAGTCGAAGTTTAGAATTTGGGTTAGGGTTGGGTTTTATTAGAGTTATGATTAAGGCTAGGTTAAGGGCTAGGATGAGAGCTAGGGTTTGTGGTTTGATTATGGCTAGAATTAGTGTTAGGGCAAATGATAGTTCTAGTGTTATGGTTAGATAGTTTTATGGTTATGTTTAGAGTGAGGGTTTAATTTAGGGTAATGTTCGAATTTAGAGGTAAGGCTATTACTAGAGTCAGGGTCATGTTTAGGGTTTTGTTTAGGATAGGGTTTAGTGTTAGGGCTCAAATTAGCATTACAGTTTGGGTTAGGGTAATGATAGTGTTATGTTTATGCTTCAGGTTTGGTTTAGCATAATTGATAGGGTTACAGTTAGGCATAGAATTAGATTTAGGCCTAGGGTTTGCATTAGAATTAGGGCTATGTTTAGGGTAATTGATAGTATTAGAGCTAAGTTTAGGGCTAGGGTTATAGATAGGATTAGGGCTAGGTTTAGGGTTAGGTTTAGGGTTAGGGCTATAGTTTGTGTTATGGTTAGGGCTAGGATTACAGCTTGGGCATAAGTCAGGTATATGGTTACATTAGGAATAGTTTTAGGGTTAGGTTTATGGCTAGGTCTTGTATATGTGTTACGTTTAGAGGTAGGTTCATGTAAGAGCTAGGTATATGATTACGGAAAGGGTCAGAGTTAGAGTTAGGCTTAGGTTAAGTTTAGGATTAAAGTAATTATAGGCTTAGGTTAGAGTAATGATAGGCTTAGGTTTAGGGTTCAGGCTAGGTTTAGGTTAATGAATAAGTTTAGGGTTAGCAAAAATTTAGGATTAGGTCTAGGTTTACCATTATGGTTATTGTTATGGTTAGGGTAATGGATAGGGTAACAGCTTGTGATAAGGCTAAGGTTATGGTTAGGATTCTGGCTAGGGTTAGCATAAGTTTTAGGGCTAGGTTTTGGGTCAGGGTTAGGTTTAAAACTAGGGTTAAGTCTCAAATAAGGGCTAGAATTTGGGTTTGGATAGGGCTAGGTTAGGGCTATGGCTAATGTATGTACTAGTGTTACAATTGATGCCGGTTTTAGGGTTAGGGTTAGGGTGATGTTTAGAGCAAGGGTTATATTTAGGGTCAGTGTCAGGGTCAGGGTTAGTTTTAGTTTTAGGTGTAGGACTCGAATTAGGGCTAAAGTTAGTTTTCGGTGTTGGGTTAGGTTTTTTTTTATGTTAAGAGTTGCGGTTAGAGCTATGGCTCAGTTTTGTTTTAGGACTAGAATTTGGAATAGTGTCAAGGTTAAGGATATTGTTAGAATAAAGTTTAGGCTTAGGGTTAGGGTTACATTTAGTGTTACAGTTGATCTAGAGTTAGGGCTTGTGCTAGGGTTAGGGATAGGGTTGGGGTTATGGTAAAGAATATAGTTAGAACTAGGAATATGTCTAGGATGAGAATTAGAGTTATTCTTAAGAGTAAGCTTAGGGTAAGGGTTAGGGCTGAATTATGGCTAGGATTAGGACTAGGGTTAGTGTTAGGGTTAAGCCTAGGGTTGGGCTAGGGTTAGGGTTAGCACAGGAGTTAGAGTTAAGTTTAGAAGAATGGGTAGGTTTATAGCTATGCGTATGGCAAGGGTGAGGGTTAGAATTAGGATTAGGCCTAGGGTTATGGTTCAGTTTAAGATTAAGGCTAAGATTAGGGCGAGGATGAGGGGTAGGTTTTTTGATAGGGTTAGGGCTACAACTCGGGCTAGGGATAATATCAGGTCTAGGGTTATGGTTAAGGGTAGTTTTAGGGTTAGTTTATGGCTAGGGCTAGTGTAAGGGTTAGGTTTATTTTAAAGGTCAGTTTTAGAGTGAGAATTATTCTTTGTGTCACGGTTAGGGTAAGGGTTAGCATTTGGTTTATGTTAAGGTTAAGGGGTTAGGGCTTGAATTAGCATTATTGTTAGGTTTAGAGTTAAGGTAATGGAAGGGTTTACTTTAGGTTTTAGTTAAAGTTTAAGGTAATGGATGGGTTAGGTTTCAGCGATTGGGTTAGGGTTTGCATTAGGGTGAGGGTTATGTTTAGTGTAATGGATAATTTTAGAGCTAGGGTTAGGGCTATGTATGGTTTGGATTCAATCTAGGATTAGGGTTAGGTTTAGGGATAGGGCTAGGTTTTTGTTTAGAGTAAGTGTTAGGGTTAGTTTAAGTGTTAGTTTAGGGTTAAGGTTATGGTTAGTTTAGGATAAGGGTTAGGGTTTGAGTAGGGTTAGGGATAGTGTGAGGGTTAGGTTTAGTTTCACTTCTGAGTTCAAGATTATGATTAGAGTTAGGTTTAGTGTTAGGGATAGGGTTTTAATTAGGGTTAGGGTTAGGGTCAGGTTAATGGATATAGTTAGAGCTAAAGTTTGGGCTAGGGTTAAGGTTAGGATTAGGGCTAGATTTTGGATTAGGATTTAGGATAGGGCTAGGGTTATTTTTAGTATAAAGGTTAGGCTTTGAGCTAGGGTTAGGTCTAAGGAGAGGGTTTGGTTTAGGACTAGGCTTAGGTTTATGCTTAGAGCTAAGTTAAGGCCTAGGATTAGATCTAGATTTTGTGTTAGGTTTAGGGCTAGGGTTAGGACTATGGATAATGTAAAAGCTAGGGTTATGTTTAGGGCTAGTTTTAGGTTTAGGGTTATAGCTAGGTCTAGTGTTAGGTCTAGATTTTGGGTTAATGTCAGGTTTAAAGCTAGTTTAAGTATTAGGATCAGGGTCAGTGTTCCACATATGGTTAGGTTTAGGGTTAGAGCCAGAATTAGGTCTAGGTTTAGGTCTAGGAATAGGGTAAGTGTTTGGTTTAGGTTAAGGTTTAGTGTTAGGGCTAGTGCTAGAATTTTGTTTAGGTTTAAGACTAGATTTATAGCTATATTAGGATTAATTTTGTGCCTAGGTCTAGTCTTAGACTTAGGTGTAATTATAGGGTAACCAATAGGTCTAGTGTTAGGTTTTTATTTAGGTTTAGGGTCAGGTTTAGACCTAGGGTTACTTTTAGGATCAGTTGAGGGTCAGGATTAGAGTTAGAATTAGAATGAGGTCTAGGGTTAGGACAAGTAATACTGTTTGTTTTCAAGGTAGGCTAAGGATTAGGGTTAGGACTAGAATAAGCATTTGGTTTAGGGTTTGTCTTAGGGTAAGGTATAGGGTTAGAGCTAGGCTTAGGGCTTGGGTTTGGGTTAGGGTTAGGGCTAGTGTCAGGGTTAAGATTAGGTCTTAAGCTAGAGTTAGGACTAGAATTAGGGGTAGGATTTGTTAGGATTAGGGCTAGGTTTCTGACAACGACTAACATACAAACTAGGGTTACAATTAAGGCTAGTTTTAAGTTTATGGTTAAGGCTAGGACTAGTGTTACGGTTAATTTAAGTTAGGGAGATGATTAGAGCTAAGATTAGTGTTAGGGTTAGCCTCAGGGTCAGAGTAATTATTAGAGTTCGGATTAGGACTAGATGTAAGGTTTGGGTTTGCTTAGTTTAAGTGTTTGGGTTAGGGATATGGCTTGGTTTTGTTTTATGGCTAGGCCCAGGGTTAAGGCAAATTTTAGGATTAGCATTATGGTTAGGGGTAGTGTTAGGGTTTGGTTTGGCTTATGATTACAGTTAAATTTAGAGTTAGGTTTAGATTTAGAGTTAGGTTTAGATTTAGATTCAGTACAGGGCTAAGTATAGAACTAGTGATAGGGCTAGGCAAGAGTTTTAGTCTTAGGGGTAGGGTTAGGCTTAGGATATGATTAGATTAGGGCTAGGATTATCTCTAGGCTTAGTGTTAGTATTAGTCCTAGTGTTAGGGTGGGATTTAGTGTTAGGTTTAGGGTTATGCTTAGGTTTGTGGTAAGGGATATGGTTATAGGTAGTTTTAGGGCTAGTGTGAGGTTTAGAAAAAGGGTTAGGGCTTGGGTTATTGTTCTGGTCAGGATTAAGGCTAGGTTTAGGGCTAGAATTATGGTTAGGGCTATTTTCAGGTCTAGGTTACAGTTAAAGATAGTTTAAGGTTAGGTTTATTGTTACGCCTTGTGTAAGCATTAGTTTTAGAGTTAGGGTCAGGTTTAGAGCTAAGGGTATTATAAGGGTCATGGTTATGATTAGTGTTTTGGATAGGTTAAGGTTTAAATTTAGGACTCAATGTAGCATTAAGGTTAAGATCAGCACAATGATAAGGTTAGGTTTAGGTTTGGCTTAAGACTCCATTTATTGCTAGGGTTAGGGCTAAGTGTAGGATTAGGGTTTGGTTAATATTAAGGTTTAGGGTTAGGTCTATTGCCTGGTTTAATTATAGAGCTAGGGCTAGGGTTAGTGCTAGATTTACTATTAGCCTTAGGTTTATGGCTAGGGTTAGGTTTAGGCTTAGGCTTATTGTTAGGGTTAGATTTAGAGTTAGGGTTAGATCTAGGGTTATGACCAGGGATATGAATAGGGCTAGGGTTAGACCTACATTTAAGGCTAGGATTAGGCTTTCAGTAAAGCATAGGTTTATAACTAGAGTTAGGGCTAGGGTGAGAGTTATAGTCTTTGGGGTAGGGTTAGGGTTAGGGATTTGGATAGGGCTAAATTAGGTTTAGGGTTAGTGTTAGGATTAGGCCTAAGGTTAGGGTTAGGGTTTTCATTAAGGTTATGTTTAGGGCTAGGATGAGAACTCGGGTTTGTTCTAGGGTTAGGGCTAGGATTATGGCTATGGCTAAAGTCAGGTTGAGATTTATGGTTAGGGACAGTTTTAGGTTTAGGTTTATGGCTAAGTCTAGTGTAAGGGTTAGGTATTGGGTAATAGTCAGGTTTAGAGCTAAGGGAATTATTAATGTCAGGGTTAGTGTTGGGATTTGGTTTAGGTTTGAGTTTAGGATTAGGGTTCGAATTAGCATTAGGTTTAGCATTAGGATAATGATAAGGTTAGCTTTAGGGTTCAAGTTAGGTTTACGGTAATTGACAGTTTGGGGGCTAGTGATAGGGTTAGGTTTTGGCCTAGGGTTTCATTAGCATAAAAGTAATGTTTAGGGTAATGGATACAGTTAAAGTTAAGGTTATGGCTAGGTTTATGGTTAGGATTAGGTCTTGAGTTAGGGTTAGTGTGAGGGTTAGAACTAGGGTTAGTTTTAGGATTATGTTTAGTGTAAGGGTTAGGTTTTGAAGTGTGGCTATGGCTAGGCTTGGGGTTAGCGTCAGGTTTAAGTCTAGGGATAGTATTATCGTCAGTTTTGGGTTAGAATTAGGGTTAGAATAAGACCTAGGTTTAGTGGTAGCGTCAGTATAAGAGTCAGGGTTAGGGTTAGAATTTGGGATAGGGTTAGAGCTAGAATGAGAGCTAGGGATAGAGCTATTAATAGAGTTAGGGTTTGGTTAGCCTAAGGATTAGGGTCTATGGTTACCCTTAGGTTTAGGGGTTTGCTTAGGGTAAGGAATTGGTTTAGAACTAGGTTTAGGGCTATGGTTAGGGTTAGAGTTAAGGTTAAATATATTTTTAGGGCTCGGGTTAGGCCTAGCATTTGTGTTAGAGTTAGGGATAGAATTAGGGCCACAGCTAAAGTAAAAACTAGGGTTAAAATTAGATTAGTTTTAGTGTTATGGTTAGGTTTAGTGTTAGGGTTAGGTTTAAGTTTAGGGTGATATTTATAACTAGGGTTTGTGTTAGGATAAGAATTAGGTCTGGGTTTGTTTTAGGGTTAGAGATAGGACTCGAATTATTGGTAGGGTTATTCTTAGCATTCAGTTTAAGGAGAGGGTGGTTATTAGAGCTTGGTTGAGTTTTAGGATATGCATCAGGGTCAGTGTTGGTTTTAAAGTTAGTGTTAGTACTTAAATTAGGGCTAGGGTTAGATCTAGGTTTAGTGTTAGGGTTTGGTTTAAGTTAATGTTTAGGGTTAGTTCTATAGCTTGGTTTCGGTTGAGTCCTAGGTTTAGGTTTAGGAATACTGTAAGTGTTAAGCTTATGCTTAGTGATAAGGTTAGATTTAAAGTTAGGGTTATATCTAGGGTTAGGGTGGAACTAAGTATAGGGCAAGTGTAAGGGTTAGGGTTAGGATTATGTTACGTGATAGGGTTATAACTACGGATAGGTATAGGCCAAGAATTAGAGTCTTAGGGCTAGGGTTAGTATTAGGGTTGGAGATAGGGGTAAATTAGTGCTAGAATAAAGGCTAGGTTTATTGTTTGGCTTAAGCCTAGAGTTTGGGTTAAGGTTAGGTTTAAGTTTGGGGTAAGAGATAGCATCATAGCTAGATATAGTGGTAGGATGAGGGTTACAATTTGGGTTAGGGGTAGGATTAGGGTTAGGGTTATTATTAAAACTAGGTGTAGTAATAGAATAAAGGATAGGGTTTGTTTTAGGTTTAGGACTAGGATTAGGGCTAGGGCTCTTTTCAGGTCTAGAATTATGGTAAAAGATAGTTTTAGGGTTAGGATTATGGCTAAGTCTAGGGAAAGGTTTAGGTGTAGGTTTACGTTCAAGTTTAGTGCTAGAGTTTTTATTAGAATCAAGGTCAGGATTAGGGTTTGGGATAGGTTAAGGTTTAAAGTTATGGCTTGAATTAGTGTTACTGTTAGGGTTAGGGTAATGATAGGGTTAAGTTTAGGTTCAGGTTGGGTTCAGGATAATAGTTTAGGTTAAGATTAGATTTCATGCCTAGGGTAAGCATTAGGGTTATGATTTTGTTTATGGCAATGGATAGAGTTAGAGATCAGTTTAGGGCTAGGTTTATGGTTACAAATAGGGCTAGAGTTAAAGCTACGATTAGGGCTAGGTTTGGGGTTAAGTTAGGGATAGGGTTAGGGTTAGGGCTAATGTAAGTTCTGGGGTGATGTTTAGGGCTAGTTTTAGGGTTTTAAAGCTAGTGTTAGTGTTAAGGTTAGGGTGATATTTAGAGCTAATAATGTTAGGGTTAGTTTCAGGTTCAGGTTTAGTTTAAGGGTTCGGCTTACAACTCATATTAGGGCTAGGGTTATGGCTGGGTTTAAGGTTCGGGTTTGGTTTAGGTTAAGGGTTAGGTTTATAACTATAGCTAGGTTTTGTTTTAGGGCTAGTTTTAGGATCAGTGTTATGGTTTGGGCTAGTGTTAGGTTTTGGCTTAGTCTTTGGTTTAGGGCTCAATTTAGAGTTAGGTTTTTTCTAAGGTTAGTGCTAGGGCTAAGGATAGGGCAAGGGTTAGGTCTAGGGTTAGGGTTATGGTAAGTGATAGGGTTAGAATGAGTGCAAGGTCTAATGTTAGATTTAGAGTTAGTCTTAGGACTAGTATTAGGAATATAAATAAATTAGGGCGAAGATTAGGGCTAGGATTAGTGTCAGAGATAGACCTAGAGTTTGGTTTAGGATTGTAATTAAGGCTCTGTTTAGAGCTAGGATAAGGGCTAGGGTTTGTGTTAGGGTTAGGGCTAGAATTAGAGCTAGGGCTAATGTCGGGTCTAGGGTTACAGTTATGGATAGTTTTAAGGAAAGGTTTACAGCTAGGTCTATTTTAAGGGTTAGATATAGGATAAGAGTCAGGTTTAGAGATAGGGGAATTATTAGAGACACAGTCATGTTTAGGGACTGGTATAGTTTTGAGTTTAGAATTATGGCTCAAATTAGAGTTAGAGTTAGCGTTATGGTAAAGATAGGGTTAGGTTTAGGATTTAGGTTATGTTTAGGGTAATTGATTGTTTTGGAGATAGTGATAGGATTAGGGGTAGTCTTAGGGTTAGCATTAAGATAAGGGTTATGTTTAGAGTAATGGATACAATTAGAGTTAATATTATGGCTACGGTTATGGTTAGGATTAGGTCTTTTGTTAGGGTCAGGGTGAGTGTTAAGATTAAGACTAGGTTTGTGGCTTGCATGAGGGTTTGAGTTAGGGCTAGGGCTAGGAATAAGATTAGGGCAAATGTCAGGTCAAGCATTACATTTAAGGGTAGTTGTAGAGTTTGGTTATGAATAGGTCTACTGTAAGGGATAGGTTTAGGAAAAAGGTCAGGTTTAGAGCTAGGTGTATTATTACGGTCAGGGTCAGGATTAGGGATGAATTTTGGTTAAGGTTTAGGGTAAAGACTCAAATTAGCATTAGGTTTAGAGTAATGGATATGGTTAGAGTTAAGGTTCACGTTAGGTTTAGGGTTTTGAATAGCTTTAGGGATAGCTATACAGTTAGGTTTATTCCTATTGTTAGCATTTGTGTTAGGCTTAAGTTTAGGGTAAAAGGTAGGTATACAACTATGGTTAGAGCTACGTTCATAGTTAGGTTTAGAGCTAATTATAGGGTTAGGATTAGGGTTAGGGTTAGGCCTAGAGTTAAGTTTTTGTTTAGGGTAAGTGTTATGTTTGGAGCTAGATTTATGGCTAGGGAGAGTGTTAGGGTTAGAGCAGGTCTAGGGTAAATATTAGGATTAGGGATATGTTTAGCATTAGGATTAAGGTTAGTGTTATGGTAATGATAGAGTTAGAGCTAGGATTTGGGCAATGAGTACATTTAATATTAGGGTTAAATTTAGGGTAAGGAATAGGGCTATGTTAATGTTTAGGGTTAGGATTAGGGCTCAGTTTAGAGGTAGTTTTAGGGTTAGTGTTACTTTATTCAAATTTCTTTGATACAATCCAGGATTCATCTATAACTAACTTTACTCTATTTCCCAGGTGTATGCATTTTGGTTCAACATTTTGTTGTCCAGAATAGTAAATATTTTCATTTTACTTCATTTTTACCTATACGAGTAAATGTAATGGATCTAGAAATTAAACAGGGTTTATGCTAGCTGCTTGAAACTGTGCACACCACCTTAATTCTTGTGTGGACACTCTTATATGTTCCTTGTGAGTGTAGGCCTAAGCTGAAGCATGTAAAAACAACTTTCTCCAAGAGCCGAATAGGAGAAAGCAGAGAATATGCGTGCACTGAAATTCCTCCCATAATTATTTTGTCAGATTTGTTTGATGCTGAGTAGAATTTATTATTTAGCTGGCTCCACAAAGCTCTTCAAGTGTGGGACATCTAGGATCAATTGTTCTCTAATCAGGTTAGGGTTAGTATTATGTTTGAGGTTAGGTAGGTTTAGATGTAATATTAGGGTGAGAGTATGTTTTGTACAAATTTCTTTGATACTTGGAAGGAGTCATCTTTTACCTAACCTTAATATGCTCCTCAGGTTTGGGCATTCTCATTTCAATGGTTCACTAAAAGGGACATTCTGTATTTTAAGGTTTCACTTCATATTGACCTATAGAGGTAAATAAAAATCAAGGTTGAAATCAAACAGGGTTGGTGCTAGCTGCTCGAAACTTAAAACACTGAATTAGTTCTCTGTGAAAACTCTGTGATTTGTTCCTTGTGAAAGTAGCCCTAAGATTAAGATGGCAAAAACAACTTTATCTGAGAGCCCTTCAGCAGAAAACAAAGAAATATGCATGAACTGAAATACCACCTCAATTATTTGGTCATATTTTTTGATACTGCATAGGATTCATCTGAAAGCTTTGACCACTAGGCTCCCCACTTTTGGAAATTTTAGGAGCCACAGGTTTTCAAACAGGTTAGTGTTTGTGTTAAGGAAAGTGTTAGGGCTAGTGTTAGAGGTAGTATTAGGATTAGAGTTAGTTTTCTTCAAATTTCGTTGATACTGGGCAGGAGTCATTCTTCTCCTATCTTTACTGTACTCCACATCTTTGGGCCTCCTAGGTTCAATGGTTCACTGTAAGGAACAGTTTGTATTTTAAAGTTTCAGTTCATTTTGTACTGTACAGGTAAAATAAAATGGAACTGGAAATCAAACAGCATTGGTGCTAGCTGCTCGAAACATCACACTCCATCAATTCTCAGTATATAATGACCTTCCTTATCCCTTTTGATTAATTTAGTCTTGAAGTCGATTTTATTCGATATGAGGATGGCCACTCGTGCCTGCTTACGAGGACCGTGTGTTTTCCCAACCTTTCACCTTCAGCCTGTGTATGTCTTTTCCAATCAGATGTGTCTCCCGGAGGCAGCATATTGTTGGATTTGTTTTTTTAATCCATGTCACCAGCCTATGTCACTTTATTGAAGAGTTTAAGCCATTATGTTTAGAGTTACTATTAATGTATTGTTTGTATTTCCAGCCATGTTTGATTATTTATCTTCTTTTAGTTTGTTTCTCCAAGATTAGCTTTCCCCCCGCCCTCTGACTTTATAGAGGCACTTCCCACTGATGGTTTTGGTTATTGTTTTTCATTTCTTTCTCATGTAATGTTTTGCTCAAGATGCTTTGCAATGCTGGTTTTCTGGCTACGAATTCTTTTAGCTTTTGTTTATCCTGAAAGATTTTCATTTTGTTGTCATACCTGAAGCTTAATTTTGCTGGATACAAAATTCTTGGTTGGCATCCATTGTCTTTCAGTGTTTGAAATACATTGTTCCAGGATCTTCTCGCTTTCAGCGTCTGTGATGAAAAATCCGTTGTTAACCATATTGGTTTACCCCTAAATGTAATCTGCCTCTTTTCTCTTGTAGCTTTTAATATTTTCTCTTTGTTCTGTATGTTGGATATCTTCATAACAATGTGTCTTGGCGTTGGTCTACTGTGATTTTGTGTGTTCGGTGTCCTGTATGCATCTAAAATTTGTATATCTGTTTCCTTTTTTATTTCTGGGAAGTTTTCTGTAATTATTTCATTCAGCAGGTTGCTTATTCCCTTGGTATTATTCTCTGTGCCTTCTTCTATCCCTATGACTCATAAGTTTAGTTTTCTTAAGTCATCCCAAATCTCTTGGATGTTTTTCTCGCGATTTTTTAGCAGCCTATCTGAGTTGGCTAGACTCCTTTCAAGATGATATATTTTGTCTTCATTATCTGACATTCTGGCTTTTACTTGCTCCACTCTTTTGGTGATAGTCTCGATTGAGTTTTTTATTTGGTTTATCGTTTCTTTCATTTCTAGAATTATTGTTTGAGTTTTTTAATAATCTCTATCTCCTGATAAAGATGCTTAACTTCTTTTATCTGTTGATGAAATTCATTTTCAATGTGATCTTTAAGGTTCCTTTCCATCTGTCTACGGTGTTCCTTGAGTTCTTTATATGGCCATTTGTCTGATGACTCTAGGTCCTCCTGAATATTTAGGCCGTCCTTCATTGTTTGTACTCCTTTTCTTCCTTGCTTTTTTATGCTCATGTTACTTTTTGTTCTATTTGACTGCTGAGTTACTGTTTACTCTTATAGATTTATTTGATGCTTGGGAGGAGAGATATTAGAAGGGAAGGGAAGAAGTCAGTTTTTCATCATCAGCATGGACCAGAGATGCTGCCATGGACAAAACATCCAACGGTGTCTCCATTCCTGGTTGAGCCCACCCCAAGCCACATGGCCAGTACAGACAGATGGCTCCACGTACCTGAAGGTAAAGGTCGCACTTGCTTTGGAAGTCTGCGCTCAGGTGCCACTCTCAACCCAGGCTCTCAGAGGCGTCTCTCATCCCCTGTCCCCTCTCCTGGAGAAGACAGTCCTAGTAAATCAAAACAGTGTGGAAGGGAGGGAGCCGAGTGGCAAAGGAGGGAGGTCGGAGTAGAAAGCGTCCCCTCCGCAGCTCGCACACCAGTGTTTGCTGTGTTTGGCCTCCATCAACTTTTGAACAGATTTCTTTGATACTGTGCAGCATTCATTCCTTAGCTTTCCCCAGTATGCTCTCCAATTTTGGAAATTCTATGGTCAAAGCCTTCATAAAAGAGTTAGAGTTAGGGGAAGAGCTAGGGTTAAAGCTAGGGTTACAGCTATTGTTTGCGTTAGAGTTAGTTTTATTCAAAATTATTTGATACTTGGCAGTATTTATCTTTTAGCTAGATTTACTATTTCCTCAGGTTTAGCCTTCTCTGTTCACAGATTCGCTGTCAGGAACATTTTGTATTTTAAGATTTCACTTCATTTTGACTTATACCAAAATGTTAATGGAGTTGAAAATCAAGAGGGTTTGTACTAGCTGCTTGAAACTTCACACACTCCATCAGTTCACTGTAGGGACTCTGGTATGTTCCATGTAAAGTAGGCCTATGCTTAAACATGCAAAAACCACTTAATCTGAGATCCTTTTAGGAGAAAACAGAAAAATATTCATGTACTAAAATACCTCCCATAATTATTTGGTGATATTTGTTTCATGGTGCACAGATTCATCACTTTGCTTGCCCCACAAGGCTCCCCAAGGGCGGAAATACTAGGATCAATGGTTCTCTAATCAGGTTAGGGTTAATGTTAGTTTTAGAGTTATGGCTAGGGCTAGACTTAGAGGTAATATTAGAGTGAGAGTTAATTTTATTTATTTATTTTTTGATACTGAGCAGGATTCATCTTTTATCTAGCCTTAGTATGCTCCCAAGGTATGTTCTTCTCAATTAAATGGTTCACTATCATGAACACATTGTTTTTTAAAGTTTTACTTCATTTTGTCACCTATGGGTAAATGGAAATAGAGGTGGAAATCAAACAGGCAGTTCTTCCTCTAAACCTAAACCTAAACCTAACCATAAAATAGCCCTAATCCTAAGCCTAAAGCTAACACTAATTCTAGACCTATTTATAACCCTAATTTAGCCTTTACCCTAACCCACACTCTGCCCTAAGATAAATTCTAACTCTTGGCATAGCCCCTATTTCTTGTTCAAACCATATTTTAGCATAACCCAAAACACTAGCCCTAATCTTAGCTCTAACACTAGTCATAGACCTAATCCTAGAATTAACCATAACTCTAAATCTATTCCTAAGCCTAAATTTACTCTATCATTAGCAATAACACTAAAGCTAATCATAAAACTACCCTGAAATTTAGCTTTAGTCCTGATACTAAACCGAGCCATAGGCCTAACCCTAACTCTTAACCTAAACCAAAACCTAACCCTACATCCAGCCCAATGTCTACACCTAATTTCAGTCCTATCCCTAACCATAAATGATTCCTGATTTTGACTCTGACCCTAACACTAATCCTAGTTAAAAATATCACCCTAAATCTAAACATAATACTAAAAATACACTCAGTTCTAAATGTAACCCTAAAACTAGCCCTAACTGTAACCTTAGTTCTTACATTAGCCGTATTCATTAGAAGAGCCATAAAATAAACCAAAACCTAGCCATAATCCAAGACCCAATCCTAGCTTTAACCTTAACTTGAACCCTAAAACTTGCCCTAACCCTTACTCTAAACCTAACCCTAAAATGAATCCTTGCATTAAACCTAAACCTATCCCTAACCCTAGCCCTTACCCTAATCATAACTCTAGCCCTAACCCTAGCTCTAACCCTATCCATTACCCCAACCCTAACCCTAACCCTAATGCTAATCTTTAGCCTGACCCTACCACTAACCCTAAACCTAACCTATGCATTACCCTAAACCTAACGTGAACCTAACCATAAAATATCATTATCCTAAGTGTAACCTTAACCCTAATGCTAACTTGAACCCTAAATCTAACACGAAACCTAACCCTAACCATAATGCTATCTACCACAATCCTAACACTAATCCTACAAGGAATCCTAAACCTAAACCGATGCTAACCGTAGCACTAAAACTAAACCTATCCCTATCACTAACACTATTACTAACCCTATCCCTAAGCCGAACCCTTAACATAACACTAACCCTAACACTAACCCTAAACATATCCCTAACGCTAACATGAACCCTAAATCTAACCCTAACAATAACCCTAACACTAACACTAACCATAAACCTAACACTAATCCTAAACCTAATTCTAAACCTAACACTAACTCTAACACAAACTCTAACCCTAACCCTAAAACTAACCCTAATCAAAACCTAAAGGTAACCCTAACACTAACCCTAACATTAATCATAACACAAAAACTAATACTAACACTAATTCTAATCCTGACC
Source organism: Ictidomys tridecemlineatus (assembly GCF_052094955.1). Taxonomy (NCBI): domain Eukaryota; kingdom Metazoa; phylum Chordata; class Mammalia; order Rodentia; family Sciuridae; genus Ictidomys; species Ictidomys tridecemlineatus. The sequence continues at coordinate 62,988,276 of NC_135478.1, forward strand.
CTATCCTACCCGTAAACCTAACCTAACAATTACCATAATTCTAACACTAACCATAACACAAAATTTAACCCTAACCCTAACCCAAACACTAAGGCTAAACCTAACATTAACCCTAAACCTAACCCTAATGCTAACCCAAACCTTAATCCTAATCCTAACCCATAATCTAACACAAATCCTAACCGTAAACTTAACCCTAACACTAACCCTCTCACTAACCTAAACCCTAATGCTAATAATAAACTTAATCCCAACCCTAAACCAACCCTAACCCTAACACAAATTCTAATCCTAAACATAACACTAACCCTAACCCTAACCCAAAATCTAACCCTAAAACTAACCCTTTACCTAAGACAAACCCTAACCCAAACCATAATTCTAAACGTACCCTAACCCTAACCCTAACCACAAACTAAAACTAACCCTAACCCTAATCTTAACAGTAACCATAACACCAACCCTTACCCTAACACTAACACTAAACCTAACTCCAAACCTAAACCTATCACTGACCCTAACTTAGAACGTAATCCTAAACCTAACACTAACCCTAACCCTATCATTAACAATAATACTAACGCAAACCATAACCCTAACCCTAAACTTAAACCTAAAACTAACAGTAACTCTAACAGTAACTATAACATTTACCCTGATCCTAACCCTAACACCAACCATAACTCCAAACATAAACCTATCACTGATCCTAACTGTAAAGGTAACCTTATATCTAACACTAACCCTAACGCTAACAATAACAATAACCCTAACACAAACCCTAAATCTAACCCTAAAGTTAAACATTCAACTAACAGTAACCTAACAGTAATCCTAACACTTACCATAACCCTAACCCTAAACCTAATCTTAACACTAACCCTAATGCTAACTCTAACATTAAGCCTTAACCTCAACCTAACAGTAACTCTAACACTAACCCTATCTTTAAAAATAACCTTAAACATAAAAATAACTCTAAAACTAACCCTAATCCTAAACATAACAATAACCCTAACCCTAACACAAACGCTAACCCTAACACTAACCCGAACTTAAACCTAATACTAATCCTAAAACTAACCTTAACACTAACCTGAAAACAAACACGAACACTTACACTAACCCAAACCATAAAACTAATCCTATTCATTAAATTAACCTAACACCAAACCTAACCTTAACCTTTACACAAAACCTAAAAATAACCCTAACACTAACCCTAAGCATAATCCTAACGAAATCCTAATTGCAACCCTAACCCTAACTCTAACCCTAAAACTAACAGAAACCCTAAGTCTTCCTCTAACCCTAAATCTAACACAAACACTAACCCTAAACGTAAAATTTATCCTAACTCTAAAACTAACCCTAACCCTAACACTAACCCTAAACCTAACCCTAACCCTAACACTAACCCTAACACTAAACCTAACCCCAATGGTAACAATAAAACTAACCCTAAATCTAACCCTAATGCTAACACTAACTCTAATCTTAACCCTGACTCCAATCCTAAATCTAATCGTAACAGTAATCCCAATCCTAACCCTAACCACAAACCTGACACAAACCCTAACACTAACCATACCAGAAAACAAAACCCTAACCTTAACCCTAACCCTAAACCTAATGTTAACACTAACCAAAACCCTAACACAAACACTGACCCTAACCCTAAACCTAAAACTAACATTAACCTTAACCCTAACCATAATTTTAATCATAAATTTAAACCTAACTTAAGCCTAACCCTAACACAAAACCTAACCCTAAATCTAACCCAACCCTAACATAAAGATTAACTCTAACCATAAGGTAAGTTTTAGTGTTAGAGTTAGGTTTCTGGTTGCAATTTGTGTTAGTTTTAGTGTTAAGGTTAGTGTTAGGATTAGTGTTAGGGTTAGTGTTAGGTTTAGTGTTAGGTTTAGTTTTAGGGTGTGTGTTGGGGTTATGGTTAGTGTTATAGTTTCGGTTACAATAAGGTTTAGTGTAAGGCTTAGTGTTAGGGTTTGTGTTAGGGTTATGGTTAATGTAAGTGTTAGAGTTAGGGTTAGTGTTGAGATAGAGTTCCTGTTAGGGATAGGGTTTGTGTTAGGATTTTGGTTAGGGTAAGATTTACAATTAGGGTTAGTGTTAAATTAGTGTTAGGGTTAGTGTTAGGTAAAGGTTTAGGATTAGGTTTAGATTTTAGGTTAATGTTAGGGTTAGGATTAGTGTTATGTTTAGGGTTAGTCCTGGGGTTAGTGTATGGTTAGGTTTAGTTTGAGGTTAGTGTTGGTTTATGTTTTGTGTTAGTATTAGAGATAGGGTTAGGGTTACAGTGAAGGTTAGTATAAGAGTTAGGTTCAGGTTAGGGTTAGGGTTTGGGTTCATGTTAGGGTTAAGATTAGGGTTAGTGTTAGGTTTAGGTTAGGGTGAGGGTTAGAGTTAGAGTTAGGGTTACTGTTAGTGTTAGCTTAGTTTTATGGTTAGGGTTAGGGTTAGTGATATGGTTAAGGTTAGGGTTTGGATTAAATTTAGTGTTAAGGTTAGAGTTAGGGTTAGGGTTAGGTTAGAGTTAGGTTAAAGATAGGGATAGGGTGAGGGTTCTTGTTAGTGTAATGGTTAGGTTTAGTGTTAGTATTAGGTTTAGGTTTAGGATTAGGGTTAGTGTTAGGTTTGGGGTTAGGTTTAGGTTTAGTGTTAGAGTTTGGGTTATGGTTATAGTTAGATTAAGGTTCTGTGTTAGGGTTTGGGTTAGTGTTAGTGTTAGGTTTAGGGTAAATGTTAGTGTGAGGGGTAAGTTGACATTTTGGGTTAGGTTTAGGTTAAGTGTTATTTTTATGGTTAGAGTTAGGGATAGCATTATGTTAAGGTAAGATTTAGGTTTAGGGTTTTGGTTATGGTTAGAATTAGGGTTAGCTCTAGGGTTAGGGTTAGGGTTAGTTGTGGGTGTAGTTTTACTATTAGGTTTAATGTTAGGGTTAAGGATTGGGTTGCATTTAGGATTAGGGTTATAGTGAGGCATAGGGTTATCATTAGGGTTAGTTTTAGCATTAAGTCAAGGATTAGGGTTATGGTTAGGGTTAGGGTTACTTTTAGGGTTAAAGTTAGTGTTAGATTCAGAGTTAGGTTTAGGGTTAGGTTTAGTGATAAGGTTAGCATTGGGGTAAGAGTTAGTGTTAAAATTTTGTGTAGGATTACTGTTAGGTTCAGTTTTAGGTTTAGTGTTACGTTTATGAAGCATTAGGGTTAGGGTAAGGGTGAGGCTTAGGGTTAGTATAGGGTTAGGGTTAGAGTTAGTGTTAGGGTTAGGTATAGGGTTAGGGTTAGGGTTAGTGTTAGGGGTAGGTTTAGGGTTATGTTTACTGTTAGGGTTAGTGTTAGCGTAAGGATTAGGGTTTGGATTAGAGTTACAGTTACAATTTGTGTTAGTGTTAGGGTTAGGGTTAAAATTAAATGTATGGCTAGGGTTAGGGTGAGCCTTAGGGTTAGTGTTAGTTTTAGGGTTAGGTTTAGCGTTAGGTTTAGGGTTAGGATAAGATTAGTGTTAGGGTTAGGTTTAAAATTATGGTTAGTGTTAGGTTTAGGGTCATGCTAAGTGTTAGTATTATGTTTAGTATTAGAGTTAAGGTTTAGATTTGTGTTAAGGGTACAGTTAGGGTTATGGTTATGATTACAATTATGGTTAAAGTTAGGATTAGGGTTAGGGATAGGGAGAGGGTTAGTGTTAAATTAGTGTTAGTGTTAGGGTTAGGCATAGTGTTAGTTTTAGCTTAGGGTTAGTGTTAGTTTTAAGTTTAGGTTGAGGGTTAGAGTTAGGGTGAGGGTTTGGGTTAAGGTTGGCATAACTGATAGGATTAGGTTTAGGGTTAGTAATAGTTTTAGGCTTAAAGTGAGGTTTAGTGTTACGATTAGTGTTAGTGTTAGGGTTAAGGTTAGTGTTTAAATTAGGTCTTGTTTTAGGGTTAGTGTTAGGTTTGGGGATAGGTTTAGGTTAAATTTAGGATTAGGGTTCGGTTTAGGGTTAGTTTTAGAGTTAGGGTTAGGTTTAGGGTTATTGTTAGTTTAGGGTTAAAGTAAGGGTTAGGTTAAGTGAAGGATTATAATTAGAGTTAGCATTTGAGTTACAATTAGGGTTAGTGTTGGTGTTAGTGTTACAGTTAGGGTAAAAGTTAGTTTTAGGATTAGTTTTAGTGTTATGGTTAGGGTTATTGTAGGTTTTAGTGATAGGGTTAGGGTTAAAGTTAGTTTTAGTATTAGGTTTAGGGTTAGGGTTAGGTTAAGCTTTAGGATTAGGTTAAGGATTATGGTTGGAATTCATGTTAAGGTAAATTGGGGTTAGGGTTAAGGTTAGTTGCAGGCTTAAGATTAGGATTTGTGTTAGCATTACTGTTAGGGTTCAGTTTAGAGTTATAGTTATGGTTTGGATTAGAGTTAGAATTAGGATTGGTGTTAGGGTAGTTTTGTTTTAGGGTTAGGGTTAAGGTTAGGGTTAGGATTAGTGTTAGGGTAGTTTTGTTTTAGAGTTAGGGTTAAGGTTAGGGTTAGGATTAGTGTTAGGCTTACGTTTTCGGTTAGTGTTAGGGTTAGGGTTAGTGTTAGGGTTAAGGTTATGTTAAGGTTACGGTTAGGGTTCATGTTATGTTTAGGGTTAAGGTCAGTGTTAGGTTTAGTTTTGTTTAAGGTTAGGGTTATGGTTAGGGTTAGGGTTTCTGTTAGGATTAAAGTTAGGGTTAGGTTTAGGGTTACTTTTAGTTTTATGGTTTGGGTGATGGTTAGGCTTAATGGTATGGTTAGGTTTAGGATTTCTGTTAAAGTTAGGGTAGAATTAGTGTTAGGGTTAGTCTTAGGGTTAGACATACACTTAGGGTTTGGTAAGCATTATCGTTAGGGTTAGGTTAGGGTTAGGGTTATGGCTTGGGTTAGGGTTTTTGTTTGGTTCGGGTTTAGATTTGTGTTAGGGTTACAGTTAGGGTTAAACTTAGTATTAAACTAAACTTAGTATTAATTTTCAGGTTAGGTTTACGGTTAGGTTTAGGATAGGTTAAGGGTTAGGGTTAGGTTTAGTATAGGTTTAGGGTTAGGGTTCATGTTAGGTTTATGGTTAGGGTTAGTGTTAGTTTTATATTTTGGGTTGGATTAAATTAGGGTTAGTGTTATTATTAGGGTTAGGTTTAGCATTAGTGTTTGGATTACGGTTATAGATAGTTTTAGAATGTGTGTTAGGATTAGGGTTAGGGTTCGTGTTTGGTTTAGGGTTTGGGTTAAGGTGAGGGCTAGTGTTAGGGTTATTGTTAGTGTTAATGTTAGTGTTAGACTTAGGTTTAGGTTTAAGGTTAGGGTTAGTGTTAGGTTTAGTCTTCAAGTTAGGTTCAGGTTTATTATTAAGATTTGTGTTGGACTTAAAATTAGGTTTAGAATTAGTGTTAGGTTTAGTGTTAAGTTTATGGTTAATGATATGGTTAGTGTTGGGGATAGGTTCAGGGTTAATTTTAGGGTTAGGATTAAATTTAGTGTTAGGGTTAGGATTAGGATTAGGTTTAGGGTATTGGCTAGAATTAGTGTTAGTGTAAAGTTAGGGATAGTTTAGTGTTTGGATTAGGGTTACGGTTAGTGTTAGGTTAGGTTTAGTGTCTGTGTTAGGGTTACTGATAGAGTTAAATATAGGTTTACAGTTATGGTTAAGATTTGGTTAGTGTTAGGGATAGGTTTAGGGTATGTTAGGGTTAGGCTTAGTGTTAAAGTTATTGTTAGGTTCGAGTTAGGGTTAGGTTTAGTTGTAAGGTTAGGGTTACAGTTAGGGTTAGGTTAAGGTTAGAGTTATTGTTAGGGTTCATATTAGGTTTAGGCTTAGGGTTAGTATTAAGTTTAGGTTTAGGGTTTGGGTTATGGTAGTGTAAGGCTTAGCATTTGTATTTGGTTTAGGGTTAGTGTTAGTGTTAGGTTTAGGGTTCATGTTAATGTTAGGGATAGGGTAATGGTGAGGGTTAGGTTTAGAGTTAGGGTTAGAGTTATTTTTAGAATTAAGATATGAGTTAGTATTAGGGATATGGTTAAATTTAGGGTTAGGTTTAGTGTTAGGGTTAGGGTTAAATTTAGGGATAGGGTAAGTGTTAGTGTTAGAATTAGAGTTAGAGTTAGGGATAATATTAGGGTTAGGAATATATTTTAGGTTAGTGTTAGGTACGATTATGATCAGAATTGTTGTTAGTGTTAGGGTTAGTGTTAGTGTTAGAAATTGGGTTTGCTTAAGTAAGCATTTGCTTCAGTCTAGGTGGACACAAAATCACGAGCCACTCACAGCCTTGTAGATGCAAACAACAATTCTTTATTTCCAAACTCCCACTGGCACTCTACACACAAGTTCTGGGGAAAATACACACTCCACCGGGCTCTGCATACAAAATACTCTCTGAATCCTTCGAGAACTCAACGGGAACTCAAAAAGTGGGTGCCTGAGGGAGCAGGATACACCCTATTTCCAGCAGGATCCACCCTAAACCTGGAACCACCCTAAACCCGAATCCACCCTGGTCCTTGAGCAGGGTCCCCATTCAACCAAACTCTCAAACATTCATGCAATATCACTGCAAATTACCTGAGTCCAAGGCAAGCTCATTTTCACAATGGAGTGTTCTTCCTCTAAGCAACATTGGGTAGGCTGACAATGAAGTTGCCATGCATCATACCTACTAGGCTATGGCTCTCAGCATCTCCCCCCTTCTGATTAATAAAACAACAAGCAATGTGGCTTAGGGACAGTGCCTGTTATGTTGTCCAATTCAACGTATGGTCCTTACCCTTCATTGGATAATCTGACCTCTGGTGTCAGCCTCCTGTCTTAGGTTGGTACCACTGCAAATGGATAATACCCGTCAATGACAACCGGTCCAGCATACAGCCATACTTGTGGATAGGCCTATGCACCTGTGTGTGGGGGGGTGGGGTTCTCTTCCTCACCTTTGTTGGCCCCCAAATTTGGCCTTGGTGCCAGTGGGGTGGTGAGGTTCTATGCCTCACCTTTGTTGGCCCCCAAATTTTAGACCATCACTAGTAGAAGGGAGGAGGATACAGAAATGCCAGGACACCAAGCCAATTGATGGCTCCTTTCGAAAAATTGCATCACTGATGACACCAAAAGCAAAGATATGCCAACACTACCACAATTTGCTTCACCAAATGATAGTTCACAATGTTTATAAGTGATTCATAGTCCAAGCAAATTCTGCAAGCAGTTCAAAGCTGAGGAGTCGATCAATATGTTCATTTCCTTTCAAAGTAAATCGACTCCTTGATTGAGCATTACTTGTTGAGTTATTATTCATTGATGCATCAGTTTATACAGTTTACTGTGATAGCTATCATAGAAGCTGTAGTTTGGTTTTACCTTTGTCTTCACCGGCACTCAGATGAAGATAGAAATTCTGGCAATGATGCTAAAAAGAAATTATGTAACATTCCAACAGGTACTAAAAAAACAAGTTTTTGAACAATTGACATTATCCTGAACAGAATTATTAAATATAATGAAAAGGGAAGATAAAAATAAACAAACAGATCTGTTAACCACCTTAAAAAACAATCCTTAACAGCTGTTTACCTAATTTAAATTAAACCAATTTAATCACGTGAATAAAAAAAATTCAGATCCATTTTTTCATGAGCGCTCCTCATATATGAAATATGTACTTACGCACATAAAGACATACAACACAAAACCCAAGAGTGCACACAAACGTACAACACATAAGACAATAGTAAAGGCCTTGTATCTTTACACAGGTAAAATCTCCATTGCAATGTTTAAAAACTCCACAGTCAAAAAATAAAACTGATCAGAAAAACATTAACCTAGGTTTGTATGAGCTCAATAAATAAAATAGAACTTTATGATGTGGGAAAAGGCAATAATAAAATAGATATTGAAAAAATCACCCTGGTTAATCACTGTTGCAGATGTAAGAATAGCCAAGCTGGAGCTCTGGACATCAGCTGTTATGGATTTGAGTCAAATCATCTTCTTTTTGGTCTGTAGACATTGCTTTGGTTAGTCTCACTGGAATTCAAATCGGCTGCTGTTCTCCCTGTAGAAACACAAAAACAGAACCCCGACCCAAGACAATCACTGGGTTAGGACCTTTCCATTTTCCTGTTAGAATATCCTTCCAAAAAACCTTAGGCTTATGTACATTTTTTGGATACATATGTCTTTCCACAGCACTAAGCCCTGATGAATCCAAATTTTAAAAGTTTAGAATAAAAAGTGTTATTTGAAGTTTATCTTTAGGGGGAATATACCCTCTCCAATTTCCTCTTTTTGCTTTAATAAGTAAGTTTTAATAGTCTGATGAGCTCTTTCAACTATGCCTTGTCCCTGTGGATTGCATGGGATTCCTGTTATATGAGTAATGACAAATGATGAGCAAAATTGTTTAAAAGTAAAAGTATAAACATGACCATTATCTGTTTTTAACTGTTTTGGAAAGCCCACAGTTGCAAAATTTTGTAAGCAAGGAACTATAACATCTTTAGTTTTTTCTCTGGCGTGAAGGGAGCCCATCAAAAATCCAGAAGAAGTATAAACTTTAAAATGCAAATATTTTAATTTTCCAAATTCTGGCAAGTCTGTGACGTCCATCTGCCAAATATGGTTAGGTATCAGTCCTCTAGGATTGACTCCAAAATTAAATTGTGGTAAAAAGGTTACACAAGTTTGATATCGTTTTATTATATATCTGGCTTTTTCCTTAGTTATTTTAAAATGCTTTTGTAAAGTGTTAGCATTGACTTGGAACCTTTTATAAAAATTTGTAGCTTCTTTTAGTGTAGAGAAAATATGTATGTCATGTGTAGTTTTATCTGCTAAATTATTGCCCAAATTAAGGGCTCCAGGCAATCCTGTATGTTCCTTAATATGTCGTATAAAGAATGGATCTTTTCTGTCCCAGATTAGACTTTGTATAGTGGAAACCAAAGAGAAAACATTAGAGGAAGGAGAAATCCTACCATCATCTTCAAGGGATACTATAGCATTAACTATATACTGACTATCACAAAATAAATTAAATACAGAATGTTTAAACATCACAAAAGCTTGTAAAACTGCATTAAGCTCTACCTTTTGAGCTGATTGTTGTGTACTAAAAATGTAAAAGTTTGAACAGGTATAACTATTGCTGCTGTACCATTATTTGACCCATCAGTGAATATATTTGGAGCATTCATGATAGGGGTTTTTCTTGTCATTTTTGGAAAAACTGCAGGAGGCTTAGACCAAAAAGACAATAAAGGATTAGATGGTAAGTGATGATCAAATGAAACATTAAATTTATACATGATTATTGCCCAAGTATTTAACTCATTAGCTAACTCATCAATTTGATCCATAATATATGGAGTAATAATATTATTGGAAGAAATTCCAAACACTCCCTTTGCTGCTTTTATTCCTTTGAGTATTAATTGCCCTACACTATCAGGATACCTTGTAGAATAGTGTTAAGAGAATAAGATAAATGTATCCACAATACTGGACCTTCTTGCCAAAATACTCCTGTAGGAATATTTTTTGTTGGTAGTACAATAAATAATAAAGGCAAACTTATATCAATTCTATCCAAAAGCATATTTTCCATATATGTTTCAATAATTTTTAATGCTTTTTTTGCTTTAGGAGATAACATGCGGGTTGAATTTGGATCTGATGGACCCCTTAGGATATCAAATAAAGGTCCCAACTCTTCTGTTGGTATGCCTAGATAAGGACTTATCCAATTTATGTCTCCCATTAACTTTTGAAAGTCGTTAAGTGATTTGAGTTGATCTACTCATATTTGAAATTGTCGTGGATGGACCATAGTTGAGTATAATAGAACTCCTATATAATTAATTGGAAAATTTAATGGTACTTTATCTATTGCTATCTCTAGATTATAATTTTTTAATAAGTTTGTAAATGTGGCATAACATTCCCGCATTGTGTTTTTATCTTTATTTGCTAATAATACATCATCCATATAGTGAAATGTTTGTAGTTCAGGATTTTGATTTCTAAGTGGCTGGATTGCTTTGTTAACATAAATTTGACACATAGTTGGGCTGTTAGCCATCAGTTGAGGGAGTATTTTCCAATCATTTCTCTTATCAGGACCTTCATGATTGAGTGCACGGACGGTAAATGCAAAACGTGGACTATTCTCAGGATGAATTGGAATTAAATAAAAAATCTTTAATATCTGTAGCTAAAACATGGCAGGTTTTTGGCAAAGCAGACGATTGAGGAATCCTGGATTGAGCAGGTCCCATAACAACCATCTCATTATTAATGGCTCTTAAATCTTGCAATAATCTCCATTTACCAGATTTCTTTTTGATGACAAAAATGAGAGTATTGTAGGGAGATATGGAAGTTTGTATATGTCCCTCCACTAATTGTTGTTTGACCAGGTCATGGGATACTTGTATCTTTTCTTTAGTCAGGGGCCACTGAGGAACCCATACTGGTCTTTCTGATTTCCAAGTAATTTTGATTGTCTCAGTGGCCCCTTCTGAGTACCCAATCCATGTCTATTTATTCCTTGATCTATTTGAATTGGTGCTGCTATTCCTTGTTCTTGTTCTCCTAATCTTTTTTTCTTTCCTAAAACCTTGTCTAGCCCTAGTAGTGGGCACATTATGATTGATGTTATTTGTTAACATCAAACCTAATTGATCTAGGACATCTCGTCCCCATAAATTTATAGGAAGATGATCCAATACATATGGCTGTATAGTTCCTTCACACCCTTCAGGATCCTTTCAATCTAATCCCATTGCAATTCTATGGAGATTAGTCTCTACTCCTAGGCCTCTAAGTGTTTGAGTGGCTTGTTGTAAAGGCCAACGTTTTGGCCATTCTTGACAAGATATGATGCTAAGGTCAGCACTTGTGTCCAGTAGCCCATTAAATTAATGTCTTTGAATATTTAGTTTTAGCATTGGGCGAGAGTCTAAATTTAAGAAAGCATAGCCCAATCTACACCTGTGGGCCCTAATCCAATGGAACCTCTTTCTACACTATGACTAGAAAATTTATCATGTAGGCTTGTTATTATTAACAACTGTGCTATTCTATCTCCTGGTAAAATTACTGATATACCTCTTGGAGAACTAGCTATAATTTTTATTTCACCTACATAATCGGGATCAATTACCTCAGGACTTATCATAAGTCCTTTTAGTGTAGAAGAACTACGTTCCAATAATAAGCATACTGTTCCTTGGGGAAGAGGTCCTTTTACTCCTGTGGGAGTGATTTGAACTTCCATTTCTGGGGTTAGTACTGCTCTTGAAGAGGCGCAGATGTCCAACCCTGTGCTTCCTCTGGTTTGTCTGATGAGGGATTTAATGGACAATGTGTCCTGGGCACTACCCTGATGGTGTTGCTGGGTTCCTCCACTGCCCTGTATATTTGAGGTTGTGGGCCCCAGAGCATTGTGCCCCCCAGTCTGTTTCTTGGCAATGTAACCTGATGCCTTTCTCCATGATATTGTGGGTAAATACTTGGTTCCTTGTCCGTTTTTTAATAAGGGATTACCCTCTATGGTGGTTTGAGAATGGCATTCATTAGCCCAATGTCTCTCTCCATGGAATCATGGGCAAATACCCGGTATTCTATTCCTTTTATACCTAGTTTTGTTAAACCCTTTTTCTACGGCGCAACTCCTTTTAAAATGTCCTGTTTGTTCACAATTGTAGCATGTTTTTGGCCTGGCATCTAATGCCTGTTGTACTGCAGAAGACTTTCTCTTTTTCATTAATGTCTCTACATAATTTAATATATTTGTTTAAATCTTCATGTTTCCATGGTCTAATAACCTCTATGCAGCAATGATTTGCTTGATCATTAGCCAGTTGTTTTATTAATGTCATTGCTTGTTCTGTATCCCCAAAAATTTTTGCAGCTTTTTGAATAAGCCTATCTACAAATTCAGCGTAAGGTTCATTAGCTCACTTATTACCTTAGATAGCTGACCTTGTAAATCTCCATGTCCTTGTAAAGTCTTCCATGCCCTATCTTCGTCTGCAGCAATTTTTGAATATATAGCAGGATCATGCCAAGGCCAATGTCTCGGCTTGGTACCAGAATCACGAGCCACCACACACCTTTGTAGGTTCAAACAGCAATTCTTTATTCCAGCTCTCACACCGCCTTCACACAGGTCCAGGGGCAAACGTGTTCTGCCGTCTGCCTGCACAATTCACCTACTCCACGAGGCTATCTCCAAATCTCATTTTAATTAATCTCACAGAACTCAACGGGAACAAGCAACAGGAACACCCTAATCCCAGCAACAATCTTCAACCTCCAACTTCCCTAAAACCCATTATCTTAAACTGGCAACGCCTTAAACTCAAGGAGCCGGTTACTTCCTCAAACCTGATCAGCTTTAAACCCGGATCCGCCTTGGTCCTTGAGCAAGGTCACCTTATAAAGCATGCATGCAATGTCCCATCAAATGTCCTCTAAGCAGCATGGGGTACGCTTGGCAAGGAAATTTCTACTTGGTAATGGCCCTCAGCAGGATCATATACAATTTGTTGCTGTTGACCCTCATAAAGTCCTTTTCCTAACAACATATGTAGATGTCTTTGAGGGTAACCAGCTGCTGCATTTCACCTAGCTTTCTCTGTGCAAAATCCCTCTTGGCATCCTTTCATACAAATATTGTCCTCCATTTAGCACAGATTTACACATGCTAGCCCAATCTGCTGGTGTCATGTCCAAGTTATTATTGGATTTGACCATGCTTACCATGAAGGGTGCTTAGGGACCATAGGTTGTTACAACCTCTTTAACTGCTTCACTGTTTTGAAATCTAAAGCACGATGAATTCACTGCCCTCCTGTCTGCTCAAGTACAGGGCATGCTAATCTTTGAGGTCCTGTCTCAGGATCCCATTTATCAACTATGGGGGTTTAGGGCCACTCAGCTGTCTCCATAGGTGGAGCTGTTGTTTGAAATACGCCCTCTGGTGATAGAACAGATTTAGTAGCAGCCTCCTGTTGTAGCATTTTTCCTAACAGCCTCTTTTCCTTTAAATGGTCTTCCTCTGTCTGATTAGCTTGAGAGACCTTCTCTTTGCTTGATCTAAAATATCTTTCTCCATTGTCTGAACCTCTAACAATTTACTTAACCCTATTTCGGTTTTTTTTTTTTTTTTAGTAATTTCTATTCTACAATAAAGATAACGCAACCCAATAAGATAACATCAAACAAAACCAAAACTGAATGAAACAAAAAAACGGAATAAAAAATCATTGCATCAATTTTCTCTTCCTCAGGGCCGACAAACTTCAAACCTTGAGCCAACCATTTTTCCAAGTTTGCCTGAGAAATTTCTAGGGATAGGCAGCTTGAAACAAAAGCAAAATAAATCAAAACAAGAACACATTTTTTGGTGAAACGGTCACCCATTCTTTTGCCTTTGCTCAGGGCTGAGCAATTTCACTTATCTCTAAGCTTCAGATGTTCCCTGCATGGGCCGCCAAATACTGCAGTCTGTCTGGGCACAAAATCAGACACAAGCCACTCACAGCCTTGTAGATTCAAACAGCAATTCTTTATTCCCGAACTCTCACCGGCACTCTACAAACACGTTCTGGGGAAAATACACACACTCCACTGGGCTCTGCATACCAAATACTCTCTGAATCCTGCGAGAACTCAACAGGAACTCAAGGAACGGGCGCCTGAGGGAGCAGGATACGCCCTATTTCCAGCAGGATCCACCCTAAACCTGGAACCACCCTAAACCCGGATTTACCCTGGTCATTGAGCAGGGTCATCTTTCAACCAAAACTCTCAAACATTCATGCAATATCACTGCAAATGACCTGGGTCGAAGGCAAGCCCATTTCCACAATGAAGAGTCTTTCCTCTAAGCAACATTGGGTAGGCTGACAAGGAAATTGTCATGCGTCATTCCTACTTGGCTATGGCTCTCAGCAAACGTTAGTGTTAGGGTTAGGCAAAAGTTATGGTTAATGTTTGGGTTAGGTTTGTTGTTAAGTTAAGGATTAGGATTGGGAATTGTGTTAGGGTTACGGTTAGGGTTAGGTTTTGCATTAGGGTTAGGTTAACCCTAAGCCTAACCCTAACCCTATCCCTAACCCTAACTAATAATGGTTAGTTTTATGGTAAGTTTTATGGTTAAGGTTAGTGTTAGCATTTGTGTTAGGGTTAGGGATAGGATTATTTTAGGGTTAGGGTTAGGGATAGAGTTAGGTTAGGATTAGTGATAGGGTTAAGGTTCATGTTAGAGTTAGGGTAGGGTTAGGGTTACGGTTAGTGTTAAGATTAGGTTTAGGGTTAGGGTTAGGTTTAGGGTTAAGGTTACTTTTAGTTTTAGAGTAAGAGTTATAGTTAGGTTTAGGTTTAGTATTAGGGTTAAGGTTAGGGTTAGTGTTAGTATTAGGGTTAGGGTTAGGGTTAGGGTTATTTTTAGGTTCATGGTTAGGGTTAGTGTTAGCATTAGGGTTAGTATTAGGGTTAGGTTTAGGTTTAGGGTTAAGCTTCATGTTATGGTTAGGGTTAGGGTTAGAGTAAGTGTGATTATTATGGTTAGGGTTAGGGTTACTGTTAGAGTTAGTGTTATGGTTAAGATTAGGGTTAGTGTTAAGTTTAGGTTTAGGGTTAGTGTTTGTGTTAGGGTTAGTGTTTGGTAAGTGTGTGAGTTAGGGTTAGATTAGGCTCAGGGTTAAGTTTGGGTTAGAGTTTGTGTTAAGGTTAGAGTTAGAGTTAATGTTAGTGTTAGTGTTAGGGTTAGGGTTAAAATTAGTGTTAGTGTTAAATTTAGGATTAGGTTTAGGGTTAGTGTTAGGGTTAAAGATAAAGTTTGGTTTAGGGTAGGGATTAATGGAATCATTAGGGTTAATGTTAGGGTTAGAGTCATTGTTATGGTTAGGGTTAGGATTAGTGCTTGATTTAGGGAAAGATTTAGGTTTAGGGTAAGATTTAGGGTTAAGTTTAGTGCTAAGTTTAGGGTAAAGTTTAGGTTTAGTGTTAGTGTTAGGATTAGGGTTAGTGTTATTGTTAGGGTTAGGGATAGGGTTAGGGTTAGGCTTAGGGTTAAGGTTCATCTTATGGTTAGTGTTAGGTTATTATAATGGCTAGGGTTAGGTTTAACATAAGAATTGGTGTTAGTGTTAGGGTGAGGGTAAAAATTAGGGTTAGGGGTAGTGTTAGGTTTAGGAATAGGTTTGGGTTTTTGTTAGGGTTAGGGTTAAGATTAGGGATAAGTGTAGTGTTAGGATTAGTGTTACAGTTCAGCTTAATGTTAGCGTATGGTTTAAGGTAAGAGTTAGGCTTAGGGGTAGGTTAGTATTAGGGTTAGGTTCAGAATTTGAGTTTGTATTAGGGTGAGTGTTAGTGTTAGCGTTTGAATAATGATTAGGATTACGTTAGGATTAGGGTTAGTGTTATATTTAGCATTAGGTTTTGTGTTAGGGTTATTGTTAGGGTTAGAGTTAGGATTAGGGTTAGTTTTAGGATTAGGGTTAGGATTAAGTTTAGGGTTAGAGTTAGGGTAAAGATAAGAATTATGATTAGCATGAGGGTTAGTGTTAGGTTTAGAATTAGGGTTCATGTTAAGGCTAGGGTAAGGGTGAGTGTTAGGTTCAGGGTTAGGTTTAGTGTTAGTGTTTGTTTTAGGATTAGGTATAGGGTTAATTATAGTGTAAGGGTTAGAGATAGGTTTAGAGTTAATGTTATGGTTTCAGTTAGATTTATGGTTATTATTATGGTTAGGGTTAGTGTTATGGTTAAAGTTAGTGATAGGATTAGGTTTAGGGTTAAGGTTAGTGTTAGCATAAAGTTTAGGGTTAAAGTTAGGGTTAGTGTTAGGGTTAGGTGTAGGGTTTGAGTTAGGATTATGGTTAGAGTTATTATTAGCGTTAGGTTTACAATTACCATTAGGTTATGTTTAGGATAAATGTTAGTGTTTAATTTTGGGTTAGGGTTAGGATTAGGTTTAGGGTGAGGGTTAATGGTAGAATTAGGGTTAAAACTATGGTTAGTTTTAGGGTTACAGTTAAGTTTAGGCTTACTGTTAGGGTTAGGGTTAGTGTTAGTGTTCAAATTAGGGTTTGTGTTAGGGTTTGGGTTAGGGTGAATGTTAGTGTTAGGGTTAGGGTTAGGGTTAGGTTTGTGTTAGGGTTAGGGTTAGGGTTAATTATAGTATAAGGTTTAGGGGGAAGGTTAGAGTTAGTGTTAAGGTTCGGTATAGGTTTAGAGTTAGTGTTAGGGTTAGGTATAGGTTTAGAGTTAGTGTTAGGGTTAGGATTTTGGTAAGTGTTAGTGTTATGGTTAGGGATATGGTTAGGGTTATGGTTAGGGTTAGTGTTAAAGTGAGGATTAGGTTTAGGGTTAGTTTTAAGGTTAGTGTCAGTGTTAGTACTAGGTTTAGGGTTAGTGTTAGGTTTAGTCTTAGCATTAGTGTTAAGGTTAGGGTTAGTTAGGGTTAGAGATATGGTTAGGGTTAGGGTTAGGGTTTGGGTAAGGGTCATGGTAAGGGTTATTTTAGGGTTACAGATAGATTAGTGTTATATTATGGTTAGAATTAGGGTTAAGTTTAGTGTTAGGATTATGATTATATTTAGAATTACAGTTAATGTTAATGTTAGGTTTAGGGATAAAGTTAGTATTAGTGTTATTGTTAGAGTTAGGGTTATGGTTAGGCTTAGGGTTATTGTTAGGTTTAGGGTTATATTTAGGGTTAGAATTTGTGATAGGATTAATATTGTGGTTAGGTTTATTGTTAGGGTTCGGTTTAGGTTTAGGTTTATTTTTATGGCCGGTGTTAGAATTAGGGTAAGTTTTAGGGTTAGTTTTATATTTAGTGTTAGGGTTAGTGTTAGACTTAGGGTTCATGTTAGAGTCAGAGGTTGTGGTTTGCATTAGAGTTAGCGTTAGGGTTAGGTTTACGGTTGGGATTAGGGTTAGGTTCAAGATTCTATTTAGTGTTGTGTTTAAGGTTAGAGTTAGTGTTTGGTTTAGAATTAGTGTTTGTGTTATGGTTGGGGTTATGGTGAGTGTTAGGGTTTGGGTTAGGGTTAGGTTGAGGGATACAGTTAGGGTTAGGTTTAGTGTTAGTATGTGTGTGTTAGGGATAGGATTAGGGTTTTTTATACTGTTAGGTTAGGGATGGGTTTAGAGTTAGTTTTAGGGTTAGGGGTAGGTTTAGGATTAGTGTTATTATTAGTGTTAGGGTTAAGACTAGTGTTAGTGTTAAGTTTAGTGTTAGTGTTTAAATTAAGATTAGTGATAGGTGTAGGTTTAGGGTTAATGTTAGTTTTAAGGTAAGGTTTAGTGTTCGGGTTATGGTTTGGTTTAGGTTTAGGGTTTGTATTAAGGTTAGGGTTACGGTTAGGTTTATGGTTAGGGTTACTGTTAGGTGTAGTGTTAGGGTTAGGGAAAGTGTTATGTTTAGTGTTAGGGTTAGGTTTAGAATTAGTGTTAGGGTAGGGTTAGAGTTAGAGTTAGGGTAATTTTAGGGTTGGATTTTTAGTTAGGTTTAGGATTAGTTTTATGGTTAGTGTTAGGTTTACGTTAGTGTTAGGGTTAGTGTTAGTATTAGGCTTAGGGTTAGTGTTTTGGTTAGGGTTAGGATTTGTGTTAGAATTAGGGTTTTGTTAGGATTAGATTTAAGTTAAGTGTTGGGTTATATTTAAAGTATGATTGGGGTTAAGGTTTGGGTTAATGTTAATCATAGGGTTTGCATAGTATTAGGTTTAGGGTTAGTGTTAGGTTTAGTGTTTGTTTTAGGGTTAGCATTAGTTTTAGGACTAGTGATCCCTTTTAGGGGTAGTATTAGTGTTAGGGTTAGGGTTAGTTTTAGGGTTAAGTTTTATGTTAGGATTAGGGTTGGGTTTAGTGTTAGTGTTAAAGTTAGGGTTAGGATTATGGATAGCAATAGTTTTAGGGATAGGAATGTTTAGGGTTAGCAATAGTGTAAGAATTAGGGATGTTTAGGGTTATGGTTAGGGTTATGGTGCCGTTTAGTGTTAGAGGTTTTGTTGCTGTAAGATTTAGGGTTAGGGTTAGGATTAGGGTTAATTTTAGGCTTAGTGTTAGGTTTAGGGTTAGTATAAAGGTTAGGCTTAAAGTTCGGATTAGGGTTAGGCTTAGAGTTAGGATTAGGTTTAGTGTTAGGTTTAAGGTTAGTTTTAGGGTTAGGGTAACGGTTAGGGTTAGGGTTAGGGTAAGGGTAAGGGTTAGGGTTAGGGTTAGTGATAGTGTTATGTTTATGATTTATTTCAGGGTTATGGTTAAAATGAGTGTTTGGTTTAGGGTTAGGGTTAGGATTAGGTTTAGTTTTAGTGATTGGGTTAGTGTTGGGTTAGGGTTATGAATAATGTTTGGGTTAGGGATAGGTTGAAGATTTGTGTTAGGCATAGGGTGAGGGTTAGGGTTACAGTTAGGATTAAGATTTGGTTTAGATTTAGTGTTAGGGATTGTTTTAGGGTTAGGAGTAGTGTTATAGAATAAGTTAAGGTTAGGGTTACTATTAAGTTCACAGATATTTTAGGGTTTGGGTTAGTGTTACTGTTAATTTGGGTTAGAATTAGGGTAGTTTTAGAGTTAGGGTAAGTTTTAGGATTTGGGTTAGGTTTAGTTATAGGTTTAGGGATGTGTTTAGGGTTAGTGTTAGTGATAAGATTAGGGTAGGGTTTAGGGGTAGTGTTAGGGTTACAGATAAGATTAGTGTTAGATTTAGTGTTAGTGTTACACATAGGGTTAAGTTGATTGTTAGGGTTAGTGTTATGGTTAGGATAGGGTTAGGGTTCGTGTTAGGGTTAGTGTTAGGGTTATGGTTAGGCTTAGGCTTAGGGTTAGGGTAAATGTAAGGGTTATGGTTATGGTTATGGATAGATTTAATGTTAGGGTTAGGGTTAGGGTTACCATTAGGGTTAGGGTTAGGTTTAGAATTTTGGTTAGGGTTAGTGTTATGGTTTGCATTAAGGTTAGGGTTTTGTTTAAGGTTTGTGTTAGGTTTAGGGTTTGGGTTAGGTTTAGCATTAGGTTTAGGATTAGTAATAGGATTAGGATTCGGGTTATTTTTAGTGTTAGGGTTAGGTTTAGCATGAGTGTTAGGGTTAGGGTTAGGTTTAGGTTTGGTGTTAGTGTTTGGGTTAGGGTTAAGATTGGGTTTAATGATAGTGTTAGAGTTAGTAATAGGTTTAGAGTTAGTTTTAGGGTTAGCAGTATGGTTAGCATTATGGTTAGTGTTAGGGTTAGGTTTAGGGTTAGTGTTTGTGTTAGGTTTAGGGTTACGGTTAGTGTTATCCTAAGGTTAGTGTTAGGGTTAGGGTTAGGGTTAGGATTAGTGTTGGGGTTAGGGATAGGATTAGGGTTAGTTTTAAAGTTAGGGTTGGATTCAGGTTTAGGGTTAATGTTAGATGTAGTATTAGTATTAGGGTTAGGGTTTTTAGTTTTATAGTTATGATTTAAGTTAAGTTTAGGGTTAGGGTTATTGTTAGGGTTTGCATTAGGATTAGTGTTAGGGTTAGATTTAGGGTTAGGGTTAGAGTTAGGGTTGGGTTAGGATTAGGATTAGTGTTAAGGTTATGTTTAGGTTTTAAATTAGTGTTAAGTTTAGGGTTAGTGTTATGGTTATTTTTAGTGTTAGGGTTAATGTTAGGATTAATGTTAGGATTATGGTCAGTGATAGGGTTCTGTTAGGTTTAGGTTTAGGGTTAGTGTTAGTTTCGGTTTAGGGTTACCATTGGGGTTAGGTTTAGAGTTAGTGTTAGGGTTAGCATTGGGGTTAGGATTAGGGATAATTTATGGTTAGTGAGAGGGTTAGAGTTAGTGTTACGTTTAGGGTTATGTCTAGTGTTAGATTTTGTCTTAGGGTTAGTGTTATGTTTAATGTAAGAGTTAGAGTTAGTGTTTGGGTTTGGGTAAGTTTTAGCATTAGGTTAACGGTTAGTGTTAGATTTTTGTTAGGTTTAGTTACAGAGAATTATAGTTAGTGTTAGCGTTAGGGTTTGTGTTAAGGTAAGGTTTATAGTTAGGGTTAGTGTTAGGGTTAGGGTTAGTGCTAGTTATAGTGTTGGGTTTAGGTGTAGGTTTAGGTTTATTGTTAGAGTTAGGGTTAGATTTAGGCTTGATGTTATGGTTACAGTTAGGGTTAGGGTTAGTGTTAAGTTTAGGGTAAGGATTTTTGTTAGGTATATTTTAGGGTAAGTGGTAGATTAGGTGTATAAGTAGGATTAGGTTTAAGGTTAGGGTTAGTATTTGTGTTAGGGTGTTCGTTAGGTTAGAGTTAATATAAGGGCTAGGGTTTTTGTTAGGGTTAATGTTAGGGTTAGCATTAGGTTTAGGATTAGTAATATGTTTAGAGTTAGGGTTAGTTTTAGTGTTAGGGTTAGGGTTAATGTTAGGGTTATGGTCATGGTAAGTGTTAGTGTTAGATTAGGGTTAGGGTTAGGTTTAGCAATAGTGTTAGAGTTAGGGATAGGTTTAATGTTACTGTTAGGGTTAAAAATAGGTTTAGGGTTAGTGTTATGTGTAGAGCTAGAGTTAGTGTTGGGGTTAGTGTTAGGGTTAGCATTAGAGTTAGGTTTAGGAATAGAGTTAGGTTTAGCATTAGGGTTAGGATTAGGGTTAGTTTTAGGGTTAGTAATAGTGTTAGTGTTAGTGTTACTTTTAGCATTATGGTTAGCATTAGGTTTTTTCTTAGCATTAGTGTTATGTTTAAGGTTAGATTTAGGGTTAGTTTTCAGGTTACGGTAAGGTTTAGGGTTAAGTAAAGTGTTAGTGTTAGGATTTTTTTAGGTTTAGTTTTAGGGACAGGGTTAGGGTTAGTGTTAGCATTAGGGTTTGGGTTAAGGTTGGGGTTGTGATTCGGGTTAATGTTAGGGTTAGGGTTAATTATAGTTTTAGGATTGGGAATAGGTTTAGGGTTAGTGTTAGGATTAGTGTTACATTTAGGGTTAGTGTAATGGTGACGGATAGGGTAAGGGTTAGGGTTAGTGTTAGGGTTAGCGTTATTGTTTGTGTTAGGGTTAGGTTTAGTGTCAGTTTTAGGGTTAGGATCTCAGGTAGGTTTAAAGTTTGGGTTAGGGATAAGCCTAGGGTTATGGTTAAGATTAGGGTTTGGGTCAGGGTTAGTGTTAGTATTAAACTTTGCGTTAGAGTTAGTATTAAGTTTAGTTTTATGGTTACGGTTAGTGATAGGGTTGGGGTCAGGGATAAGTTTAGGGTTAGTGTTAGGGTTAGGGTTAGGGTTATGTTTATGGTTAGGGTTAGTGTCAGTGTTAGATTTAGGGTTCATTTTAGGATTAGTTTTTCTGTGAGTGTTAGGGTTAGGGTTAGGTTTATTTTTGGTGTTAGTGTATGGGTTCGGGTTAGTGTTACAGTTAAGGATAGTGTTAGGGTTAGTGATAGGTTTAGAGTTAGTGTTAGGGTTACGGTTATGGTTAGTATTATGGTTAGGGTTACGGTTAAGTTTAGGGTTAGGATTACGGTTAGGTTTATGGTGAGGTTAAGGGTTATATTAAGTTTAGAATTAGAGGTACGATTAGGGTTAGGGTTTAGGTTAATTTTGTGTTAGGTTTGAGTTAGGGTTAGTGTTAGGGTTATTTTTTGGTTAGTGTTAGGGTTGAGTTAGTGTTAGTGTTAGTGTTAGGATTAGGATTTGTGTTAGGGTTAGTGTTAGGATTAGGGTTAGGGTTAGGGTTAGGGTTAGGGTTAGGGTTAGGGTTAGGTAGGCTTAGGGTAAGTGTTAGAGTTAGGGTTAAAGTTAGTGTTAGGGTTAGGGTTCTTGTTAGGGTTATATTTAGGGTAAGGGTTAGTTTTAGGGTTAGTGTTAGGGTTAGAGTTAGGATTAGGTTTAGCAATACTGTTAGGGTTAGTGTTTCTGTTAGTGTTATGTATAGGGTTAAGTAGTGTGATAGCGTTAGTGTTAGGGTTAGCTTTAGGATTAGGTTTAGGTTTTATTGTTAGAGTTAGCATTATGGTTAGGTTTAGGGTTACTTTCAGGGATAATGTGAGGATAAGATTTAGTATTACTTTTAGGGTTATGATTAGGTTTATATTCAGTATTATGTTTAGTGTTATATTTAGGGTTAGTTTTAGTGTTCGGGTTAGGTTAAGGTTTAAGGTTAGGTTAAGGCTTAGTGTTAGGTTAAGGTTTAGAATTAGTGTTTGTATTAGAGGTAGTGTTAGAGTTTGGTTTAAGGTTACTGTTAGGGTTAGTGTTAGTGTTAGGGTTAGCTTTATTTTTAAATTTAGGATTACAGTTAGGATTATTGTTAGGTTTAGTTTTAGTGTTAGGGTTAGAGTTGGGGTTAGGTTTAGGTTTAGGTTTAGCATTAGGTTTTGGGTTAAAATTTAGGGTTTGAGTTAAAATTCCGATTAGAGTTATTGTTAGGGTTATGGTTACAGGGTTAATGTTGATATTAAATTTTGTGTTAAAGTTAATGTTAGGGTTAGGGTTAGGGTTAAGTTTAGGGTGAGGGTTAGTGTTTGAATTAGGGTTAGCCTTAGGGTGTGGGTTAGTTTTATGGTTAGGGTTAAGGTTAGGTTTGTGTTAGGGTTAGGGTTAGGGTTAATTTTAGTATTAGGTTTAGGAGGAAGGTTAGAGTTTGTGTTAGGGTTAGGTATAAGTTTAGAGTTAGTGTTAAAGTTAGGGTTACGGTAAGTGTTAGTGCTATGGTTAGAGATATGACTAGGTTTATGGTTAGTGCTAGTGTTAGGGTTATGGTTAACGTTAGTGTTATAGTGAGGGCTAATTTAGGGTTAGTTTTAGGGTTACTGTCAGTGTTAGTATTAGGTTTAGGGTTAGGTTTAGGGATAGTGTTGGAGTTAGAGTTAAGGTTAGTTTTAGGTTTAGTGTTAATGGTTAGGGTCAGTTAGGGTTAGGGTTATGGTTTAGGTTAGTTTTAGGGTTTTTGTAAGGGTTAGGGTTAGAGTTAGTTTTAGGGTTACAGATAGATTAGGGTTATATTTAGGATTAGAATTATGGTTAGGATTAGTGTTAAGATTATGATTAGATTTAGAGTTACAGTTAATATTAGTGTTACGATTAGTGGTAGAGTGAGGATTAATGTTAGTGTTAGAGTTAGGGTTATGGTTAGGGTTAGGGTTAATGTTAGGTTTGGGGTTACATTTAGGATTAAAATTAGTGATAGGATTAGGATAGGGTTTAGGTTTTTTGTTGGAGTTAGGTATAGGATTAGGTTTAGTTTTATGGTTGGTGTTAGTGTTAGGGTTAAGGTTAGGATTAGTATTATGTTTAGTGTTAGGTTTACGGTTAGATTTAGGGTTTGTTTTAGAGTCAGAGGTTATGGTTTGCATTAGGGTTAGTGTTAGTGTTAGGATTAGGGTTAGGATTAGTTTTAGGGTTAGGGTTAGGGTTAAGTTTAAGGTTTGTGTTAGGGTTATGTTTAGGGTTAGAGTTAGTGTTAGGGTTAGAATTAGTGTTTGTGTTATGGTTAGAGTTAAGGTGAGTTTTAGGGTTGGGGTTAGGGTTAAGGTTAGCTTGAGCAATAAGTTTAGGCTTAGTTTTAGTGTTAGTGTTAGTGTTAGGGTTAGGGTTTATTATACTTTTAGGGTAAGAGATACGTTTAGAGTTAGTTTTAGTGTTAGGGTAGGTTTAGGCTTAGTCTTATGATTAGTCTGAGGGTTAAGAGTAGTGTTAGTGTTTTGATTAGTGTTAGGGTTTGGGTTAAGATTAGTGATAGCTTTATGTTTAGGGTTAAGGTTTTTATTTGGGTAAGGTCTAGTGTTAGGTTTATGGTTAGGTTTAGGGTTTTGTTTTGTGTTTGTGTTATGGTTACGGTTACGGTTAGGGTTATGGTTACTGTTAGGTGTAAGAATAGGTTTAGGGTGAGTGTTATGTTTAGCATTCAGGTTAGGTTTAGAATTAGTGTTAGGTTTAGGGTTAGAGTTATGGTAAATTTTATGTTTAGTGTTACGTTTAGGGTTAGTTTTAGGGTTAGTGCTAGGTTTAGGTTAGTGTTAAGGTATTAGTGTTAGGGTTAGGGTTAAGTTTAGTGTTCGGGTTAAGTTTAGGGTTAGGGTTAGTTTTAGATTTAGGGTTAACGTTTGTGTTAGGGTTAGAGGTTGTGTTAAGATTAGGTTTAAGGTGAGTGTTATGTTACGTTTAAGGTACGATTAGGTCTAAGTTTAGAGTTAGTGTAAGAGTTAAAGTTTTCGTTAGGCTTAGCGTTAGGATTAGGGTTAGGGTTAGTGTCAGGTTTCTTGTTTGTGTTAGGTTAGCATTAGGTTTAGGATTAATGATAGGGTTAGGGTTAATTTTAGTGTTAGGGTTAGGATTAAGGTTCATCTTAGGGTTAGGTTTAGTGTAAGTGTTAGAGTTAGGGTTAGGGTTGTGGTTAAAAATAGGGTTAGTGTTAGGGATTTTTAGAGTTAGCAATAGTGCTATGAATAGAAATGTTTAGGATTATGGTAAGGGTTAGGGTTGGGTTTAGTGTTAGGGTTTGTGTTATCATTAAGTTTATAATTAGTGTTATGTTTAGGATTAGGGTTAGTTTTAGGCATAGCTTTAGGGTTAGGTTTAGTATAAAGGTTAGGCTTACAGTTCGGCTTAGGGTTAGGGTTAGAGTAAGGGTTAGGGTTAGTGACAGGGTTCGGGTTAGGGTTAGGGTAAGGGTTAGATTTAAGTTTACTCTTAGGGTTAGGTTTAGGGTTAAGTTTAGTGATAGGGTTAAGTTTAGGGTTAATGTTAGTTCTGTGGTTAGGGTAAGTGTTAGGTTAAAGGTTAAGGTTAGGGTAAGAATTAGGTTTAGTGTTAGTGATTGGGTTAGTTTTATGGTTAAGGTTATTGATAGTTTTAGGGTTAAGGATAGATTAAAATTAATGTTAGGCATAAGGTGAGAGTTAGTTTTATCATTAGGGTTAGGGTTCAGTTTAGGTTTAGTGTTAGGGTTAGTTATAAGGTTAGTATTAGTGTTACAGTAAGGTTTAGATTAGGGTTAGTGTTAAGTTTATGGTTAGGTTGAGATTTAGGGGTAGTGTTACTGTTAGTTTAGAGTTACAATTAAGGATAGTGTTAGAGTTAGGGTTAAGTATAGGATTGGGGTTACGGTTAGTGATAGGTTTAGGGATATATTTAGGGTTATTGTTAGTGATAGGGTTAGATTAGGGGTTAGGGTTAGTGTTAGGATTATGGTTAAGATTAGTGTTAGATTTAGTGTTAGTGTTAGACATAGGATTAAGTTTCATGTTAAGGTTAGTGTTAGGGTTAGGATAGGCTTAGGGTTCGTGTTAGGGTTAGGGTTACAGTTATGTTTACGGTTAGAGTTAGGGTTTATGTTAGGGTTAGGTTTAGCATGAGTGTTAGGGTTAGAGTTAAGTTTATGTTCGGTGTTAGTGTTTGGGTTAGGGTTAAGATTAGGATTAAGGATAGTGTTAGGGTTAGTGATAGGTTTAGATTTAGTTTAAGGGTTAGGGTTATAATTAGTGTTATGGTTAGGGTTAGGGTTAGGGGTAGTTTTACTGTTATGTTTAGGGTCATGGTTAGTGTTAGCTTAAGGGTTAGGGTTAGGGTTAAGGTTAGGCTTAGTGTTGTGGTTAGGGTTAGAATTAGGTGTAGTTTTATAATTAGGGTTGGATTTATGTTTAGGGTTAGTGTTAGATTTAGTGTTAATATTAAGGTTAGGGTTTTTTTTAGGGTTAGAGCTAGGATTTGAGTTAAGTTTATGGTTAGGGTTAGTGTTAGGGTTTAGATTTGCATTAGGATTAGTATTAGGATTAGATTTAGGGTTAGGGTTAGGTTTGGGTATAGATTAGGTTTAGTGTCAGGGTTAGGGTTAGGGTTAGTGTTTGTGTTAGGGTTAGTATTAGTGTTATTGTTAGGTTTAAAAATTAGTTTTATGGTCTAGGTTAGAGTTATATTTAGGGTTAGGATTAAGGATCGGGTTAGTGTTAGGGTTAGGTTTAGGGTTAGAGTTAGGGTTACTGTTAGGCTTAGGGTTAGGTTTACTTTTATATTTAGTGTTATGATTAGGGCCAGTGTTAGTGTTAAGTTTCTGATTAAAGTTAGTTTCTTTGTTAGCATTAAGGTTATTGTTAGGTTTAGGGTTAGGTTTATTGTTAAAGTTAGGTTAAGGTTTAGGGTTAGGAAATGTTTAGGGTTACGTTTAATGTTAGGTTTAGGGGTAAGGCTAGGGTTAATGTTAGGGTTAGGCTGTGGGTTAAAGTTAGGGTTAAGGTTAGTGATAGGGTTAGGGTTAGGGTTTGTGTTAAGTTTAAGGTTATTATTAGGGTTAGGGTTAGGGTTAGGTTTAAGATTAGTGTTAGTGTTAGGTTTAGGGTTAGGGTTAAGTTTAGTGTTAGGTTTAGAATTAGTATTTGTCTTACATTTATTGTTAGGTTTAGTGTTATTGTTAGGGTTATGAATAGAATTAGGGTTAGTGTTAGAATTAGTTTTAGAGTTAGAGTTTGTATTATGGTTTTTGTTAGGGTTAGGGTTAATGTTAGGGTTAGTTTTAGTGTTAGGGTTAGTGTTAGTGTTAGGATTAGGGTTAGGGTTAAGGTTAGTTTTGAGTTCAGAAAAGGGTTTGGTTAAGTGTTAATATTAGTATTAGGTTTAGGTTTAGTGTAACAAATAGGGATAGGGTTACTTTTAGGGTTAATGTTAGAGTTAGAGTTAGGGTTAGGGTTAGTTTTATGATAAAGGTTAGGATTTGGGCTATTTTAAGTGTTAGGGTTATTTTAGAGTTAAGTTTAGTGTTAGGGCTAGGGTTAGTTTTAGAGTTACATTTGGGGTTAGGGCTAGTGTTAGGGTAAGTTTTAGAATATGGGTTAGGATAAGTTTTAGGGTTAGTTTAAGAGTTAGGTTTAGGGTTAGGGTTATGTTTAGTTTAGGGTAAGTGTTAGGGTTAGTGTTAGGGTTAGGAGTAGTGTTTGGGTAAGGTTTAGGTTTAGGTTTATGGATAGGATTAAGGGTAGAATTAGGGTTAAGTTCGGGTTAGGGTAAGTGTTAGGGTTATGGTTTGGGTTACTGTGAGAATTAGGTTTAGGTTTAGGGCTAGGGTTATTTTAAGTTTAGAATTATGGTTTAGGTTAGGGTTTGTCTTTGGTTTATGGTAAGTGTTAGGATAAAGGTTAGGGTTACAGTTAGGCTAAGGTTTAGTGTTATGGTTAGGGGTAGGGTTTGTTTTAGGGTTAGTGTTAGGTTAGGATTGGGATTTCGGTTATAATTAGCATTAGGGTTAGGGTTAGGGTCGGGTTAGTGTTAGTTTTAGGGTTAGCGTTAGGGTTTGTGTTAGGGTTAATTTCATTGTTAGGATTAGATTTAGGAATAGTGTTAGGCTTAGGGGTAGGGTTAGGGTTCGGATTAAAATTAGTGTTAGGGTTAGGGTTAGGGTTATTGTTAGGTTTAGGGTTAGGGTTAGAGTTAGTGTTTGGTTTTGGTTTAGGATTAGTGTTAGGGTTAGCTTAATGATAGGGTAAGGTTTAGGGTTAGTATTAGGGTTAGGATTAGGATTACTGTTAGAGTTATCGTTGAGGTTAAGGTTATGGTTAGGGTTGGTGTTAGGGTTTGGGTTAGGTTTAGGGTTAGTGTTAAATTTGAGTTAGATTTAGGGTTAGTGTTAGGGTTAGCATTAAGGTTAGGTTTTTGGTTAAGAATAGGGTTAGTCTTATGGTTAGGGTTAGTGTTAGGATCAATGTTAAGTTAAGGTTTGGTTTAGTGTTAGGGTTTTGGTTATGGATAGGGTTATGGTTAGTGTTAGGGTTATGTTTATGATTAGGTTAATCGTTACAGTGTTAGGTTATATTTAGTCATAGAATTTATCGTTCCGGTTAGTGCTAATGTTTGGTTTGCGTTAGGGTTAGTGTTAGGGTTATTGTTATATTTATGGTTAGGTTTGTGTTAGTGCTAGTGTTAGTGTTTGTGTTAGGGTTAGTTTTAGGATTAGGATTAAATTTAAGATTAGTGTTAAGCTTAGGCTTAGGGTTAGGATTAGTGTTAGGGTTAGGATTAGGGTTCATGTTAGAGTTAGCATTAGGGCTAATTTTAGGGTTAGTGTTAGTGATAGAGTTAGGGTTAGGTTTAACAATAGTGTTAAGCTTAGGGATACATTCACGTTTAGTGTTAGAGTTAGGGTTAGTGTTATAGTTAGTGTTATGTTTAGGGTTAGGATTATGGATAGGGCTAATGTTAGGGTTAACATTAGGTTTAAGTTTTGGGTTAAGGACAGGGTCTACCTTAGCATTAGGTTTAGTCTAAGGATTAGTGTTAAGGTTAGGGTTAGGTTTAGTGTTAGGTTTCGGGTTACAGATAGGGATAGCATTAGTGTTAGGTTTCAGGTTAAAGATAGGGATAGCATTAGTGTTAGGTTTAGGTTTATGGTTAGCTTAAGGGTTACAGTAAGTGTTACGTTAGGATTAGAGATAAGATTAGGGTTAGTGTTTGGGTTAGTGTTAGTGTTAGTTTTGAGTTAGGGTTATTGTTAGGGTTATTGTTAGGGTTAGGGTTGGGTTAGTGTTACTGTTAGGGTTAGCATTAGTGTTTGTGTTAGGGATAATTTCATTGTTAGGATTAGATTTAGGATAAGTGTTAGGCTTAGGGGTAGGGTTAGGGTTAAGGTTGAAGTTAGTGTTAGGGTTATTGTTTGGGTTAGAGTTAGTGTTAGTGTTAGGGTTAGTGTTAGTTTTAGGTTTTGGTCTAGGATTAGTGTTAGGGTTAGTGTTAGGGTTAGCTTTAGTGATAGGGTAATTTTTAGAATTAGTATTAGGGTTAGGATTAGGATTATTGTTACGGCTGATACAGTGTTAGGTTAGGGTAAGTGTTAGGTTTAGGGTTAGGGTTACAGTTAGGGGTAGTTTTAGGGTTAGGGGTAGTTAGGGTTAGGTTTATGGTTAAGTTTAGGGTTTGTGTTAGGGTTAGAAAAAGGGTTTGTGTTGGGTTTAAATTTAGGGTAAGGTTAGGTTTATTGTTACATTTAGGATTGGGGCTAGAATAGGGTTTTGGTTATGCTTAGGGTTAGGATAAGGTTAGGTTTAGTGTTAGGTTTAGGATTGTATTAGGGTTAGATTTAAATTAGGGTTAGAGTTAGTGTTAAGGTTAGTTTTAGGGATAAGGTTAGGGTTAGGTTAGGGTAAGGAATTGTGGTACATTTATGGTTAGGTTAGTTTTAGGGTTAGGTTTAGTGTTAGGTTTAAGGTTAAAGTTAAGGTTAAATTTAATTTTAGAGTTAGAGTTGGGTTATGTTTGGTTTTAGGGATAGGTCAGCGTTAGGGTTAGGTTAGGGTAAGGATTATGGTTATTTTCAGGGTTTGTTTTAGAGTGAGGGTTAGGGTTAGGTTTGGGTTTCATGTTAGGTTTAGGGTGAGGGTTAGAGTTTTGATTAGGATTAGGTTTAGGGTTTGTGCTAGTGGTAGAGTTAGTGTTAGAGTTAGGGTTTGTGTTAGGTTTATGGTTAGGATTAGGGATAGGTTTACAATTAGAAAAATGATTGGATTAGTGTTAGTGTTAGAGTTAGGCTTTGTGTTAGGTTTATTGTAATTGTTAGGGTTAGTGTTAGGATTAGGGTTAGGGTAAATGTTAGTGTTAGGGTAAGGTTTAGGGTTAGGGTTTGGGTTAGGTTTAGGTTTAGTGTTAGGTTTAGGATTAGGGTTACGGTTACGGTTAGGGTGTTTGGTTTTGTGTTAGGGTTAAGGTTAGGATCAGGGTTAAAATTAGGGTTATGATTATGGTTAATGTTATTGTTAAGGTTAAATTTTATGTTAGGGTTATGATTAAAATTAATTTTATTGATGCAGTTACGATTAGGATTAGGGTTAGTATTAGGGTTAGTGTTAGTGTTTGGGTTTGCATTAGTGATAGTGTTAGGGTTAGTGTTAGCGAGAAGGTTAGAGTTAGAGTTAGGGTTAGTGCCATGACCCCCTTGCCCGCAAGGAAGACGTGACTCAGGAATCTTCTTTCAGCAGTTTATTCAGGCCCTTGATATTCTTCTAATAATTCTTCTAATCCCCGGAATAATAATTGGATGCCCCTCCCAGCCTTAATAAAGCACCTCGAACCCCAATGCGAAGCTGCCACGTGGACCCTACCCACAGGGTGCTAGAGAACGACACGCCAACTTTCTCTGATAAGGAGTTGACAATACGCCAACTCTCTCTGATATGGAGTTGTCCTTCACAGACCACAGCGGAGCCAGCGCCACCATGTAATGGCGACCACGGTCCGCAGGAACAGCTCACCACAGCTCCCCCTTTTTGTTTCACTAAGACAATACAGGCGAGAGTAGAGGTCCTATACCACTGTGCAGAAGTGGCTGCATAGTATGGTTTAGCCCTAGGGGGCGCCTTCCCCAGATCTGACACCATATCAGCTGACGCCTTTTTTCGTGGGGCAGGGCGGAGACACGTCAAACCCGCATGCAGTAGGACATGCTCCCCTTGAGGTTCCTCTTCTCAATGGATCACTCAAGTGCAGTGCCTTGCCTCGCATCCTGTATCGTGACGATGGTGAGTAAGAGGGAATAGCTGAGGTTGAACTGTGGCTGTCTAGAAGTACAACTACAAACAAATTGGCAGCACCCTGAAAGAAAGGCACGGACTTTAAAGTGATAGATAAAGACCAGTGTGGAAACCCTTCTGCGTGCAATGGCAACAAGACCTGCAGAGTGCAAGGGCTTTCCAGCACTAAAAGAAAGACAAAAGAAGGACATGTCGAACCCAGTGCAATGTTAGAATAACTTGGGGTGCAACGACAATGTCAAAGACACTAGTGTATAAACCCATCTGCGTGCAATGGTAGCAAGACCGGCAGAGTGCAAGGGCTTTATGACACTAAGAGAATAACGAGGAAAGACATGTCAATCCCAGTGCAATGTTATAATAACTTGGGGTGCAATGACCATGTCAAAGATTTACAGTGTAAGATGCGCAAGCCAGACTTGAGGTGAGTTGCCAGTTTCTAAAGCAGCAAGAGCTTGTATGATCATAGCCTTATCTTGAGCACTACGAGCTTTAAGGTGACAGAGAAACCACAAACAGAGGAACATACCAAAACAACACAGTGCACCAAAAATGCTTACTCCCACCCACTCCTTAAAAAAGGAAAAAGCAGAAGATATCCAATTTGTGAATTGACCCAGAGTCACGGGATCGACACGGGTACTATTCAAGACAGCTATCTGGGTTAGTTGAGACTGGATCATGTCTTCCACTTCCATGGACCAATTCCTGGCCAGATATCTACCAATGATGTGGGAAGCATTCCTGGAATCATTAAATCTGACAGAGGTTATACATAAATGTGCACGTTGGTCAATGCAGCCTAAAAGTACAAGGTCAGCCAATTCCTCTACCTGAGCTTGGAGAAAATCTATTTTTTGGTTGGTAGCTAAAATCCCTGACAAAATATGTTGATTAATCGCATTTTGCGATTCAAGTATAGTGGACGTTTGTTGAACAACTTGATTAATGGTGGCAGCAGTTTGTACTTGACTGGCCATGGCTACTCCGGCCGTAACTGCTACAGCAGCAGATACCGCCACGGCTGTCACTATAGCTGCTGTGATTCCAAAATCTCTGCGGACTCTAAGTAGCTCTACAATAGGAAAGTTATCTGGATCCGCAGTGACTGGGATTGAGACAAAAGTTGGAATTCTCATAATCACTGCTACAGTCCAAGAACCATTTCAACACTCAGATAAGAAACAGGTAATATTAGAACAATCCAGCATCCCCGATGAGGTGTCATTAGCTAAAAGGAACAGGAACGGGGATTGGATACAGACCATTGCAGGAGGCAATGTGGCACCATGTAACAGAGAGTTGAACGAAACAGATGTAAGCCTATTACCTCGTTCACTCTCCTTAGTAGTGCCAGAAACATTAGCCAGCCAACTTTTGGCTCCTAGTAATTGAGCCAATGCACAAATATCGGCTGAAGCCCCCTTCTCATTGGAAATAAGCCATTGAAACCAGGACCAACCTGTTCCTGTAGAGGAGTTGGCATTGTTGTTAAAGTTGTAAACATATCTCTTAAGAGGGGGGGAAAAGGAGAAACCATTAGCAACTTGATATTTCTCCAAAGATGATCCTGACAAGGTGAAAATGTCGGGGGAAAACCAAAATTAGGGGTACAGTAAGGAGAGGCCTTGAAATGAGTGGCATTGCAAGTACTGTTAGAAGAAGGAGGCATTGGCATTAGTACCTCAGAGATAATAGCTAAAGTAGTTATGTTTAAAACAGAGCTAGTTGCGGGGGTCCCTGAGCCTGATTGCTTCCCTGAAACTACTTGGCTCAATACAGCACTGAGAATACTCCCTGAGACTCGACTGGAGCGCAATAGGTCCTCCCAGTTAGTCAAATTTTTGGTCTTAAGGCTAATACAATTAGAGTTTCCAAGGCTGAAACAAAAAACTCCTGTGAGATTAACTTGAGACTGATTAAAAATATTTTCCATGTCCCCTCTAGGAGAGGTACAAGGAGCAGACATCTCACATGAGGTAGAAAAAAGAGTTGGGAGGACACTAGAATTACTATGAACTGGAATTGGCATTGGCCATGCCCATGCCACTGCCCGCCACTGCATTGGTGTCATCTGTACCGTTGGCACCAGCATCAGAGCCAGAGCACCCATCAGAATGAAGCTTCTCATCATGGGACTGTTGTGGCACCTCCTGCTGCTGGTTAGTAGATCTCGAGACTCTTCTTGTCAGGCGTTCAGGGATCCACAGCGGCTCCGTGCGATCCTGGGGAAAAACACATACAGATCCTCGTGCCCATGTCAGCACGGGGTCAGGGCCGTTCCATTAGCCCGTAAGAACATCCTTCCACTTAACATAGCCAGTCACAGAGGGCTGAGGAGACACATGTCTATCAGCCGCAGAGCGGCCATGAATATCCAAATTCAAAAAATTAATGGTAAAAAGAGCTAAGGGCAGGCGTTCTTTAGGAGTGTGGTCAACTCCTATTCCACCTTTTTGTTTTTCTAAGGTTTCTTTTAAGGTGTGGTGGGCACGTTCAACAATGCCTTGCCCTTGAGGATTGTAAGGCAACCCATGAGCAAGGTGTACTCCCATAGTAGAACAAAAAGATGTAAACTGTCTGCCATTATAAGCAGGTCCATTATCAGTCTTAAGGGATGCAGGTGCACCCCATGCT
Organism: Ictidomys tridecemlineatus; assembly: GCF_052094955.1. Lineage (NCBI taxonomy): Eukaryota > Metazoa > Chordata > Mammalia > Rodentia > Sciuridae > Ictidomys > Ictidomys tridecemlineatus. Next base: position 63,021,394 of record NC_135478.1, read on the forward strand.
GCCCATGCCTCTAAGCAATGAGTAATGACATTACGCGCCTTTTCTCCCAATAAAGCAGAAGCATGAATAATTCCAGAGTATGTGTCAATAGAAACAAGTACATATTTGAGGTTACCAAAGTCAGGCACGTGAGTTACGTCCATTTGCCAGACAACCAATGGCTTCAATCCTCGTGGGTTTACACCATAAGTAGGAGGATGAAGAAATGTGACACAATGGGGACATTGTAATACTATCTGATAAGCATCTGCTCTGGAGATGGAAAAATGTCTGCGCAGTGTCATAGCATTGACATGAAAGTTGTGATGAAACAATTTAACTTCTTCTAAGGAGGAGGCCAAGCATACCAACTGGCTTCTAGTTGCCGAGTCAGCACAGGCATTACCCTGTGATAACGGGCCAGAAAGAGAGGTGTGAGCCCGAATGTGCATTGGATAGAAAGGGTAGTACGGCTACGGATAAGCTGTTGAAGCTGATTAAAGTAAGTAGATACATTATGGGTGTCACTAATAGCTCCTACAGCCTCCAGAATTTTGAGCGCCTGCACCACATAGATGGAGTTCGAAATGGGATTGAAAGGAAAAGAAAACTGTTTAAAAACTTCAATGACAATTTGTAGTTCTACCCATTGTGGATTTCCAGGAGCAAATTGATGCTGGACAGAGGGAGAGTCATTAATCACATAAGCCCCCATTCCAGACTTAGAGCCATCAGTAAATATGTTAACAGCCCCCGGAATTGGAGTGGGTGAAGTTACTTTAGGGAAAATGATAGGATGTTCTTTAACAAAATGGAGTAATGGATGAGAAGGGTAATGATTATCAATATCCCCTTGAAACGGGCAACATATAATGGCCCAGTTGTCTAGAGTAGCACACAAAACATTAATTTGAACTTTAGAATAGGGTATGATAAGAGAAGAAGGTGCTTGTCCGAAAAATTGAATGCTCTGTTGAATCCCTCTAAGTGCTAACGCTGCAACAGCATCAGGATAGTATTCTAAAGATTTTCCTGGGGATACATGTGGGTGGATCCATAGTAAAGGCCCATCTTGCCACAGTACTCCAGTAGGCTGCCGCATAGTGGCAAGCACACATAACTGGAAAGGTTTATCACTCTGGAGCCTGCATAGAGTAGCATGTTGTATAGCTTCTTCTACTTTTATAAGGGCCGCTCTGGCCTCTTTAGTGAGGGTACGAGGGGAAGTAAGATCTGGATCACCCTTAAGAATAGCATACAAAGGCTGGAGCACGATATTAGGAATATGTAAATAACCTCTTATCCAATTAATATCTCCCAACAGTTTTTGAAAATCATTTAGAGTTTGGAGATCTTGAGTTCTTATAGTAAATTTTTGTGGTTTTAACATGTCATATCCAATCGTCGCTCCCAAATACTTAATGGAATCCCCTGTTTGAACCTTTTTAGGTGCAATATGTAATCCATATTGAGCTAACAACTTCACCAAGTCTTTATACGATTAACTGACTGTTGTAATTGGGCTGCCAATAATACATCATCCATATAATGAATAATCTTGATGGAAGGATATTTTTGTCTGAGAGGTGCGAGTGCCTTCCCTACATATATCTGACAAATTGTGGGACTGTTAGACATTCCCTTTGGTAAAACAACCCACTCAAACCTTTGATCTGGTTCCTCATGATTACACGAGGGAAGGGTGAAGGCAAAACGCTGTGAGTCTTTAGGATGCAAAGGAATAGAAAAGAAACTGTCCCTAAGACCAAATGCTTGATAAGGGGCATGGCTCTATCAGGATCTCCAAAAATTTTTCCATCGGCATCCACCATCCTTGCTACAAAATCTGAAAAGGGTTCTGTAGGGCCTTGTATAATTTTAGTGAGGTTACCAGACACCTCTCCTCTATTTGGAAGTGATTTCCATGCCCTAATGCAAATATTATTAATCTGGTCATATGCTTCTAGAGGAAATCCTGTCTGTTGATTAGCAAATCTTCCTTGCCCCAAAAGCATGTCTTTGTCCCAATGGGGGTTTCCTGCTGCATGATTTTGGGCGGCCTGCTCTGCTGTGCCCTCTAGCACAAATGCTCTCCAGTCCAAATATTTGCCTGGGGAGACGCAAGCCCGAACGAGTCTAGCCCAATCAGAGGGAGTCATGCAGTATCTAGACAGATTCTCTAACTGAGTTAGTGTAAAAGCGGCATCGACCCCATAAGTGCGCACAGACTTCCCCAGAGTCTTTACAATTTTGAAATCCAAAAGCTCATGACATCTTCCCCTATTATCATCCTGAAAAACTGGATAAGCAAGACCCATCTCAGAGTTAACAGCCCTCCATGTTTGGGCGTGGAAACTTCGTCCCGAAACACCCCCGCCATACGGAGGTGGATTGGGAGGCCGTCCATCCTTGAGCCCTTGCTTATCTCTGTTCCCTGTACCTAAACTTCCTAGCTGCCGGGACAGCGTCTCCAGCTCCTCCTCTTCATTATCTTCTAGCTCTGACACACTTTTGCATGGGGGCGTGCGTAGCACACTGAGATCTGGATACAGTCTCCTCCCGTTCTCCACGCCCCGCACACTCCCCTCTTCCTGAGACACTTCACTCTCTGTTGTTTCTGATTTTTCCTCATGTAATTGTTCTAAAACTTCTTGCCCTTTAACAAGCGCTTCCTGGCATCTGCCATCTGTAAGGCAACTACGGACTGTCTTCCAGAGGGGTATCACACCGCCCTCTAGCATGCCTTGCTCACGAGCAAAATCAAGGTCTTTGCCTAATTTATCCCAGCTGGGTGTAGTGAGGCTGCCTGAAAATGCAAACCACGGTGCAGCTGCATCTACCGTCTGTAAAAATCTCTCTAAGGTACTGCATTTCACCTCCAGTCCCTTGGAACGTAAAAGGCCATCTAGGGCCAGAAGAGGTGGACTTGAAGTAACAGCACCCATGATGCAACACAAGAAAATACAGGAAATGAAAGTTAAATTACACAAAAGCAAAACGAAAATACACAGAAAACAAAACGAGAATACAGAGTGCAATTGCTATGAGATGTAACGCCCTCTCTTTATTTACAGAGGAGCAGGTACCTTTTAACGCTCCCTCTTTATGTATAGAGGAGCCTCCGCTTTTTAACAGCGGGTCCCACCTTACCTGGGACTTACCGGCGCGCCTCCCTGACTGCTGAAAGTTCTGGTTCCTGGTGTTTTTTCTTTTTTCTCCCGGGTCTCGGCACCACTTGCCACGACCCCCTTGCCCGCAAGGAAGACGTGACTCAGGAATCTTCTTTCAGCAGTTTATTCAGGCCCTTGATATTCTTCTAATAATTCTTCTAATCCCCGGAATAATAATTGGATGCCCCTTCCAGCCTTAATAAAGCACCTCGAACCCCAATGCGAAGCTGCCACGTGGACCCTTCTCACAGGGTGCTAGAGAACGACACGCCAACTTTCTCTGATAAGGAGTTGACAATACGCCAACTCTCTCTGATATGGAGTTGTCCTTCACAGACCACAGCGGAGCCAGCGCCATAATGTAATGGCGACCACAGTCCGCAGGAATAGCTCACCACAGGTTAGTGTTAGGATTAGGGCTAGTTTTAGGATTCATATTAGAGTTAGTTTTAGGGTTATGGTTGACGGTTAGGATCAGTGTTAGGGTTAGGTTTAGGGTTGTAGTTAGGATTAGTGTTAGGTTCAGGATTGTGATAAGAGTTAATATTAAAATTAGGTTTCAGGTTAGGGATAGAATTAGTGTTAGAATTAGGATAATAGTTTGTGTTAATGTTAGGGTTAAGGTTAGGGTTAGGGTTATGGTTATGGTGAGAGATAGAATTAGGGTTAGTGTCAGTGTTAGGGTTAGGTTGTTTGTTCATGTTAGGGTATGGGGTAGGGTTAGTGTTTGTGTTAGGATAAAATTTGGGGTTAGGATTAGATTTGGAGTTACGTTAGGAATTAGTGTTAGAGTTAGTGTTAGATTTAGTTAGCTTTAGAGTTAGTGTTAGGTTTACAGATAGGTTTAGTGTTAGTGATAGGTTCAGTTTTATGGTTAGGGTTAGGGTTACTTATAGGTTAGGGTAGGGGTTAGTGTTAGTGTTAGTGTTATGGTTTGGGTTAGGGTTACGGTTAGTGTTAGTGTTAGGGTTAGGTTTAGTTAGGGTTATTGGTATAATTTGGGTTAGGATTAGTATTAAGTTTAGGGTTAACGTGAAGGTTAGTTATAGTGTTAGGATCAGGATTAGGTTTATTAGCATTAGGTTTCGGATTAGGGTTCGGTTTAGGTTTAGTGTTAGGGTTAGAGTTAGGGTTAGTGTTAGTGTTAGAATTATGGTTTGTGTTAGGGATAGGATTAGGATTAGTGTTAGGGTTAGGGTTAGGTTTATTGTAGGGTTAGGGTTTGGATTCAGATTACGGTTAAGGTTAGTGTTAGGGGTAGCATTAGGTTTAGGTTTAGGGTTAGTTTAAAATTAGGGATATGGTTGGGGTTATAGTTCGTGTTTTGGATAGGGTTATGGAAAGTAGTAGGTTTAGAGTTAGGGTTAGTGTTAAGATTAGGGTTAGTGTTTGGTTTAGTGTTAGCATTAGGTTTAGAGATAGGGTTAGGGTTAGTTTAAGTGTTAGGGTTAGTTTTAGGATTAGAGTTAGTGTTAGGTTTAGCATTAAAGTTAAGGTTAGGTTTAGGGCTAGTGTTAGAGTAGTGTTAAGATTTTATTAGATTTAGGGTTAGTGTTAGAGTTAGGGTTATATTTAGGATTAAGATGAGGTTTAGGTTTAGTGTTAGGTTAGTGTCAGGATTATGGTTAGTGTTAGAGTTACTGTTAGGGTTAGGGTTTTTTTATGTTAGTGTTAGGGTTAGGGTTAGTGTTAGGATTACGATTAGGATTAAGATTAGGTTAAGGTTAGCTTTAGTGTTAGGTTTTGCATTAGTGTTAGTGTTAGCGTTAGAATTAGGGTTAGTGTTAGTGTTAGCATTAGGGTTAGGGTTAGTGTTCGTGCTAGTGTTTGGGTTAGGGTTAGATTTAGGCTTAGTGTTAGGGTTGCGGTTAGGGTTAGGATTAGTGTTAGTGTTAGGGTTAGGATTACAATTGATCTTAGGGTTAGGGTTAGAGTTAGGGTTAATATTAGAGTTAGTGTTATATTTAGGGATATGGTAAGTGTTAGTGTTAGTGGTAGAGTTAGAGTTAAAAATAATATTTGGGTTAGGGATATTTTTAAGATTAGTGTTAGGATTATTATTAGGGTTATAGCTGGTGTCACTCTTAGGGTTAGGCTTGAGGTTTGGGTTAGTTTTAGTCTTAGGGATTGTGTTAAATATAGGGATATGGTAAGTTTTAGTGTTAGTGTTAGAGGTAGAGTTATGGATAATGTTAAGATTAGGGATACTTTTAAGGTTAATGGTAGGATTATGACTAGGGTTAGAGTTTTTGTTACTGTTAGGATTAGGGTTTGGGTTATGGTTAGTGTCAGGGTTAAGGATAGGGTTAGGTTTAGCATTAGGATTAAGGTTAAGTTTAGTGTTAGGGTTGGTGTAAGGGTAAAGGTTAGGGTTAATTTAGAATTAGTTTTAGGGTTAGGGTTAGTGTTAAGGTTAGTGTTAGGGCTAGGGCCAGGTTTTTGTGCTAGGTTTAGAGTTAGGTTAAGGTGTTGTGTTAGAGTTAGGTTTAGTGTTTTGGTTGGGTTTATGTACAGGACTAGGTTTAGATTTAGGGTTTTGGTTAGGTTTAGTGTTAGTGAAAAGGTTAGGGTTAGGGTTAGCATTTGTGTAAGGTTTAGAGTTAGGTTTGGGGTTGTGTTAGGATTAGGTTCAGGGTAAGTTTTAGGGTAATGAATAGGATTAGTTTTAGGGTTAGGGTTAGTGTTAGGTTTAGGGTTAGGTTAAGGTTTAGGGTTAGTGATAGTGTTAGGTTTGGGGTTAGGTTTTGTGTTAGTGTACGGGTTAGGGTTAGTGTTAGTGATAGGGTTAGGTTTAGGGTTAGGGTTAGGTAAGAGTTAGGTTTAGGGTTAGTGTTAGGGTTATGGTTAAGATTAGGTTTAGTGATAGGTTTAGTGTTAGGTTAGCATTATGGCTAGGGTTATCTTCAGGTTAAGTTTAGGGTAATTGTAGGGTTTAGAGTTAGTGTTAGGGTTAAGGTTAGAATTTGAGTTAGGGTTAAGGTTAGTGTTAGGGTTAGGGTTAGGCTTAGGTTATGGTTAGTTTAGGGTTAGAGTTGGGGTAAGGGTTTTTGTTAGAGTTAGATTTAGGGTTAGGTTTAAGTTTAGAGTTAGGGTTTGGGTTGGGTTAAGGGTTGAGGTAAATTTTAGGGTTAGGTTTAAAATTAGGGTTAGGGTTAGAGTTACAGTTAAATTAGCATTAGAGTTAGGGTTAGGATAAGTTAGGGTTAGGGTTAGGTTAAATTTAGGGGTTATGTTTAGTGTTAGGGTTTGTGTTAGGTTTTGGGTTAGTGTTATGGTTATTGTTAAGGTAAAAGTTAGAGTAGGGTTAGGGTTAGGGTTATGGTTGGAATTAGGTTTTGCATTAGGTTTAGAGTTAGTGTTATGGCTATAGTTAGGGTTAGGGTTAGGGTAAGTGTTAGGATTAGAGTTAGAGTTAGGATTTGGGTTTGTGTTATCCTTAGGGTTCAGGTTACTTTTAAGTTTATTGTTAGGATTAGGATTAGAGTTAGTGACAGTGTTAGGATTTGTATTACACTTAGGGTTACAGTTAATTTTTGGGTTAGATTTAGGGTGAGTGTTAGTGTGAGGGTTAGGGTTAGGGTTCGTGTTAGCGTTAGGGTTTGTGTTAGCGTTAGGGTTAGTGTTATGGTTAGGGATAGGGTTATGTTTCAGGTTTTGGTTAAAATTACAGTTAGGGTTCAGGTGATTGTGAGGGTTAGGATTAGGGTTAGTGTAGGGTTAGTTTTAGAGTTAGGGTTTAGTTTAGGGTTAGTGTTAGGTTTGGGTTAGGGTTAGGGTTCGTGTTAGCATTAGGGTTAGTGTTATGGTTAGGAATAGGGTTAGTGTTAGAGTAGGGTTAGGATTAGTGTTTGGGTTGGGTTAGGGTTCGTGTTAGGGTAAGTGTTCGGTTTAGGGTTAGGGTGATGGTTAGAATGAGTTTTATGGTTACGGTTAAGGTTAGATTTAGGTTTAGTATTAGGTTTATGATCATTATTAGGTAAGGTTTAGGGTTTGTTTCTTTTTTAGGGTTGGGGTTCTGGTTAGGTTTATGGTTACTCTTCGGATTAGGGTTAGAGTTAGTGTAAGGGTTAGGGTCAAATTTAGTTTTATGATTAGGGTAATGGTTAATGTTACGTTAAGATAAGGGTGGTGTTACGGTTAAATTTAGGGTTAGGGTTAGGGTTAGTGTTCGTGTTAGGGTTAGAGTTAGGTTAAGTTTAATTTTAGCGTTATTGTAGGGTTAAGTTTTGGGTTGGGAATACAGTAGGTTTAGTCTTAGGGATACGATAGTGTTAGGGTTATGGTTAGGGTTACTGTTTGTGTTAGATGTAGGGTTAGGTTTAGAGTTAGGGTTATGGTTAAGTTAAGAATTAATATTAGGGCTAGGGTTAGGTTTAGGGTTAGTGTTACAGTTAGGGTTAGGTATAGGTTTATAGTTAGGGTTAAGGTTAGGGTTAGGGTTTGTGTTAGGGTTTGTGGTTTGTGTTACAGTTAGTGTTAGGGTTAAGTTTAGGCTCAAAGTTAGGATTACGTTTAGAGTAAAATTTAGAGTTAGAATTTTGGTTAGGATTAGGGTTAGTGTTAGGTTTAGGTTTAGGGTTAGGGTGAGTGTTAGGATTAGGGTTATGTTTATTGTTATGGTTAGGTTTCGAAGTTGCTTAGGGTAACAGTTCGTGTTAGGGTTAGGTTTAGTGTTAGGGTTAGGGTTGGAGTAAGGGTTGTGGTTAGTGTTAGGGTTAGGGATATTTTTAGGGATAAGAATCAGGTTTGGGTTAGGATTAGGTTAAGTTTTAGGGTTAGAGTTAGGATTAGGTTTACAGTTAGTGTTCAGGTTAGCATTAGATTTAGAGTTAAGGTTAGTGTTAAGTTTAGCGTTAGGGTTAGGGTTAGGGTTAGGGTTAGGGTTAGGATTAGGGTTAGGGTTAGGGTTAGGGTTAGGGTTAGGATTAGAGTTTGTGTTAAGGTAATGGTTATGGTTAGGTTTAGTGTTGTTGTTAGTATTTGGTTTCGATTTTCGTTTAGGTTAAGTTTTTGTGTTAGGGTAAGGTTTACAGTTTTGGTAAGTTTTAGGGTTAGGTTTAGTGTTAGGATTTATTGGTATGATTAGGGTAAAGTTTAGGGTTTTGTTTATGTTTAGGGTTAGAGTTAGGGTTAGTGTTAGGGGTTTATATTAGGGTTAGAATTAATTTTATTATTAAGGTTACATTTAGGATTAGGTTTTGTGTTAGGGTTTTAGATATGGTTAGGGTTTCGATTATGGTTAGGATTTGGGTTAGTTAGAGTTAGGGATAGGATTAGGGTTAGGTTAGGGTTATGTTTAGGGTAAAGATTAGGGTTTGTAATAGGGTTAGTTTTAGGGTAAAGGTTAGGGTTAGGATCAGTGTTAGTGTTTGGTTTAGAGTTAGGGTTAGGGTTACAGTTAGTTTAGGTTTAGGGATAAGGTTAGCTTAGGTTTAAGGTTAGGATTATGGTTAGGGTTAAAGTTTGATTTAGGCTTAGAGATAAGGTTAGGTTAGCATTAACATTAGGCTTAGGGTTAATGGTAGGGTTAGGGTTTGTGTTAGATTTACAGTTAGGTTTAGGGTGAGGGTTATGGTTAGGGTTATTTTTAGGGTTAGATTTAGGTTTAGAGATAGGGTTTGGGTTAGTGTTAGGGTTTGGATTAGGGTTAGAGTTATTGTTAGTGTTAGGGTTAAAGATTGGGTTATAGTTAGGGTTAGCGTCAAGTTTAGTTATTGGGTAGGGGTTAGTGTTAGTTTTAATTTTAAAGTTTGCGTTAGGATTAAGGTTAGTGTTAGGTTATTGTTACACATAGGATTAGGGTTATGTTTGGGGTTAGGTTTAGTATTAGTGTTAGTGTTAATGTTACGGTTAGGGTTAGGGTTACAGTTACTGATAGTATTATGGATAGTTTTAGGTTTAGTGTTAGCGTTAGGGTTAGGGTTAGTGTAAGGGTTAGGATTTGAGTTAGTGTTAGGTTAAGCTTTAGGATTAGGATTACAATTAGGGTTAGGGTAAATATTATGGTTAGCATTAGGGTTAGGTTTAGGGTGAGTTGTAGAGTTAAGTATAGGGTTAGAGTTAGTAATAGGGCTAGTGTTAGTGTTAGGGTCAAGGTTTTTATTAGGTTTAGGCTTAGGGTAAGGGTTTGTCTTAGGGTTAAGATTAGAGTTAGGGTTAGGGTTAGGTTTAGTTTTAGGGTTACAGTGTGGGTTTTAGTTAGAGTTAGGGTTAGTTTAAGTGGTATGGTTAGAGTTAGTGTAAGTAGTAGGTTTAGGGTTAGTATTAGGGTAGGTGTTAGGGTCAGGGTTAGATTTATGGTTAGAATTAGTTTTAGTGTTAGGTTTAGGAATAGGGTTAGTGTAAGGGTTAAGCTTAGGTTTAGATTTAGGCTTAGATTTAGAGATAGTGTGAGGTTTTGTGTTAGGGTTAGTGTTAGTTTTAGAGTTAGTGTTAGATTTAGGGTTAGGGTTAGGGTTAGTGTTAGAGATTGGGTTAGGGTGAGGTTTCTCATAAGGGTACGTGTTAGGGTTAGGTTTAGGGATAGGATTTCATTTAGGGTTAGGATTAGAATTAAGGTTAGATTTTGTACTGAGTTAGGGTAGGGTTAGGGTTAGGGTTAGGGTTAGGGTTAGGGTTAAGGTTAGGGTTAAGGGTAGGGTTAGGTTTAGTGTTAGGTTTAGGGTTAGGATTAGGGTTAGTGTTAGGATTAGGGTTAGGGTTAAAGTTATGGTTAGGATTAAAGTTAGGGTTAGTGGTAGATTAAGGGTTAGTGTTACAGTTAGGTTTAATGATAGGTTTAGGGTTAGTATTAGGTATGGGTTAGGGTTAGTGTTAGGGTACAGGTTAGGGTTAGCGTTTGTTATAGAATTAGGGTGAGGATTAGGTTTAGGGATCAGGTTAGGTTTAAGGTTAATTTAAGAATTAGGATTAAGGATGTATTAGTGTTAGGGTTAAGGTTAGTGTTAGGGTTTGGGTTATGGTTTGTGATAGGTTGAGAGTTAGGTTTGGGGTATGGGTTAGGTTTAGAGTTAGGGTTATGTTTGGATTAGGCTTAGAGTTGCAGTTATGGTTAGGGCTAGGGTTAGTGTTTGAGTTAAGAATAGGTTTACGCTTAGGGTTAAGTTTAGGGTTAGGGTTAGTGTTAGGTTAAGGGTTAGGGTTAGGGTTAGGGTTAGGAGTAGGTTTAGGATTAGTGTTAATGATAGGGTAAGGATTAGGATTAGGTTTTGGGTTAGTTTTAATTTTAGTGTTAGACTTAGGGTTAGGGTTAGGTTTAGGGTTAGTTATAGGTTTAGGGTTTGTGTAAGTTATAGGGTTTGTTGTAGGTTTTGGGTTAGGGTTTGTGTTCAGGTTGGAATCAGAGTTAGGGTTAGGTTTTCTCTTAGATTTAGGGTTAGGGTTAATGTTAGTGTTAGTGTTATGGTTAGGGTTAGGGTTAGTGTTAGGGTGAGAATTAGGGTTAGGTTTATGGTTAGGGTTAGTGTTAGGGTTAGGATTTGTGTTAGGTTTAGTTTTAGGGTAGTGTTTGTGTTATGGTTAGGGTCAATGTTAGTGTTAGTTATAGCGTAAGGTATAGGATTACAGTTAGTGATAGGCTTAGAGTTAGGGTTAGGGTTAGTATAACGGTTAGGGTTAGGGTTAAGTTTAAGGTTAGTGTTTTGTTTAGGGTTAGTTTTGCTGTTAAGATTAGGGTTAAGTTTAAGGTTAGTGTTTCATTTAGGGTTAGGGTTAGGGTTATGGTTAAAGTTAGGGTAAGAATTAGGGTTACGGTTAGGGTTAGATTTAAGGTTAGGTTAGTGTTTGGTTTAGGGTTAGGGTTAAAGTTAGGGTAAGAATTAGGGTTAAGGTTAGGGTTAGATTTAAGGTTAGGTTAGGTTTAGAGTTGTGGTTTGGGTTATGATTTGTGTTAAGGTTAGGGTTAGGTTTTGTGTTAAATTTAACCTTGTGTGCTTATATTAGGGATATTATTAGAATTAGTGTTAGGTTTTGTGTTAGGGTTGGAGCTAGATTTAGTTTTAGGATTAGGTATAAGTTTTTGATTAGGGTTAGGGTTAGTGTTAGGATTAGTGTTTCGTTTAGGATTAGAGGTAGGTTTAGGTTTTGTGTTAGTGTTAGGGTTAGGTTTAGGGTGAGGTTTAGAATAAATTTAGGGTTAGGGTTAGGGTTAGGATTAGAGTTATGTGTAGAGTCTGGTTAGGGTTAATGTTAGGTTCAAGGTTAGGATTATGGTTAGTGTTTGTGTTTTGGTTAGGATAAGGTTTAGGGTTAGGTTTTGTGTTAGGGTTTTGATTGGTGTTACGGTTAGTCTTAGGATTTGTGTTAGGTTTAGGTTTAGGGTTAGCATTAGTGTTAGGTTTAGGTTTAGGTATAGCTTTGTGGTTAGGTTTAGGGTTATTGTTAGAGTTAGGGTTAGTGTTACAGTTAGTGTTAGTGTTAGGGTTAGGGTTAGTGTTCATGTTAGGTTTATGGTTAGGTTAGGTTTATTTTTAGAATAAGAGTTAAGGTTAGGGTTAGTGTTAGGTTTTGGGTTAGGGTTAGTTATCCTGTTAGGGTTAGGGTTAGTGTCAGAGTTATGGTTAGGTTTATGTTTAGAGATAGTGTTAAGGTTAGTGTTAGGGTTAGGTTTATGGTTTGTGTTAGGTTTCGAATTAGGGTTAAAATTTGTGTTAAAGTTAGGTTTAAGTTGATGGTTGGATTATGGTTAGAGTTAGGGTTAGGGTTAGGGTTAGGTTTAGTGTTAGGGTTAAGGGTAGGACTTAGGGTTTGTGTTAGGGTTAGGGTTACAATTAGGGTTAATTTAAAATTAGGGTTAGTGTTAGGTTTAGGGTTAGGGTTATTGATATTTTTAGGATTATGGTTAGAGTTAGGATTATGGTTTTGGTTAGGGATTTACTTAGGGTTATGGTTAAAATTAGGGATAGTGTTAAGCTTAGTGTTAGAGTTAAGGTTAAGGTTAGAGTTAGGGTTCTTGTTAGGTTTAGGGTTAGTGTTAGTGTAAGGAATAGGGTTAGGGTTAGTATTATGATTAGGGTTAGGGTTAGGGTTAAAATTAGTGTTTGGTTTATGGTTACAATTAGGATTAGTGTTAGTGTCAGTGTTAAGATTTAGTGTTAGTGTTATGTATAGTGTTAGCTTTAGGTTAGATTTAGGGTTATGATTAAGTTGAGGTTTGGCTTATTTTTACAGTTAAATTTAGGGTTCCTCTTAGGGTGAGGGTTAGGGTTTGTTTAGGGTTAGGGTTATGTTTGGGTTCATATAAGGGTAGGGTTAGGGTTAGTGATAGTGTTAGGTTTAGGGTTAGTGTTAGTGTAAGTTGTAGGGTTCAGTTTAGGGTTACACTTAGTTTTAGGGTTAGGTTTAGATTTAGGATTAATGTTAGGATTATGGTAAGGGTTAAATTTAGGGTTAGTTTTAGGGTTCAGGTTAGAGTTTCTGTTAGCATTAGGGTTAGCATTAGTGTTAGGGTTAGGTTTAGGGTTTTGGTTAGTGTTAGGGTTAGTGTTAGTATTTGGGTTAAGTTTAAGATTAGGGTTAGTTTTAGGGTAAGGCTTATTATAAATCGGGTTAGGATTAGGGTTAGGTTATAGTTAGGGTCATGGTTAAGTTTACGGTTGCTTTTACAGTTAGTTTTAGTGTTTGGATTAGTGTTAGGGTTACAGTTAGGATTAAGGTTAGTTTTAGTGTTAGGGTGAAAGTTAGGGTTAGTTTTAGGGTTAGGTTCAGCATTAGGATAAGTTTTAGATTTTGGTTTAGTGTTATAATTATAGTTAGTGTGAGTGTTAGGGTTAGGATTAGGTTAAGTGTTAGGGTTGGGGTTAGTTTTAGAAATAGGATTAAGTTAGTGTTAGAGTTAGGGTTAGTTTTAGTATCAACATTGGGGTTAGGTTTGCATGTAGGGTTTATGTTAAGGATAGGATTAGGGTTAGATTTAGGTTAGGGTTAGAGTTTGGTTTAGGGTTCATGTTAGAGTTAGGATTAGGGTTAGTGTTAGATTTAGGTTTAGGGTTAGTGTTAGGGTTACAGTTAACTTCAGCATTAGTTTTTGGTTTAGCATTATAATTAGGATTACGGTTAGATTTAGGGTAAGGATTAGGGTTAATATCAGGTTTAGAGTTAGGTTTAGTTTAAGTGTAAGGGTTAGGTTTAAGGATAGTGTTAGGGTTTGGGTTAGTGTTAGGGTTAGGGTTAAGTTTTTGTTTAGTTTTTGGGTTAGGGTAAGGGTTGATGTTATTGGAAGGTGTAGGGTAAATTTTAGGGTTAGGTAAGTTTTGGGGTTAGTGTTAGGATTAGTGTTATGTTTAGGATTAGGGTTAGGTTTAGGGTTAGAATTATGGTAAGTGTTAGGTTTGAGATTTGGTTTAGGGTGAGGGTTAGGTTAAGAGTTAGATTTAGGTTTAGGTTAAAGGTTAGCATTACTCTTAGGGTTAGGGTAGAGTTCGTGTTAGAGTCTGGTTTAGGGTTAGTGTAGAGTTCGTGTTAGAGTCTGGTTTAGGGTTAGTGTAAGGTTCAGCGTTAGGGTTAGTTTTAGGATTACAGTTAGTGTTAGGGTTAGGTTTAGAGTTAGGGTTATGATTATAGTTAGGATTAGAGTTAGGATTAGGGTTCGTGTTATGTTAGTGTAAGTGTTAGAATAAGGTTTAGGTTTCCTGTAAGTGTTAGGGTTAAAAGATAGATTTAGTGTTAGTTTTAGGGTTAGGGTTAGTGTTAAATTTGGGGTTAGGGTTATGGTTAAAGTTAGGATTTGTGTTATGATTAGAGTTAGATTAAGGTTAGGGTTAGTGTTAGGGTTAGGGTTAGGGTTTAGGTAAGGTTTGGGTTACAGTTAGAGTTATGATTAGAGTTAGAGTTACTTTAAGGCTTAGGGTTTGGATGAGTGTTAGGCTTATGGTTAGGGTTAGTGTTAGGTTTAGGGTTAGTGTAATGGTTAGGGTTAGTGTTATGATTAGGATTATGGTTAGGGTTTTGTTTAGGAGTAGGATTAAGTTAGGGTTATGGTTAGTTTTAGAGTTAGGGTTAGGTTGGGCTTAAGATTTGTATTATGGTTAGGGTTAGGGTAAGGTTTAATTAGGGTTAGGTTAAGGTTAGTGTTAGGTTTACTTAGGTTTAGGGTTATGGTTATGTTTAGTGTTAAGGTTATTTTTAGGGTTATGTTTTGGGTTTGTTTTAGGGTTGGATTTAGGGTTAAGGTTAGTGTTAGGTTTATGTTTAGGTTTAGGGTTAGGATTAGTGTTAGTATTAGTGTTAGGGTTAGGCTTAATTTAGGGTTGGGTTAGGTTTAGGGTTAATGTTTGTGATAGGGTTATGGTTATCATTAGTGTTAGGGTTAGGATTAGTCTTCGTGTTACGATTAGGGTTGGGCTTAGAGTTAGAGTTAGGATTAGGCTTACTAGTGTAAGGGTTAGGGTTAGAAATATTGTTAAAGTTAGGGATGGGTTTAGAGATAGGGATAGGATTAATTTTAGGGTTAGTGTTACATTTAGGATTAAGTTTAGGGTTAGTGTTATGGTTAGATTTAGGGTTAGGTTTAACTTAAGTATAAGGGTTAGGGTGAGGGTTAGCGTTAGAGTTAGGGTTAGAGTTTGTGTTAGTGTTAGATTTAGGGTTAGAATTCAAGTTAGGATTAGGATTAGTGTTAAGGTTAGGTTTAAAGTTAGTGTTACGGTTCATATTAGGGTTAGAGTTTGTGTTATATATAGTTTTATTAAGATTAGGGTTACGCTTGCTGTTAGGGTTAGGGTTAGGTTTAGGATTAGGATTAATGTTAGGTTTAGTGTTAGAGTCAGTTTTAGATTTTGGGTTAGGTTTATGCTTATGGTTAAAAATAGGGTTAGTGTTAGGGATAGAACTAGGTTTTTGGTTAGCTTTAGAGTTAATGTTAGGTTTAAGGTTAGGGTTTTCATAAGGTTAGGTTTAGGTATAGTGTCAGGTTTAGGGTTAGTGTTATTGTTAGGGTTTGGGTTAGTGTTAGGGTTTGTTTTAGAGTTAGGATTAGTGTTATGGTTGAGTTAATTTTAGGGTTAGGGTTGCGGTTAGGTTTAGGGTTAGGCTTAGGTTTAGTTTTCGAGTTAGATTTAGGATTAGGGTTCAATATTAGTATTAGGTCCAGAGATATGATTTGTGTTAGGGTAAATGTTAGGTTAAGATTTCTGTTAGGGTTAGTTATAGGGTTAGGGTTAGGGATATGATTAGGGTAAGAGTTAGAATGAGGCTTAGGATTAGGTTTAGAGTTAGTTTTCAGGTTACAGGTAGGATAGTGTTAGTGTTAGTTTTATGGTTAATTTTAGGGTTATAATTAGGGTTAGGATTTTTGATAGGGTTAGTGTGAGGGTTAGGGTTGGAGTTAGTTTTACTCTAAGTGTAAGGGTTAGTTTTAAAGTTAGGGATAGTGTTAGAATTAGGAATATGTTTAAGGTAACTTTTATAGTTAGGATTAGGCGTAGAATTAGTGTTATTGTAGGGTTAGAGTTTGGTTAATGTTAGAGTTAGGGTTAGAGTTACAGTTAAGGTTAATTTTGGATTTAGGGTTAGGGTTTGGATTAGGGTTAATTTTAAAATTAGTGATAGCATTAGGGATATGGTTAGCATTAGGTTAGTGTTAGGGTAAGAATTATGGTTTGTGTTAGAGTAAGATTTAGATTTAGGTTTTCTGTAAGTGTTAGGTTAAAAAGATAGATTTAGTGTTTGTGTTAGGGTTATGGTTAGTGTTATATTTAGGGTTAAGGTTAGGTTTAGGATTAGTGTTTGAGTTAGTATTATACTTAGGTTTAGAGTTACTGATAGTGTTAGAGTTAGGGTTAGTGTTGTAGTTAGGGTTATGGTTAGGAAGAGGTTTAGAGTGAGCCATAGGTTTAGGGTTAGGGTTTCTTTTATGGTTACGGGTAGTATAGGTATATTGTTAGGGTTAGGTTTAGTGTTAGAGTTAGTGTTAGGTTTAGGGTTAGGATTAGGGTTAGGTTTAAGGTTAGATTTAGGATAGTGTCAGTGTTAGGTTTAGGTTTAGTTCTAGGTTTAGGGTTAGTGTTATAATTAATGTGTCAAGTTTTAAGCAGGTAGCACAAACCGTGTTTGATTTAGAGTTCTATCTGTGACTATACCTATTGGGGAAAATGAAGTGAAACCTAAAAATTCAAAGTGTTCCTGGAAACGAACGCTTTAACCTAGAAGAACGAAATTTTGGGAGCCAAGTGAGGCTGTAGTACAGATGATTTCTGGAATGTATCAAAAAAATCGGGTGAAAAAATATTTGCTAGGATTTCAGCAACCTCAAAGTTTTGTGGAAGGTAGGCAGGCAAACACTTTCACATGAAAGTGTATTTTGTTTGCCTCTGCTAGGTCTTCTACAAGAAAGAACAAAGCATAGAGGCAGCACTAAGAACTAACAGAGTGCCTCAAGGATTAAGCAGCTAGCAAGAACCTTGTTTAGTTTAGAGTTCCAAATGCGTCTCTCTCTATAGGGGAAAACGAAGTGAAACCTAAAAATTCAAATTGTTCCTGCAAAGGAACGCTTCAACTTATAAGAACTAAATTTGGCTGGCCATGTTGGAATGGAGTACTGATCTTCACTGCAAAATATCATCAAAATCGGGTGAAAAAGTATTTGCTGGGATTTCAGTAAACTCGGAATTCTGAGGAAGCCTGGCAAGGCTTTCAAATGAAAGTGGTTTTTTTTTTTTGCCTCTGCTTAAAGCTAATGCAAAAGGGAAAATATCATAGAGCTCACACTGAGGACTAATTCAGTGTGTCAAGTTTCAAGAAGCTAGCACAAACCCTCTTTGATATACAGTTCCAATGCGAATATACATATTGGGGAAAATGAAGTGAAACCTAAAAATTCAAAGTGTTCCTGGAAACGAATGCTTTAACATAGAAGAACAAAATTTGGGGAGCCAAGTGAGGCTGGAGTAAAGATGATTCCTGGAATGCAAAACAAGATCGGGTGAAAAAAATTTTTTTGGGATTTCAGTAAACTTGGAATTCTGAAATAGCTTGACAATGCTTTCAAATGAAAGTGATTATTCCATGCCTCTGCTTAAGGCTACTTCAAAAAGGAACAAAGCATAGAGATGGCTCTGAGATCTAATTAAGTATGTCGGATTTCAAGCAGCTAGCAGAAACCTTGTTTCATTTAGAGTTCCAACTGGGAGTACATCTATAGGGGAAAACAAAGGAAAACCTAAAAATTAAAAGTGGTCCTGAAAATGAATATTTTAACCTAGAAGTACAAAATGTGGGGAGCCAAGTGTAGCTGGAGTACAGATGATGCCTGGAAAGTATCAACAAAATCTGGTGAAGAAAATATTTGCTGGAATTTCAGTAAACTAGGTGTTCTGTGGAAGCTTGGCTAACGCTTTAAAATGAAATTGTTTTTCCCTGACTCTCCTTTGTGCTACTTTGACAGAAAACAAAGCATAGAGAGTGCACTGAGAACTAATTTAGTGTTTAAAGTTTCAAGCAGCTAGCAAAAACCATGTTTGATTTATTGTTCCAACTGAATCTATCCCTATAGTGGAAAACGAAGTGAAACCTACAATTTCAAAGTGTTCCTGAAAAGGAACGCTTCAATCTAGAAGACTGAAATTTGGGGGTCCAACTGTGACTGGGGTACTGATTATTATGGCCAGGTATCAAAAAGATAAGGTGAAAAAAATATTTGCTGGGATTTTAGTAACCTCGAAATTATGTGGAAGCTTGGAAATTGCTTTCAAAAAAAATTGTTTTTTCTCTGCCTCTTTTTTCCCACTACTTCAAAAGAGAACAAATTATAGAGAACACACTGAGAACTATTTCAGTGTGTCAAGTTTCAAGCAGCTAGCACAAACCATGTTTGATTTAGAGTTCCAACTAGGAGTATACCTATTGGGGAAAACAAAGTGAAACCTAAAAATGAAAAATGATTTTGCAAACAAACGCTTTAACCTAGATGTTCGAAATTTGGAGAGAAAAGTGCAGCTGGAGTACATATGAATCCTGGAATGTATCAACAAGATCGATTGAAAAAAATTTGTAGGGATTTCAGTAAACAAGGACTTCTGTGGAAGCTTGGGAAACGCTTTAAAAAGAGTGTTTTTTTTCCTTTCCACTGCTTAAGGCTACTGCAAGAGGGAACAAAGCATAGAGAGTTCACTTACAAGTAATTGAGTGTGTCAAGTTTCAAGCAGCTAGCACAAACCGGGTTTGATTTAGAGTTTTCACTGCATCTATCCATATAGGGCAAAATGAAGTGAAACCTAAAATTTCAAAGTGTTCCTGCAAACGAACGCTTCAACCTACAAGAACTAAATTTGGGGGCCCAAGTAAGACTGGAGTACTGATCTTTACAGCCAAATATCATTAAGATTTGGAGAAAATATTTTTGTTGCAATTGCAGGAAACTCGGTGTTCTGGGAAAGCTTAGAAAACGCTTTCAAATAAAAGTGATTTTGCTGGCCTCTGCTTAGGGCTACATGGAGAAGGAACAAAGCATATAGAGCTCTCTGAGAACTACTTCAGTGTGTCAAATTTCAAGCAGCTAGCAGAAACCCTGTTTCATTTAGATTTCCAAATGAGAGAAATCCTATAGGGGAAAACGAAGTGAAAGCTAAAAATTCAAAATGTTCCTGAAAATGAACGCTTTCACGTAGAAGTATGAAATTTGGGGAGAAAAAGTGTGGCTGGAGTACAGATGATTTCTGGAACGTGTCAAGAAGATAGGGTGAAAAAAATATTTGCTGGTATTTAAGTAAACTACGTGGTCTGTTGAAGCTTGTCAAACGCTTTCAAATGAAATTGTTTCTTCCCTAACTCTCCTTCAGGCTACTTCAACAGAAAACGAAGCATAGAGAGTGCACTGAGAACTAATTTAGTGTGTAAAATTTCAAGCAGCTAACACAAACCGTGTTTGTTTTATTGTTCCAACTGAATCTATCCCTAACATGGAAAACAAAGTAAAACCTACAATTTTAAAGTGTTCCTGAAAAGGAACACTTCAACCTAGAAGATTGAAATTTGGGGGCCCAAGTGCAACTGGAGTACTGATCATTATGGCCAAGTAGTGATAGAGTTAGGTTTAGGGTTCATGTTAGGGTTATGGTAAAGTTTACTATTAGTTTTAGAGTTAGGGTTAGGGTTAGATTTAGGTTAGTGTTATGTTTACAGTTAGGGTTAGTGTTAGGGTTAGGGTTAGTGTTTGGGTTAGGGTTAGGGTTAGGTTTTGTGTTAGGTTTAGGTTTAGGGTAAGTGTTAGATTAGGTTTATGGGTAGGATTAGGGTTAAGGTTAGTGTTACTGTGTGTGTTAGGGTTAGGGTTAGGCTTAGTATTAGGGTTAGGGTTTGTGTTAGGGTTAATGTTAGGGTTAGCATTAGGTTTAAAATTAGTGATAGGGTTAGGGTTAGGGTTTGTTTATTGTTAGGGTTATGGTACGTGTTAGTGTCAGTGTTAGATTTAGGGTTAGGATTAGGTTCAGTAATAGTGTTAAGATTAGGGAGAGGTTTAGTTTCAGTGTTAGTGTTAGGGTTAGGATTACTGTTATGTGTAGAGCTACTGTTAGGGTTAGGTTTAGTGTTAGAGGTTGGTTTAGCTTTGGGGTTAGGATTAGGGTTAGTTTTAGGGTTAGTCATAGGGTTAATGATAGGATTAGGGTTAGAGTTACATTTAAAATTATGGTTAGGGTTAGGTTTTGTGTTAGGGTTTGTGTTATGATTAAGGTTAGATTTAGGATCAGTGTTCGGGTTTGGGTAAGTTTTAGGGTTAGGTTAAAGTTTAGTGTTAGGTTTTTTTAGGTTTAGTTTTAGGGACAGAGATAGGGTTAGTGTTAGCGTTAGGGTTTGGGTAAAGGTTACTGTTAGGGTTAGAGTTAGTGTTAGGTTTAGGGTTAGGTTTAGTGTTAGGGTACCGATTTTGGTTAGGATTAGTGTTAGGGTTAGGGTTAGGATTTCTGGTATGGTTACAGTTTGGGTTAGGGTTAAGGCTAGGGTTACAGTTAAGTTTAGGGTTTGGGTTATGACTAGTGTTAGTGTTAAACTTTCCGTTAGAGTTAGTGCTGGGTTAGTGTACAGATTACGTTAATGGTTACCGTTACTGTTAGGGTTTGGGTTAGGGATAAGTTTAGGGTTAGTGTTAGGGTTAGGGTTAGGGTTATGTTTACATTTAGGGTTAGTGTTAGAGTTAGGGTTAGGGATAATATTAGGGTTAGATTTAGAGTGAGTGTTAGGGTTAGCATTACGTTTAGGTTTGGTGTTAGTGTTGGTTTAGGGTTAGAGTTAGGGTTGAGGATAGTTTTAGGGTTAGTTATAGGTTTAGAGTTAGTGTTAGGTTTAGGGTTATGTTTAGTGTTATGGTTAGCATTAGCGTTAGGTTTAGGGTTAGTGTTAGTGTTAGTTTTAGGGTTATGCTTAGTGTTAGCCTAAGGGTTTGGGTTAGGGTTATGGTTAGGGTTAGGGTTAGGATTAGTTTTGGGGTTAGGGTTACGATTAGGGTTAGATTTAAACTTACGGTTGGATTAAGGGTTAGGGTTAGTGTTAGGTTTAGTGATAGTGTTAGGTTTAGGGTTTTTTTAGGGTTAGGGTTTGAATTTAAGTTAAGGTTAGGGTGAGTCTTATTGTTTCAGGTATGATTTGGGTAAGATATAGTGTTAGGATTATGTTTAGTTTTGGTATTATGGTTAGCGTTATGGTAGTATGAGGGTTACAGTTAGTGTTGTGTTATGTTTATAGGTTTAGGGTGAGTGTTAGAAATTGGGTTATGCTTTAGGATTAGTGTTAGGTTTAGTTTTAGGTTAGGTTAGTTTTGAGTTAGGGTTAGTGTTTGGGTTAGGGTTTGTGTTAGGGTTAGTGTTAGGGTTATGGTTAGGTTTAAAATTAGGGTTAGTGTTAGGGTTACTGTTATATTTAGGCTTAGGTTTAATGATAGGTTTAGTGTTAGGGTTAGCATTAGGGTTAGGGTTCGTGTTAGTGTTAGTGTTAGCATTAGGCTTAGGGTTAGTGTGAGTTAGGGTGGTTAGGGTTAAAAATAGTGTTAGTGTTAAGATTACGGTTAGGGTTGGGATTCTAGTTCTGGTTAGGTTTAGGGTTAGTGTTAGGGTTAAATTTATGGTTAGGTTTAGAGTTACAGTTTGTGTTATTTCAGGTTTATAGGTAGGATAAGTATTAGGGTTATGGTTAGTGCTACGGTTAGGTTTAAGTTTAGTTTTAGGGTTAGTGTAAGTGATAGTGTTAGTTTTAGGGTTATGGTTGGTGTTAGCCTAATGGTGAGAGATAGGGTTAGGTTTAGCATTAGTGTTGGCGTTAGGGTTAGAATTAGGGTTAGTTCTAAAGTCAGGGTTGGATTTAGGGGTAGGTTTAGTGTTTTGGTTAGGGTTAGGGTTTTTTTAGGATAAGGCTTAGATTTAAGTTAACATTCGGGTTAAGGTTAGTTTTAGGGTTACAGATAAGATTAGGGTTATATTTAGGGTTTATATTAGGGTTAGGTTTAGTGTTAGTGTTATGGTTAGGGTTATTGTTAGAGTTATGGTTAGTGTTAGGTTAGGTTTTTAAGAGTAGGGTTAGTGTTAGTGTTAATGTTAGTGTTAGTGTTTTGGTTAGGAATAGTGTTAGGGTTAGTTTTAGTGTTAGGGATAGTGTTAGGGTTAGGGTCAGGTTTTGTGTTAGGGTTAGTCTTAGGGTTATGGTTATGTTTAAAATTAGGGTTAGGATTAGGGTTAGTGTTAAATTTAGGGTTAGGTTTATGGATAGGGTTAGTGTTAGTGTTAGCGTGAAGGTTAGGTTTAGAGTTAGAATAAGGGTTAGCATTAGGCTTAGGGTTAGGGTTAGTTTTAGGTTTAGTATTATGGTTAGGGTTAGGGTTAGTGTCAGGGTTAGGCTTAGGGTTAAAATTAGCAATAAGTTTAGTGTTAGGATTAGGGTTAGTGTTAGGGTTAGGGTTAGGGCTAGGGTTAGTGTTAGGTTTAGGTCAAGGGTGAGGTTTACGGTAAGGGAAGGGGATATAGCTCATTATAGGACTAGGATGAGATTTAAGGTCAAGGTTTGGGTTAACGTTAGAGTTAGTGTTATGATTAAGGTGAGGTTCATGGCTAGGATGTTGGCTAACTATTGTATTAGTGTTAGGGCTAGGAATAGAGCTAGGGCTAATTTCAGGTCTGGGGTATGATTAAGGATATTTTTAGGGTTAAGTTTATGGCTAGGTCTATTGTAAGTTTAGGTTTCTTGCTAGGGTCAGGTTTAGAGCTTTGGGTATTATTAGAGTCGGGGTCAAGGTTAGAGTTAGGGTTAGGTCAAGGTTTACGTTTAGGGCTCAAATTAGTCTTATGTTTAGGGATCATATAATGACACAGTTAGGTTTATGATTCAGGTTAGGTGTAGGTTAATGGATAAGGTTAAGTCTAGTTCTAGGATTAGGGTTCCACCTAGGTTTAGCATAAGGATTATAGTTATCTTAGGCTAATGAGTAGAGTTAGAGCTAGGATTAGGGCTAGGGTTATGGTTAGGATTAGGTCTAGGGTTAGGCATAGGGTTATAGTTAGGGCTAGGGTTATTGTTAGGGTTATCTTTAGGCTTAAAGCTAAGGTAGGGCTTGGATTAGGGATAGGTTTTGTGATACGTTATGGCTATGGCTAATGTAAGAACTAGTGTAATGATTAAAACTAGTTTAATGGATGATGTTAGGGCTAGGTGTAGTTTTAGCTTTAGTTTTAGTATTAGGGTGAAGATTAGAGCTAGGGTTAGTGTTACTTCCAGGGACAATGTTCAGGTAGGGTAATGGTTACGGTTAAAGAAAGAACTGGGACTAGGTTTAGGTCTAGAGGTAGGGTTAGAGTTTGGGTTAGGTTAAGAGTTATTGTTAAGGCTATGTCTAGTTTGTCTTTAGGTATAAAGCTATAGTTATGAATAGATTTAAGATTAAGGTTTAGGTCTAGGGTTAGTGTTAGGATTAGGCTTAGGTATAAGGTTACAAGTAGGGCTAGTATTAGGGTTAAGTTTAGTGTTAGGTTAAGTTTTAGACCTAAGATTAGTGTTAGAGTTCTAATAATGGTCAGGGATAGGGTTAGGGTTTGGGTTATGGTTAGATGTAGAATGAAGGCTAGGTTTAAGACTAATTATAGAGTTAGGTTTTTGTTAGCCTAAGGATTAATGCTAATAATACGGTTAGCATTAGGGTGAGGGTGGCATAGGGTAAGGGATAGGGTTAGAGCTAAGGTTAGGACTAGTGTTATAGTTAGGTTTTTTGGTTAAAGCTCATGTTAGAGCTTGGATTAGGGCTAGTTTTGTATTAGGGTTTGTGCTAATGTTATGGTTATGGCTATTGAAAAATTAGGGTTACAATCAGGGTTATTTTATGGTTAAGATTAGAGATAGACCTAGTTTTAGGGTTAGGTATAAGGTTAGGGTGATGTTTAGAGCTAGGTTTAGTGTTTGGATACGATTCAGGGTCATGGTTAGGTTTAGGGTTAGGGTTAGGTTTCAAATTAGGACTAGAGTCAGAGCTGGTGTAGCGTTAGTGTTTGGTGTAGGGTAAGTGTTAGTGTTAGGGGTATGGCTGAGTTTTGTTTTAGGGCTAGGGCTAGGTTAGGACTAATTTTTTTAATGCCATTAGGGTTAGAGCTAGTTTCAGGGTTAGGCTGAGGCATCAGTTTATGGTTAGTTTTACAGATAGGTTTAAATTTAGAGTTAGTGCTACGGCTAAGAATAGTGCAAGGGGTTATTACTAGGTTTAGGGTTATGGTAGGTGTGAGGGTTAGAAGTAGTGATAGTTATTGTATGAGAATTACAGTTAGTCTTAATTCTAGTTTTAGGGTTAGGATTAGGAATAGGACTATATTAGAGCCAGGATTAGGGCTAGGTTTAATATTAGGGTTAGGGCTAGAAGTAGGATTATGATTAGGGCTAGGGCTAGGACTAGTGTTAGGGTTAGGATAAGGGTTATGGTTTAAGCTACGGTTAGGACTAGGATGAGTGTTAGGTTAAGTGTTAGGTCTAGGGTAGGGTTATGGTCATGCTTAGGGTTAGGGTTGGGGTTAGGTCTAGGGTTTTCATAAGGATTAGGATTAGTTTTAGAGTAATGCATTTAATTAGATGTAAGATTAGGTTTAGGGTTAAATTTAGGTTATGGTTAAACTTAGGTTTAGGGATAAGTTTAGTTTTGATTCATGGGAGGTTTAGTGTAAGATTATGGCAATGATTAGGTTAAGAGTTAAGTCGAGGGTTAGGTTTATGATTAGGGTTAGAAATAGTGTTATGTTTAGGGCTAGGGTTATTATTAGGGTTAGGATTAGGGTTAGAGTAATGTTAGGGTAAGAGCTATGGTTACTACTAGAGTTAAGGTTAGAATTAGGGCTAGGGTTATGTTTAGGATAAGGGTTAGGCTTTGAGCTAGGGTTGGTTATGTCTAAGGCGAGGTTTAGGGTTAGGGCTATATTTAGGATTATGGTTATGCTTAGGGTAGGTTTAGGCCTCGGATTAGGGCTGGGTTTTGTTTTAGGTTTAGGCTCAGGGTTAAGGTTATGTGTAATGTAAGATGTAGGGTTCTGATTAGAGCTAGTTTTAGGGTTAGGTTTATGACTATGTCTAGTGTCAGGTTTAGATTTTTGGTTAGATTCAGATTTAGAACTAGGTTTATTGTTAGTGTTTGGTTCAGTGTTCAGGTTAGAGTTAGGTTTAGGGTGAAAGCCTGAATTAGGACTAGCGTTAGGTCTAGGGATAGAGTTAGTGTTTGCTTTAGGTTAAGGATTATGTTAGGGCTAGGGCTCAGGTTTTTTTAGGTCTATGTATAGAGTTATGGCTATATTTAGGATTAGGCATAGGTCTAGCGCTTGTGTTAGGGTTAAGTTTAAGAATAAGTCTATAGGAGTAGTTCTAGGATTTGGTTTAGGGTTAGGGTAAAATTTAGACTGAGGGTTTGTGTTAGGATAAAGATTTTAGTTAAAATTAGAGCTAGAATGAGGGCTAGGTTTATGATTAGTAATCGGGTTATGGTTCAGATTAGGCTGTAGATTATGATTAGGACTAAGGTTAGCATTATGGATAGGGTTTGGCCTAGGGTAAGTGATAGAGTTAGAGCTAGGATTAGGGCTAGGGTTAGGTTCATATATATATATCTAGGGTTAGTACTCACATTAGGGCTAGTTTTTCTGTTAGGTTTAGGGCTAGGGCTATGGCTAATATAAGAACTAAGGTAATGATTATAGTTAGTATTTGGTCTAGATCTAGTGTTAGTTCTATCTTTAGGGTCATTGTGATATTTAGAATTAAGGTTAGTGTTAGAATATAATTTAGGGTCAGTGTTAATTTTAGGACTAGGACAAGAATTAGGGGTAAAAGTTTATGGCTAGGTTTAGGGTTAGGGTTTTGATTAGGTTAACATTTAGTGTTAGGACAATGGCTTGGTTTTGTTTAAAAGATAAGGCTAGGGTTACAGTTAGTTTTAGGATTAGCGATAAGGTTAGGGCTAGTTGTAGGTTGAGGATTAGGCTTAGGATTAGGGTCAAATGTAGAGTTTTGGTTAGATCTAGGTTAGGGTCTAGGGCTAGTGTTAGGGCTAAGGTTAAGGCTTGTGTTAGGTTTATTGTAGCAGATAGGGTTCAAACTAGAAATTGGGCTATGAGGAGAGTTAGAGTTAGTCTTAGGCCAAGGATAGAGTTAGTGTTAGGGCTAAACTACGGCTAGGATTAGTGCTAGGGTTAGTGTTAGGGTTAGGCCTATGGTTAGCACAATTAGGGTTAGGGTCAATGATAGGGTTAGGAGAAAAAATGGGGTTATACCTAAGTTCAGGTCTAGAGTGAGGGTTAAAATTAAACATAGGGCTAGAGTTAGGGTTTGAGTTAGGATTAAGACTTGGTTTAGGCCTAAGATGAGGACTTGTGTTTGTGTTAAGATTTGGGTTAGGATTAGAGCTGGGGCTAATGTCAGGTCTGGGATTACCGTTATGGTAAGTTTTAGAGTTAGGTTATGGCTAGGTCGTGTGTTAGGGTTAGTTTTAAGTTAAGGGTCAGGTTTAAAGCTAGGTGTATTATTCGTGTCAGTGTTTGAGTAGGATTTGGTTTAGGTTAAGATTTAGGGTTAAGGTTTGTATTAGCTTTAGAGATAGGCTTAGGGAAATTGATAGGGTTAGGTTAAATGTTCAGGTTAGGTTTAGAGTACAGAATAGGGTTAGTGTTAGCAATAGTGTTAGCGTTAGCCCTAGGGTTAGTATTTGTGTTAGGCTTACCTTTAGAATGATAGATAGGGTTAGAGCTAAGATTAGGGCTAAGGTTAAGGTTAAAATTAGGACTAGGGTTAGGGTTAGGCCTAGGGTCCATGTCAGGGTTAGATTTTTTGCAAGTGTTAGCATTTGAGCTAGGATTAGGGCTAGCGTGAGGGTTAGGGTTAGAGTCATGGCTAATGTTAGGTTTAGGGTTAGGGCTATGTTTAGATTAAGGTTAGAGTTTGAGCTAGAATTGGGGTTAGGGTGAGGGTTGTCATTACGGTTAGGTCTAGAATTCTTGTTAGGGTTACAATAAGGGCTATTTTTAGGGCTAGAATAAGGGCCACATTTGTGTGAGGTTTATGGCTAGAATTAGGGCTATGGTAATGTAAGAGCTAGGGATATGTTAATGGATAATTTTACTGTTAGGGTTATAAATAAGACTAGTTTTCTAGTTAGGTTTGGAGTTAGGATGAGATTTAGAGCTAGGGTTTGTTTTAGGGTAACCGTCATTGTTCGGGTTAGGGTTAGTTTTAGGGTGAGGGCCAGATTTAGGACCAGCATTGGGTCTAGGGATAGAGTTAGTTTTTAAGTTAGGTTATCCGTTTTTGTTAGGGTAAATGCTAGGTTTATGCTAGATTTATGACTCTATTTAGGAGTAGGTTTGGTCTAGTGCTAGTGTTCTTGTTAGGTTTAGGTATAGGTTTACGGGTATAGGTAGGGTTAGGGTTAATATCAGGTTTAGACCTAAGGTTAGTGTTAGGGTCAGAATAAGGGTCAGGGTTAGAGTTATGGTTAGAGCTAGAATGAGGGCTAGGTTTAGACTAGTAATAGAGATAGGGTTTGAGGTAGACTAAGGATTTTGGTTAGGACTAGGGTAGCATTAGTGTGAGGGTTTGCCTTAGGGTAAGGGATAGGGTTAGAGATAGAGTTTGGGTTCGTTTAGGGTTAGGGTTATGTTTAGGGTTATACATAGGTTTAGGCCTCAGAATAGAGCAAGGATTGGTGTTATCATTAGTGCTAAATTAGGGCTACATTAGAGCTATGTTTAGTTCTAGGTTTAATGTGGTGAGCTGTTCCTGCGGACCGTGGTCGTCATTACATGATGGCGCTGGCTCCGCTGTGGTCTGTGAAGGACAACTCCATATCAAAGAGAGTTGGCGTGTTGTCAGCCCCTTATCAGAGAAAGTTGGCGTGTCATTTTCTAGCACCCTGTGAGAAGGATCCACGTGGCAGCTTCGCATTGGGGTTCGCGGTGCTTTATTAAGGCTGGGAGGGGCATCCGAGGATTATTAGAAGAATTATTAGAAAAATATCAAGGGCCTGAATAAACTGCTGAAAGAAGATTCCTGAGTCACGTCTTCCTTGCGGGCAAGGGGGGTCGCGACAAGTGGTGCCGAGACCCGGGAAAAAAGAAACAAAGAAAAACCCAGGAACCAGAACTTTCAGCGGTAAGGGAGGTGCACCGGTAAGTCCCAGGTAACGTGGGACCCGCTGTTAAAAAGCGGGAAGCTCCTCTGTAAAGAGAGGGCGCTACATCTTATAGCAATTGCACTCTGAATTTTCGTTTTGTTTTCTGTGTGTTTTTGTTTTGTTTTTGTGTACTTTCACTTTCGATTTCTGTGTTTTCTTGTGTTGCGTCATGGGTGCTGTGACTTCAAGTCCACTTCTTCTGGCCCTCGATGGCCTTTTACATTCCAAGGGACTGGAGGTGAAACATCGCACTTTAGAAAAATTTTTACAGAGGGTAGATGTCGCTGCACCGTGGTTCGCATTTTCGGGCAGCCTCACTACACCCAGCTGGGATAAATTAGGCAAGGACCTTGATTTTGCTCGTGAGCAGGGCATGTTAGAGGCGGGGTGATACCCCTATGGAAGATGGTCCGTAGTTGCCTTATGGATGGCAGATGCCAAGAAGCGCTTGTTAAAGGGCAGGAGGTTTTAGAACAATTGCATGAAGAAAAATCAGAAACAACAGAGAGCGAAGTGTCTCAGGAAGAGGGGAGTGTGCGGGGCATGGAGAACAGGAGGAGACTGTATCCAGATCTCAGTGTGCTGCGCACGCCCCCATGCGAAAGTGGGTCAGAGGCAGAAGACGCTTAGGAGGAGGAGTTAAGAACGCTGTCCCGGCAGCTAGGGAGTTTAGGTACAGGAAACAGAGATAAGCAAGGGCTCAAGAACGGGCGGCCTCCTGATCCGCCTCCGTATGGCGGGGGTGTTTCGGGACGAAGTTTCCACGCCCAAACATGGAGGGCTGTTAACTCTGAGATGGGTCTTGCTTATCCAGTTTTTCAGGATGATAATAGGGGAAGATGTCATGAGCCTTTGGATTTCAAGATTGTAAAGACCCTGGCGGAGTCTGTGCGCATTTATGGGGTCGATGCCGCCTTTACACTAACTCAGGTAGAGAACCTGTCTAGATATTGCATGACTCCCTTTGATTGGGCTAGCCTCGTTCGGGCTTGCGTCTCCCCAGGCAAATATTTGGACTGGAGAGCATTTGTGCTAGAGGGCACAGCAGAGCAGGCCGCCCAAAATCATGCAGCAGGACACCCCCATTGAGACAGAGACATGCTTTTGGGACAAGGGAGATTTGCTAATCAACAGACAGGATTTCCTCCTGAAGTATATGACCAGATTAATAATATTTGCATTCGGGCATGGAAATCACTTCCTAATAGAGGAGAGGTGTCTGGTAACCTGACTAAAATTGTACAAGGCCCTACAGAACCCTTTTCAGATTTTGTAGCAAGAATGGTGGATGCCGCTGGAAAAATTTTTGGAGATCCTGATAGAGCCATGCCCCTTATCAAGCAATTGGTTTTTGAGCAATGCACCAAAGAATGTAAAACAGTGATTACTCCTTATAAAAATAAAGGCATAGAGGCATGGATGAAGGTGTGTAGAGAGCTTGGAGGACCTTTAACTAATGCAGGTCTTGCAGCTGCTGTACTTCGGGTTACAAAAAGGGGCGGTTCTGGTGCCGGAACATGCTTCCGTTGTGGTCAGCCTGGTCATATCAAGCGTGAAGGTCCCAAAAAAGACAATTTCAATGGACCTCCCCATGGTGGCTTTTCCAATGGCCCTCGTTTACCGGGGTTGTGTCCAAAATGTAAAAAGGGGAAGCATTAGGCAAAAGAGTGTAGATCAGTGAGGGACATCCATGGGCAGCCTATTTTAACTGGGTCAAAAAACGGCCGGAGGGGCCCTCGACCCCAGGGCCCACAAATATATGGGGCAATTGAGAATGTCACACCCGAACCCGAGACATGGCCATCTCTACGCCATCCCATGAGACGCGGAGAGCCACTACAGGTGCAGCGGGATTGGACCTCTGTTCCACCTCCAGACTCGTATTAACACCTAAGATGGGAGTCCAGTTGGTAGAAACTGAGTTCAAAGGGCCTTTACCACCTGGCACTGTGGGCTTATTGATTGGACGTGCTTCCTCTATTTTACAAGGTCTTCATGTTTTTCCCGGAGTCATAAGCCCTGATACTGTGGGGACAGTAAAAGTCATGGTGGAAGCTCCAAGAGGCATTGTGTCTATCTCCCCAGGGGATCGGATTGCTCAATTACTAATTTTGCCTAGTTTACATAACCACTTCCCAGCTGACTCACGGTCACGGATGGGAAGTGAGATTGGTAGCACTGGAGGGAATTGTATCTATTTGTCACTGGGTATGAGCAACTGCCCCACCTTGGAATTAATCATAGAGGGTAAATCTATTGTGGGACTGCTGGATACAGGAGCAGACCGTAGTATTATAGCCCTTAAAGACTGGTCTAAGGGATGGCCAGTACAGACTTCTGATCAATCCTTAAGGGGACTTGGATATGCCCAAGCTCCTCAAATTAGCTGCAGACATCTATCCTGGAAGGACCCAGAGGGACACAGTGGTACCTTTCAACCTTATGTGCTTAATTTACCTATTTCTTTATGGGGCCGTGATCTGATGGAAGACATGGGGTTCACCATTAGTAATGACTATTCCCTAATGTCTCAACAAATTATGCAAAATATGGGGTATAGGCCAGGGCTAGGACTAGGAAAACATCCACAGGGGCGTAAACACCCTGTGCAAGGTCATCAAAAACTTGACAGATTCGGTCTGGGTTTTTCATAGGGGCCGCTGGGGCTCAAATACCCATAACTTGGCTCACCGAGGAGCCTGTTTGGGTGCCTCAGTGGCCCCTTCCTTCGGCTAAACTGGCAGCAGCCCATGACCTAGTTAAAGAACAACTTGACTTGGGCCACATTCAACATTCTACTTCTCCATGGAATACTCCCATATTTGTCATTAAGAAAAAATCAGGGAAGTGGCGCCTACTGCATGATTTACGAGCAGTTAATGCTCAAATGCAACTTATGGGGCCCATTCAAAGAGGGCTGCCACTGCTTTCCTCTGTTCCTCAGGGCTGGCATATCATTGCTATTGACATTAAAGATTGTTTCTTTTCTATTCCTTTGCATCCTAAAGACTCACAGTGTTTTGCCTTCACCCTTCCCTCGTGTAAACACGAGGAACCAGATCAAAGGTTTGAGTGGGTCGTTTTACCACAGGGAATGTCTAACAGTCCTATGATTTGTCAGATGTATGTAGGAAAGGCACTCGCACCTCTCAGACAACAATATCCTTCCATCAAGATTATTCATTATATGGATGATGTATTATTGGCAGCCAAATTAGAGCAGTCAGTTAATGAGGCCTATAAAGACTTGGTGAAGTTGTTAGCTCAGTATGGATTACATATTGCACCTGAGAAGGTTCAAACAGGGGATTCTATTAAGTATTTGGCAGCGACGATTGGATATGACATGTTAAAACCACAAAAAGTTACTATAAGAACTCAAGATCTCCAGACTCTAAATGATTTTCAAAAACTGTTGGGAGATATTAATTGGATAAGAGGTTATTTACATATTCCTAATATCGTGCTCCAGCCTTTGTGTGCTATTCTTAAGGGTGATCCAGATCTTACTTCCCCTCGTACCCTCACTAAAGAGGCCAGAGTGGCCCTTATAAAAGTAGAAGAAGCTATACAACATGCTACTCTATGCAGGCTCCAGAGTGATAAACCTTTCCAGTTATGTGTGCTTGCCACTATGCGGCAGCCTACTGGAGTACTGTGGCAAGATGGGCCTTTACTATGGATCCACCCACATGTATCCCCAGGAAAATCTTTAGAATACTATCCTGATGCTGTTGCAGCGTTAGCACTTAGAGGGATTCAACAGAGCATTCAATTTTTCGGACAAGCACCTTCTTCTCTTATCATACCCTATTCTAAAGTTCAACTTAATGTTTTGTGTGCAACTCTGGACAACTGGGCCATTCTATGTTGCTCGTTTCAAAGGAATATTGATAATCATTACCCTTCTCATCCATTACTCCATTTTGTTAAAGAGCATCCTATCATTTTCCCTAAAGTAACTTCACCCACTCCAATTCCGGGGGCTGTTAACATTTTTACTGATGGCTCTAAGTCTGGAATGGGAGCTTATGTGATTAATGACTCTCCCCCTGTCCAGCATCAATTTGCTCCTGGAAATCCACAATGGGTAAAACTACAAATTGTCATTTAAGTTTTTAAACAGTGTTCTTTTCCTTTCAATCTCATTTCGGACTCCATCTATGTGGTGCAGGCGCTCAAAATTCTGGAGGCTGTAGGAGCTATTAGTGACACCCATACTGTGTCTGCTTACTTTAATCAGCTTCAACAGCTTATCTGTAGCCGTACTGCCCCTTTCTATCCAATGCATATTCGGGCTCACACCTCTCTTTCTGGCCCGTTATCACAGGGTAATGCCTGTGCTGACTCGGCAACTAGAAGCCAGTTGGTATGCTTGGCCTCCTCCTTAGAAGAAGTTAAATTGTTTCATCACAACTTTCATGTCAATGCTATGACACTGCGCAGACATTTTTCCATCTCCAGAGCAGATGCTCGTCAGATAGTATTACAATGTCCCCATTGTGTCACATTTCTTCATCCTCCTACTTATGGTGTAAACCCACGAGGATTGAAGCCATTGGTTGTCTGGCAAATGGACGTAACTCACGTGCCTGACTTTGGCAACCTCAAATATGTTCATGTTTCTATTGACACATACTCTGGAATTATTCATGCTTCTGCTTTATCGGGAGAAAAGGCACGTAATGTTATTACTCATTGCTTAGAGGCATGGGCAGCATTGGGTGCACCTGCATCCCTTAAGACTGATAATGGACCTGCTTATACTGGCAGACAGTTTACATCTTTTTGTTCTACTATGGGAGTACAACTTGCTCATGGGTTGCCTTACAATCCTCAAGGGCAAGGCATTGTTTAACGTGCCCACCGCACCTTAAAAGAAACCTTAGAAAAACAAAAAGGTGGAATAGGAGTTGACCACACTCCTAAAGAACGCCTGTCCTTAGCTCTTTCTACCATTAATTTTTTGAATTTGGATATTCATGGCCGCTCCGCGGCCAATAGCCATGTGTCCCCTCAGCCCTCTGTGACTGGCTATGTTAAGTGGAATGATGTTCTTACGGGCCAATGGAATGGCCCTGACCCCGTGCTGACATGGGCACGAGGATCTGTATGTGTTTTTCCCCAGGATCGCACGGAGCCGCTGTGGATCCCTGAACGCCTGACAAGAAGAGTCTCGAAATCTGCTAACCAGCAGCAGGAGGTGCCACAACAGTCCCATAATGAGGAGCTTCATTCTGATGAGTGCTCTGGCTCTGATGCTGGTGCCAACGGTACAGATGACACCAATGCAGTGGTGGGCAGTGGCACGGGCATGGCCAATGCCAATGCCAGTTCATAGTAATTCTAGTGTCCTCCCCACTCTTTTTTCTACCTCATGTGAGATGTCTGCTCCTTGTACCTCTCCTAGAGGGGACATGGAAAATATTTTTAATCAGTCTCAAGTTAATCTCACAGGAGTTTTTTGTTTCAGCCTTGGGAACACTAATTGTATTAGCCTTAAGACCAAAAATTTGACTAACTGGGAGGACCCATTGCGGTCCAGTCGAGTCTCAGGGAGTATTCTCAGTGCTGTATTGAGCCAAGTAGTTTCAGGGAAGCAATCAGGCTCAGGGACCCCCACAACTAGCTCTGTTTTAAACATAACTACTTTAGCTATTATCTCTGAGGTACTAATCCCAATGCCTCCTTCTTCTAATAGTACTTGTAATGCCACTCATTTCAAGGCCTCTCCCTACTGTACCCCTAATTTTGGTTTTCCCCCGACATTTACGCCTTGTCAGCATCATTCTTGGGAGAAACATCAAGTTGCTAAAGGTTTCTCTTTTTCCCCCCCTCTAAAGAGATATGTTTATAACTTTAACAACAATGCCAACTCCTCTACAGGAACAGGTTGGTCCTGGTTTCAATGGCTTATTTCCAATGAGAAGGGGGCTTCAGCCGATATTTCTGCATTGGCTCAATTACTAGGAGCCAAAAGTTGGCTGGCTAATGTTTCTGGCACTACTAAGGAGAGTGAACGAGGTAATAGGCTTACATCTGTTTCGTTCAACTCTCTGTTACATTATGCCACATTGCCTCCTGCAATGGTCTGTATCCAATCCCCATTCCTGTTCCTTTTAGCTAATGACACCTCATCGGGGATGCTGGATTGTTCTATTATTACCTGTTTCTTATCTGAGTGTTGGAATGGTTCTTGGACTGTAGCAGTGATTATGAAAATTCCAACTTTTGTCCCAATCCCAGTCACTGCGGATCCAGATAACTTTCCTATTGTAGAGCTACTTAGAGTCCGCAGAGATTTTGGAATCATGGCAGCTATAGTGACAGCCGTGGCGGCATCTGCTGCTGCAGCAGTTACGGCCGGAGTAGCCATGGCCAGTCAAGTACAAACTGCTGCCACTATTAATCAAGTTGTTCAACAAACGTCCACTATACTTGAATCACAAAATGCGATTAATCAACATATTTTGTCAGGGATTTTAGCTACCAACCAAAGAATAGATTTTCTTCAAGCTCAGGTAGAGGAATTGGCTGACCTAGTACTTTTAGGCTGCATTGACCAATGTGCACATTTATGTATAACCTCTGTCAGATTTAATGATTCCAGGAATGCTTCCCACATCATTGGTGGATATCTGGCCAGAAATTGGTCCATGGAAGCAGAAGACATGATCCAGTCTCAACTAACCCAGATAGCTGTCTTGAATAGTACCCATGTCGATCCCGTGACTCTGGGTCAATTCACCAATTGGATATCTTCTGCTTTTTCCTTTTTTAAAGAGTGGGTGTGAGTAGGCATTTTTGGTGCACTGTGTTGTTTTGGTATGTTCCTCTGTTTGTGGTTTCTCTGTCACCTTAAAGCTCGTAGTGCTCAAGATAAGGCTATGATCATACAAGCTCTTGCTGCATTACAAACTGGCAACTCGCCACAGGCCTGGCTTGCGCATCTTAAGCAATAAACTTTTGACATGGTAATTGCACCCCAAGTTATTATAACATTGCACTGGGATTGACATGTCTTTCCTCGTTATTCTCTTAGTGTCAGAAAGCCCTTGCACTCTGCCGGTCTTGCTACCATTGCATGCAGATGGGTTTCTACACTAGTGCCTTTGACATGGTCGTTGCACCCCAAGTTATTATAACATTGCACTGGGTACGACATGTCCTTCTTTTGTCTTTCTTTTAGTGCTGGAAAGCCCTTGCACTCTGCAGGTCTTGTTGCCATTGCACGCAGAAGGGTTTCCACACTGGTCTTTATCTATCACTTTAAAGTCCGTGCCTTTCTTTCAGGGTGCTGCCAACTTGTTTGTAGTTGTACTTCTGCACAGCCACAGTTCAACCTCAGCTATTCCCTCTTACTCACCATCGTCACGATACAGGATGCGAGGCAAGGCACTGCACTTGAGTGATCCATTGAGAAGAGGGACCTCAAGGGGAGCATGTCCTATTGCATGCGGGTTTGACGTGTCTTCGCCCCGCCCCACGAAAAAAGGCGTCGGCTGATATGGTGTCAGATCTGGGGAAGGCGCCTCCTGGGGCTGGCCCATACTATGCAGCCACTTCTGCACAGTGGGATAGGACCTCTACTCTCGCCTGTATTGTCTTAGTGAACCAAAAAGGGGGAGCTGTGGTGAGCCGTTCCTGGGACCGTGGTCGACATTACATGATGGCGCTGGCTTCGCTGTGGTCTGTGAAGGACAACTCCATATCAAAGAGAGTTGGCGTGTTGTCAGCCCCTTATCAGAGAAAGTTGGCGTGTCGTTTTCTAGCACCCTGTGAGAAGGGTACACGTGGCAGCTTCGCATTGGGGTTCGTGGTTCTTTATTAAGGCTGGGAGGGGCATCCGAGGATTATTAGAAGAATTATTAGAAGAATATCAAGGGCCTGAATAAACTGCTGAAAGAAGATTCCTGAGTCACGTCTTCCTTGCGGGCAAGGGGGGTCGAGACAGTTTAGGCCTAGGTTTAGGGCTAGGTTTATGGTTAACATTAGGGTTCGTGTAAGGTATGATGTTGCAGCTAAATTAAGGACTAGGACTAAATTAAAGACTAAATTAAGGACAAAGCATAAAATTAGGGTTAGGGCTAGGGTTAATTTTAGCGTTAGGATGGAGACTAGATTTAGGGATAGGATTAAGGCTAGGATTTGTTTTAAGGTTGGGGCTAGGATTAGTGATAGGGCTAATGGCATCTCTAGGGTTATGGTTAGAGATAGTTTAAGGCTAAGGATTACGGCCTAATTGTTAGGTTGAAGGTTAGGGTCGGGTTTACAGCTAGGGGTATTTTTACGGTCATAGTCAGGGTTAGGGTTTGGGTTAGGTTAAGGATTAGTCTTAGGGCTCAAATAAGCATTAGGGTTAGTGTTAGGGTTAGGGTAATGGATACAGTTCATATTGAAGTTAAGGTTAGATTTAGAGTAATGGCAGGATTAGGGTCAAGGATTGTTTAGGTTTAGGCTTAGGGATAGAATTC
Organism: Ictidomys tridecemlineatus; assembly: GCF_052094955.1. Lineage (NCBI taxonomy): Eukaryota > Metazoa > Chordata > Mammalia > Rodentia > Sciuridae > Ictidomys > Ictidomys tridecemlineatus. The sequence goes on from NC_135478.1 coordinate 63,057,624, forward strand.
AGTTAGGGTTCTGGTTAGAGTAACAGATTGGATTAGAGCTACAGTTAAGACTAGGGTAATGGTTAGATTAGTTCTATGGTTAGGGTAAGGTCTAGGGTATAAATTTGGTTAGGATTATGGTTAGTGTAATGGATGATATTAGAGCTAAGGGCAGAGCTAGGATTATGTTTAGGATTAGGGCTATGGTTTGGGTTAGATTTTGGGTTAGGATAATGTTTAGGTTTATGGTTAGGTTTAAGTTAAGTATTAGGCCTAGGGTTAGGGCTAGGGTTAAAGCTAGGGTTAGTGCTCTGATTAGTTATAAGTTTTGAGTTATGTTAGGGCTATTTAGGACTAGGGCTAATGTTAAAACTAGGGTTATGATTAGGACTAGTGTTAAATTTACCATTATATCATAATCTAGTGTGTAGATTAGGTTTAGTTTTATGGTGATGATTAAAGATAGGGTTAGTGTTACCACCAGAGTCAAGATCAGTGTTACTGATCAGAGTTAGGGATAGACTCGAATAAAGACTAGGGTAAAGGCTAGTTGTAGGGTTAGGGTTTGTGTAAGGGTTAGGGTAAGAATTAGTGATAGGTCTAATGTCAACTATAGAATTATGGTTTGGTTAGGGTTAGAATTAGAACATTGTCCTAGTTTTGTTTTCCAACTAGCGCTACTTTTAGAATTAATGATAGTTTTAGTGCTAGTGGTATGGTGAGGTTTAGGCTTAGATTTATTGTTATGGTTAAATCTAGGTTTAGGGCTATGGCTAAGTTATGGTTAAGTTTCTGTTTAGGCTTAGGTTTAGCTTTAGAGTTAAGGTTAGGGTTCATTTTTAGGTTAAAGTTAGAGTTTGTGTTAGAGACAGTGTTAGGGTTTAGGTTAAGATTAGGGTTAGAATTATCATTAGTGTTAGGTTTAGGATTAGGATTAGATTTAGGGTTAGTGATAGAGTTAGGGTTTGATTAGGGTTAGTGTTAATGTTACGGTTAGTGTTAGGTAAGGTTTAGGGTTAGGGTTAGTTTAGTTTTAAGTTTATGGTTTTGGTTAGGGTGTGTGTTAGGGTTAGGAATAGGGTTAGAGTAACATTAAGGGTTAGGGTTAGGGTTAGTGATCTTGTTAGGGTTACTGTTAGGGATAGGTTAGGATTAATGCTAGGTTTAGGATTAGGTTTAGGGATAGGGTTCCATTTAGTATAAGGGTTAGGGTTAAGTTTATGGTTATTGTTAGGATTAAGGTTAGGATTAGTGCTAGGATTAGGGTTAGCTTTAGGGATAGGGTTCCGTTTAGTGTTAGGTTTAGGGTTAGGGTTTGTGTTAGGGTGAGGGTTAAGGTTATGGTCACCATTAGGTCTAGTGATGGAGCTAGTGCTAAGATGAATGTTAGGGTTAGGGTTAGGTTTTCTGTTAGGTTCACAGATGGTTTTAGGGTTAGTGTTAGGGTTAGTGATAAGTTTAGTTTTAGGTTGAGAGTGAGGGTTAATGTTAGGGTTTGCGTTATCATTAGGGTTAGTGTTTAGTTTAGGGTTAGGGTTAGGTAACAGTGAGGGTTAGGTTTAGATAAGGGTCAGGATTATGAGTTGAGTTAGCGTTTTTCTTAGGTTTAGGGTTAGGGTTAGTAGGTATAGGGTTAGAGTTATTGTTAGGATAAGATTTAGGGTTATGTTTAATGTTAGGGTTAGGATTCAGGGTTAGTGTTAGATGTAGGGTAGAGTTAGTGTTAGTGTTAGTGTTATGGTTAGTGTTTGTGTTAAGTTTTGGTTTAGGTTTTCGGTTACTTTTAGTGTTAGGCTTAGGGTTTGCTTGAGGGTTGGGCTAAGTGGAATGGTTAGGGTTAGGATTCATGTTAGTGTTAGGATATCTGTTAGGTTTAGGTAAGGGTAAGCATTATGATTAGGTTAGGGTTAGTTTTATGGTTTGGGTTACTATTTGTGTTTGGATTAGGTTCAGGGATAGGGTTAGGTTTAAGGTTAGAGTTAAATTAGGATTAGTGTTAGGGTTAGTGTTTGGGTTAGGATTAGTTTTAGGTTTAGTGTTAGTGTTAGGGTTAGGTTAGTTTTAAAGTTGCTGTTAGGGTTAGGGTAGGGTTAGGTTTATTGTTAGGGTTAGGTATAGGTTTAGGTTTAGTGTTAGGGTTAGGGTTGGGGTTAGGTTTACGGTTCGTGGTAGGGTTTGGGTTAGGGTGCGTGTTAGATTTACGGTTAGGATTAGGGTTTGGATTAGCAATAAGTTTATAATTTCTGTTAGGTTTCTGTTTAGGTTTATGGTAAGGTTTAAGGTTAATGTTGCATTTAGGGTTAGCATTAAGGTTAGGATTAGTGTTTGGGTTAGAGTTAGTGTTAGGTTTAGTCTTAGTGATAGGGTTAGGGTTAGTGTTATGATTAAGTTTAAGATTAGGGTTTGTTTAAGGGTTAGGGTTAGATTTAGGTTTAAGGTTAGGGTTAGGGTTAGTGTTATGATTAAGTTTAAGATTAGGGTTTGTTTAAAGTTTAGGGTTAGGGTTATACTTTGGGTTAGGGTTATGGTTGGTGTTAGGGTTAGTATTAGTGTAATGGTTAGGGTTAGGTTTATGTTTTATGTTAGAGATATTGTTAGATTTTGGGTTAGGGTTAGGGTTAGTGGTAGGGTAAGTTTTAGGTTTCGTGTTAGGTTTAAGTTTAGGTTTAGGCTCAGGGTTAGTGTTAGGATTAGTGTTAGGGATAGTGTTACGATTAGAGATAGGTTAGGGTTAGGATTAGTGTTAGTGTTAGGTTTAGGTTTATGTTTAATGTTACATTTATGTTTAGGGTTAGGTTTAGGGTTATTGATATGGTTATTTTTAGGGTTAGTGTTAGTGTTAGAGTAAAATATAGGGTTAGGTTTAAGTTTCTGGTAAGGCTTAGGTTTAGTTTTAGTGTTAGGTTTAGGGTTAAAATTAGGGTTACTTGTTAGGGTTAGGGTTAGTGTGAGTGTTAGGTACAATGTTAGGGTTAGGTTTTCTGTTAAGATGACGGATAGCTTAGTGTTAGGTTTAGCGTTTGGTTTAGTGTTACGGTTAGGGTTAGGGTTAGAGTTTCATTTACGGTTAGAGTTAGGGTTAATGTTAGTGTTAGGGTTAGGGTTAGAGTTAGGATAAGCATTAGTATTAGGTTTAGGGTTATGGTTAGGCTTAGGGTTACTGAGAGAATTAGAGTTTTTATTGGGGATAGTGTTAGGGTTTGGGTTAGGGTTAGGTAAGGTTTAGGATTAGGGTAATTTTAGGGTTCGGGTTATGATTTTGGTTACAGTTTGTGTTAGGATTATATTAGGGTTAGAGTTACTCTTAGGTTCAGGGTAAGGATTAGGGTTTGTGTTAGGGGTAGTGTTAGGGTTAGGGTTACATTTCAATTTAGCATTAGGTTTAGGCTTTGTTTTAGAGTTAGTGTTAGTGTTAGGTTTGGGGTTAGGATTAGAGTTATGTTTAGAAATAGGGTTTAGGATAGGGGTAGTGTTAATGTTAGGGTTAGGATTAGAGTTAGTGATAGAGTTATGTTTAGGTTTAGGTTTTTCATTAGTTCTAGGGTTAGGGTTAGTGTATATTTAAGGATTGGGTTAGTTTAGTGTGAAGGTTAGGGTTAGGGTTCGGTATAGGTTTCTTTTTAGGGTAACTGTTAGGGTTATTGTTATTTTTAGTGTTACAGTTAGGTTTAGGTATAATGTTAGAGTTAGGGATAAGTTTAGGGTTAGTTTTAGTGTTCGGGTAAGAGTTATGATTACTGTTATGGTTAGGATTAGTATTAGGGTTAGGATTAGTGTTAGGGTTGGAGATAGTTTTAGCTTTAGTTTTTTGAATAGTGTTAGTGGTAGGATTAGTATTAGGTAAGGGATAGGTTGAAATTTGGGTTAGGTTTAAGGTTATGGTTTGGGTTAGGGTTCATTAGGGTTAATGTTAGGAATAAGTGTAGGGTTAAGGTTAGGCTTAGGTTTAGTGTTAAGGTTAGAGTTAGGGTTAGGTTTAGAATTAGAGTTAGGGTTAGCATTAGGGAAGAGGTCAGGGTTAGGTGTAGAGTAATTTTTAGGGTTAGAACTAGCCTTAGGTTTAAGGATAGGGTTAGTGCTTGGTTTACGTAGAGTTAGGTAAGATTTAGGATTAGGGTTAAGTTTAGTTTGAAGGTTAGGTTTAGTGTTAGGGTTTGGGTTAGGGCTAGGATTAGTGTTAGGATTAGTTTAGTGTTACCTTCAGGCTTCATGTCAGGATTTGTGTTAGGTTTAGGGTTAGTATTAGGGTTAGGGTTAGAGCTCGGATTATGGTTAGGGTTAGGGTTAATGCTAATATGATTAGGGTTAGGTTTAGGTTTCATGTTAGGGTTAGGGTTAGAGTTGGGGTGAAGGTTAGGTTTAGGGTTAATGTTACGATTAGGGATATGGTTAGTGTTAGAGTTAGGTGTTTTGTTTGGTTGAGGATTAGGTTTAAGGTTAATAATAGGTTTAGGTTTCAGGTTATGATTAGTGTAAGGGTTAAAGTTAGGGTTATGGTTAGGTTTAGTGTTACGGTTAGTGTTAGGGTTAGCATTTGTGTTAGAGTTAGGGTTGCAGTTTGGGTTAGGGTTGCTGTTTGGGTTAGTTTTAGTGTTAAGGTTAGCATTAAGTTTAGTGTTAGGGTTAAAGTTAGGTTTAATTTTAGGGTTAGGGTTAGTGATAGGATTAGAGTTAGGGTGTGTCTTAGAAACTGAGTTAGGGTTAAGTTTTCTTTTTAAGATTAGGGTTAGCTTAAAGTTAGGGTTAGGGTTTGGGTTAGTATTACGGTTAGGATTTAGGTTTGTATTCTCGTTAGGGTTATTGTTAGGGTTAAGGTTGGAGTTCTGTTTAGTTTTAGGTTTAGGATTATCTTTAGGGTTAGTGCTAGTGTTAGCATAGGGTTAGGGTTAGGATTAGAGTAAGGTTTAGGGATAGTGTTATTGTTAGGTTTAGGATTAGTGTTAGTCTTAGGGTAATGTTTAAGATTTTGATTTTCATTAGTTTTATGTTTAAGGTTAGTGTATGTTTAGGGTTAGGGTTAGGTTAGAGATAGGGTTAGGGTATGTGTTCAGTATAGGTTTCATGTGAAGGTTAAGTTTAGGGTTAGTGTTAGTGTCATGGTTACCGTTAGGTTTAGGTAAATTGTTAGATTTAGGGATAGGATTAGGGTAAGTTTTAAAGTTAGGATTAGAGTTACAAAATTAGTGTTATGGTTAGGGTTAGAGTAAGGTTTAGGGTTAGTATTAGGGTTGGGTTTATTTTGAGCTTTAGTTTTATGGTTAGTGATAGTGTTAAGTTTAGTATTAGGTAAGGGTTAGGGTTAGGGTTGGGTTAGGTTTAGGGTTATATTTTGGGTAAGGGTTTGTGTTAGGATTAGGGTTAGGGTTAGAGTTAGGGTCAAATATAGGGTTAGGGTTAGGTTTAGGGTTAGGCTTAGGGTTAGCATTAGGGTTAGGTATAGAATTAGTATTAGAGTTAGCATTAGGGTAAGGGTCAGTGTTAGGAGTAGAGTAAATTTTAGGGTTAGTTTTAGGGTTAGAATTAGTGTTTGGTATAGGTTTAAGGATAGGTTTAGGGATAGGGTTAGGGATTTGTTTATTGTTAGGTTTAGGTAAGTTTTAGGGTTAGGTTTAGGTTTAGGTTTAAGGTTAGGTTTTGGATTAGGATTAGGGTTAGTGTTATTGTTAGGGTTAGGTTAGGGTTAGTTTTAGGCTTAGTGTTAGAGTTTGTGTTAGGGTTATGGTTAGTATTAGGGTAGTGTTACAGTTCAGATTAGGTTTAGTGATAGGATTAGGGTTAATGCTAGTGTAAAAATTAGGGTCAGGATTAGGTTTAGTGTTAGTGTTAGGGATAGAGTTGTGCTAAGTGTTATGTTTAGGGTAAGTGTTTGCATTAGGGATAGGTTTAGGATTAGTGTTAGGGTTAGGGATAGAGTTGTGCTAAGTGTTATGTTTAGGGTAAGTGTTTGCATTAGGGATAGGTTTAGGATTAGTGTTAGGGTTAGTGATAGGGTAAGTGTTAGAGTCAGTGTTAGGCTTAAGGTTAGTGTTAGGTTTTGGAGTAGGTTTAGGCTTAGTGATAGATTTGGGTTTACGGTTAGTGTTAATGTTAGGGTAAAGTCAGGTTTACGGTTAGGGTGCGTGTTAGGGTTAGTGTTAGGTTTAGAGTTTGTTTTAGGGTTAGGGTTAGGGTTATAGTTTGTGTTAGGGTCAGGGATAGGGTTGGGTTTTTTATTAAGTTTAGGGTTAGTTTAAAGTTAGGGATAGGATTTGTGTTAGTGTTTTTGTTAGGGTTAGGTTTAGACTTTCATTAAGGATTAGAGTTAGGGTTATTGTTAGTGTTAAGGTTACAGTTATTGTTACGGTTAGGGTTAGTATTAGGTTTAGGGTTAGGGTTAGTGACAGGTTTAGTGTTAGGGTTAAAATTAGGGTTAGTGTTAGGGTTAATGTTAGTTTTAGTGTTAGGGTAAGTCTTAGGGTTTGGGTTAGTGTAGGTTTTGGGTTAGGGTTAAGTTAGTGAGAGAATTAGGGTTAGGGTTAATTTTAGGTTTTGAGTTAGGGTTATGATTAGGGTTATTTTTATGTTGAGGTTTAGTGTTAGATTTAGGCTTAGTGTTAGGGTTAATATTAGGGTTCATGATAGGGTTAGGAATAGGTTTAGTATTGGTTAATGGTTAGTGTTAGTGTAAGGGTTACAGTTAGGTTTTGGTATAGTGTTAGATTTAGAGATAGATTTAGGGTTAGTGTTAGAGATAGGGTTAGGGTCATGCATAGTTTTAAGTTAGAGTTAGTGTAATTGCTAGTGTTAGGGTAATGGTTAGTGTTAGGGTCAGGGTGAGTTCTAGCATTAGTTTTATGGTTAGTGTTAGGTTTAGGGTTAGGGTTAGGTAAGGGTTAGTATTAGGTTTGGGTTATGTTCAGGGTAATGGTTTGGGTTAGAGTTTGTTTTAGGATTAGAATTAGGGTTGGGATTACGATTAGGTTTAGGGTTAGGCTAAGAGTTAGGTTTAGTGTTAGATTTAGAGGGTTAGGTTTAAAATTAGGATTAGATTTAGCTTTAGGTTTAGGGTTAGGGTTAGGGTAAGTTTTAGGGGTAGTGTTAATGTTAGGGTTAGTTTTAGGGTAAGTGTTAGGATTAGTGTTAGGGTTAGTTCTCAGGTTAGGATTAGGTTTAGGGAAAGGTTGAGGTTTAGCATTAGCTTTAGGTTTAAGGTTAGGTTTAGTGATAAGTTTTGTGATAAAGTTAGGGTGAGCTTTAGTTTTAGGGTTAGATTAGGGTTAGTTTTAGGCTTAGTATTAGGGTTTGTTAGGGTTAGGGTTAGGTTTAGGTTTAAGGTTAGGATTAATTTTAAGATTTTGGTTAGGGTTAGGTTTAGCGTTAGTGTTAGGGTTAGGGTTAGTGCTAGGGTTAGTTTAAGATGCGTTTTAGGCTTAGTTTTATGGTTTCTGTTAAGGTTAGTTTTAGTATTAAGGTTTAGATAACAGTTTGGATTAGGTTTGGGTTTAGGTTTAGGGTTAGTGTTATGTTACTGTTCAGGTAAGGGTTAGTGTTAGGGTTAAGGTAGGGGTTAGAGTTATGATAATGATTAGGTTTAGAGTAAGTGTTATGATTAGAGATAGGGTTAGGTTTAGTGTTAGGGTTAGGGTTAGTTTTCATGTTAGAGTAAGGGTTATGGTGAGTGTTAGTGTTAGGGTTAGAGTTAGGTTTAGGGTTAGGTTTAGTTTTAGTGTTTGGGCTAGTGTTAGGGTTACAGTTATGTATAGTGTAAGGGTTAGGGATAGGTTTATGGTTATTGTTAGGCTTAGAGTTTGGGTTAGTGTTATAGTTAGGTTTAGGGTTAGGGTTCGGGTTAGGGTTAATTTTAAGATTGAGGTTAGGTTTACTCTTAGTTTAGGGCTAGGGTTAGGGTTAGGGTTAGTTTTAGTGTTCAGGTTAGGTTTAGGTATAGGTTCAGTGTAAGTTAGGGTTATGTTTAGGGTTAATGTTAGTGGTAGGTTTAGAGTTGGGGTTAGGTTTAGTGTTAGGGTAAGATTTAGGATTTGTGTAAGAGTTAGAGTTAGGGTTATAGTTACGGATAGAGTTAGTGTTAGGTTTAGTGTTAGGGATAGTGTTACGGTTAGAGTTATAGTTAGTGTTAGGGTTTGTGTTAAGTTTTTGGGTTACGGTTATGATTAGGATTAGAGTTAGTGTTCGGATTAGGTTTAGGGTTAGTGTTAGGTTAGGGTTAGGATTAGGGTTAGGGTTAATATTTGTGGTAGGGTTTGGGTTAGTGTTAATATCAGAGTCTGTGTCAAGGTTTCCATTAGGTTTAGTGTTATGGTTAGGGTTAGAGTTTATGGTAGGTTTAGAGTTAGGGTTAGAATTAGGATTAAAGTTAGGATTAACATTAGGTTTGGGGTTGTTAGGGTTACGGTTAGTTTTAGGGTGGGGTTAGGGTTAGGGTTAGTGTCAGAGTTAACATTATAGTTAGGATTAGGTACAGTGTTAGGGTTAGTGTCATGGTTAGGATAGAGTTAGGGTTAGTTTTAGGTTTAGGGTTAGGGTTAGTGTTATTTTTAGTGTTAGGGTTATGGTTATATTTAGGTTTAGTGTTAGGGTTAGTGTTAGGGTTAGGGTAATGGTTAGGGATAGTGATAGAGTAAGGGTAAAGGTTAGGGTTAGTATTAGGTTAGGGTTAGAGTTTGTGTTAGAGATAGGTTTACGATTAGGTTTAGGATTAAGATTAGTGTTAGGGTTAAGTTATTGTTAGGGTTAGTGTTAGGTTTTTGTTGGTGTTAGGTTTAGGGTTTGGGTTAGGGTTTGTGGTTGGGTTAGAATTAGAGTTAAGTTTTGTGTTAGCATTATGGTTAGGGTTAGGTATACAAATAGAATTAGGTTTAGATTTAGGGTTAGGTTTAGTTGTATAGTAGGTTTATGGTTAGGTTTAGAGTTAGGGTCAAGGTTAGTGTTAGGTTTAGGTTTATGGTTAGCATCAGTTTAGTGTTAGCTTTAGGGTTATAGTTAGGGTTAGAATTTTTGATAGAGTTAGGGTTGTGGTTAGTGTTAGTTTAAGTGTTAGGGTTAGGGTTAGTGTAATGGTAAGTGTTAGGTTTAGGGTTAGGGATATTGTTGAGGTTAGGGTAAGGATTAGGATAGAGCCAGGCTTAGGTTTAGGGTTGGGGTTAGGATTAGGATTAGTGTTAATGTAAGTTCTAGGGTTATGGTAATTTTTGGGGTTAGACTTGTGGTTAGAGTTAATGATAATTTTAGAGATTGTGTTAATTTTAGGGTTAGGGTTAGGGTTAGGTTGCGATTCAGGGATAGGTTTAGGGTTAGGGTTTGGTTTTGTGTAAGCTTAGGGTTTGGTTTGGTTTATATTTACAGTTCAAATTATGGTTAGGATTAGGGATATGGTTATTTTTAGTGTTAGGGTTAGGGTTAGGATTAGTGTTTTTCCTAAGGATTGGGTTAGTGTTATTATTAGGTTTAGGTTTAGAGTTAGGGTTATGTTTAATATATTTTTTGTATGAGAGTTTGTGTCAGGGTTGTGGTTAGTGTTAGGGTTGGTTTTACAATTAGGATAGGCTTTAGTGTGAGGGTTAAGGTTCGTGGTAGGGTTAGCATTAGGATTAGGTTTAGGGTTAGTGTTAGGTTTATCTTTAGTGTTTGGGTTAGCATTAAGTTTAAAGTTTGTTTTAGCGTTAGTGTTAGGGTTAGGGTTAGTGTTATGTTTAGAGTTAGGGTTAGGGTTAGGGATAAAGTTATTGTTAGTGTTAGTGTTAGGGTTAGATTTAGGGTTAGTGGTAAGGTTAGCATTCAGACTAAGTTTAGTGTTACTTTTAGGGTTAGTGTTAGGATTATAAGGTTAGGGTTATGTTTAGTTTAAGTTTAGTGTTAGTAATAGGGCTTGAGTTAGATTTAGAATTAAACTTACAATTAGGGTAAAAATATCTTCAGGTTTCCAGTTCACGTTAGGTTTTGGGTAATGGATAGGTTAGGTTTAATGATAGTGCTAGTATCAGGCTGAGAATTAGCATTAGTGTTTGGGTTAGAATTTGGGTAAGTGATAGGGTTAGAGCTAGGGTTATGGCTAGGGTTATGGTTAGAGTAAGCACTAGGGGTAGGGATAGGTTAGTTTTAGTGAAATGATTAAAGTTAGGTTTAGGTATAGGGTAAGGGTTAGGGATAAGTTTAGGGTTCGTTTTAAGATTAAAGCTAGAATTGGGTCTTGGATTAGTACTATGTTTTGGGTTACATTAGGGCTTTTCTTAGTGATATGGATAATTTAAAAACTAAGGTGACAATTAGGGCTAGTTTTAGTGTTACATTTATGACTGAGTCTAGTTTTCAGATTAGGTTTAGGTTTAGGGTTATATTTTTAACTAGGGTTAGTGCTGGGTCTCAGTCGGGTCATGGTTCATTTTATGGTTAGGGATAGGACATAAATTAGGGGTAGGCTTAGGGGTAGATGTAGGGTTAGGATTTGGTTTAGGTTAAGGTTTAAGGTTAGTCATATGTCTCAGGAATTTTTAGGACTAAAGTTAAAGTTAAGGGTAGTTTTATGATTAGCATTAGTGTTATTGCTACTCATAGGGTGAATTTAGGCTTAGGAGTACATTTAGAGTTATTGTTAATTCTAGGGTTAGGGCTATTTCCAGTATTAGAGCTAAGATTAGGGCTAGTGTTTGGATTATGGTAAAGGATTGGGTTAGAACTAGGAATAGGATTATAGAAAGATTACAGTTAGTCTTAGGGCTAGAGTTTGGGTTAGGGTTAAGGCTAAATTAGCGCTATAAATAGGTCTAGGATTAGTGTTAGTTTTAGGCCCAGGATTAGGGTTATTTATGGTTAGGTTTAGGGTTAGGTTTAGGGGAAGGGCTGCCTGTTTGATTTCCACCTCTATTTCCATTTACCCATAGGTGACACAATGAAGTGAAACCTTAAAATACAATGTGTTCATGATAGTGAACCATTGAATTGAGAAGAACGTACATTGAAAGCATACTCAGGCTAGATAAGAGATTACTCCTGCGCAGTATCAAACAAATTTCAAAAAAAACTAACTCTCTCCCTAACATTACTTCTAAGCCTAGACCTACTCATAACCCTAAACCTAACATTAACCTTAACCTGATTAGAGAACCATTGATCCTAGAGTTCATGCCCTTGGGGAGCCTTGTGGGGCAAGCTAACTGATGAGTCCTACTCAACATCAAACAAATCTGACCAAATAATTATTGGAGGTATTTCAGTACATGCATAATTTTCTGTTTTCTCCTAAAGAGCTCTCAGATCAAGTGATTTTGCATGCTTAAGCATAAGTCTAATTTTACAAAAAACATACCAGATTCCCTACAGAAAACTGATGGAGTGTGAAGTTTTAAACAGCTAGCACAAACCCTGTTTGATTTTTAACTCCATTAACTTCCCCATATAGGCCAAAATGAAGTGAAATCTTAAAATACAAAACGTTCCTGATAGCATACCTGTGAAAGGAGAAGGCCTAAACCTGGGGAATAGAGTAAACCTAGCTAAAGGATAAATCCTGCCAATATCAAAGAATTTTTAATGAAACTACCTCTAACCTTAACACTAGCTCTAATCCTAGCTCTTTCCCTAATTCTAACATTTTTATGAATCTTTTGACTGTAGAATTTCCAAACTTGGGCAGACTAGTGAGGAAAGCTAAGGGATGAATGCCATATAGTATCAAGGAAATCTGCCCAAAAAATTTATGGAGTATATCAGTACATACATATTTCCCTGTTATCTTCTAAAGAACTCTTGAATAATATTGTTTTTACATGCTACAGTTTAGGCCTACTGTCACATGTACAAACCAGAGACTGCTCACAGATAATTTATAGAGTGTGATGTTTCAAGCACCTAACACCAATGCTGTTTGATTTCCAGCTCCATTTTTATTTACCTGTATAGGACAAAATGAACTGAAACTTTAAAATACAAACTCTTCCTTACAGTGAACTATTGAACCTAGGAGGCACAAACATGTGGAGTATAGTAAAAATAGGAGAAAAATGAATCCTGCCCAGTATCAAAGAAATTTGAACAAAACTAACTCTAATCCTAATACTAGTTCTAACACTAGCCCTAACACACTCCTTAACACAAACACTAACAGGTTTGAAAAACTGTTGATCCTAGAATTTCCAAACATAGAGAGCTTAGTGGGCTAAGCTATAAGATGAATTGTATGCAGTATCAAAGAAATATGACCAAATAATTGAGGTGGTATTTCAGTTCATGCATATTTCTCCATTTTATTCTAAAGGGCTCTTCGATAATGTTGTTTTTGCCATCTTCATTTTAGGGCTACTTTCACAAGGAACAAACCAGAGAGTTCCCACAAAGAACTGATTCAGTGTTTGAAGTTTCAAGCAGCTAGCATGAACCCAGTTTAATTCCAATATCTATTTTGATTTACCTATATATGTTAATATGAAGTGAAACCTTAAAATACAGAGTGTCCTTGTTAGTGAACCATTGAAATGAGAAGGCCCAAACCTGAGGAGCATATTAAGGCTAGGTAAAAGATGACTCCATCCAACTATCAAAGAAATTTGTACAAAACTTATGCTCACCCTAACACTACATTTAACCCTACTCCTAAACCAAACCTAAGACTAACCCTAACTTTATTAGGGAACCATTGATCCTAGATGTCCCACACTTGAAGAGCTTTGTAGGGCAAGCTAAATAATAAATTTTACTCAGTATCAAACAAATATGACAAAATGAATATGAGAGGAATTTCAGTGCATGCATATTCCCTGCTTTCTCCTAAAGGGCTCTTTGATAAAGTTGTTTTTGCATGCTTCAGTTTAGGCCCACACTCACAAGGAACATACAAAAGTGTCCCCACAAAGAATCGAGGGTGTATGTAAAGTTTAAGTAGCTAGCATAAACCCTGTTTGATTTCCAGGTCCTATTACATTTGCACGTATAGGTCAAAATGGAGTAAAATGAAAATATTAACTCTTCTGGACACCTAAACGTTGGATCAAAATGCCTAAAACTGCGAAACAGAATTAAGATAGTTTAAGATGAATCCTGGATTGTATAAAAAAAAATTAAATAAAGTAACTCTAACACCAACTCTAAACTGAGCCCTAATCGTAATCCTGAACATAGCATAGCCCTATCTCTAACCCTAATTTTAACCCTAATTTTAACTGTAAACATTGCCCAAACCCTAGCTCTAACTCTATCCATTACCATAACTCTCACCCTAACCATAATGCTAAATGTAGCTCTAACCCTAACATTTACCCTAGACCTGCTCTAACCCTAACCCTCGCCCTATCTCTAAATCTAGCTCCAACCATAACACTTACCCCAAACCTAACCTTAACCCTAGGCCTAACCATAACCCTAACTCTAATCCTAACACTATCCTTAATCCTAATCGTAAATCTAGCCCTAAACCTAGTTGTAATCCTATCTTTTACCCTAAATTTAAGGGTAACACAAATGCTAAAAAGAGGACTAAATCTAAGTGTATAAGTATTCCTAAGGCTATTCAAAACCGTAAACCTAACCTGAACCCTAAACATAACCATATCCATTACACTAGACCTAATGCTAATTTCAGCCTTAAACCTAAACCTTAACTAAAACCAATCCCTAATGCTGACCTTCACTGTAATAATACACCTAGCTTTAAATTGACCTTTACCTAACCTTTACAGTAAACCTATTCATAACCAAATCCTATAACTACCCTTCAATGTAATACTAGACCTGACATAATCCCTAGTCTTTATCCTAGTCCTAGCCCTAACACAAACCCTCATCCAAGCCATAAATCTAGCCTTAATCTTAACCCTCAACATCAACATAACCCAAGACCTAATCCTAACCATAACACTAGCCCTAAACTTAACTCTAACTGTATACATTACTCTAAAAATAACCCTTATCCTAATGCTAACCCTAAGACTAACCCCAACTTTTTCACTACCTCCCCAACTATAAATTACCCTAAACATAACCTAAACCCTAAACCTAACTTTATCTTTACCATAATCCTAACCCTAACTCTAATTTTAGCCAAAATCCTAAACTCAAACCTAAACCAAGCCCGAAAACTGACCCTGAACCTAATAATTTTCCTAGCTTTAAACCTTACTCTTATCCTATACCTAATCCTTAGAATAGACCTAGCCATAAACCTTTTCCTAATACAATCCCTAACTGTAACCCTAGACTTGACATTAGCCCTAGCCTTAATTCTAGCCTTAACCCTAACACAAACTCTAGCACTTATCCTAGCCCTAAACATAGCTTTAATTATGATCCTAACCCAAACTCTAGGCCTATCCCTGAAAGGAAGCCTAGCCCTAACGTCGCCCTAATATTTTCCTATCCCTAATACTAGTCCTAACACTAACTCTAACTCTCACATTACACTTTTCACTTTTTTTAACCCAATCCCTTTCCATAATCTTAAGCCTAGCCCTAACCCTTGCCCTATTCTTTGCCCTAGCACTTACCTTAGACAAAATTTAACTCTAAATTGAGCTCGTATCCAAAGACTAAGCTAAACCCTAACACTAGCCCAAACAATAACACTAAACCTAAAACTAGCCCTAACCCTAGTCCTAGCCCTAAAACAAAACCTAGCAATAGCTATAACCCTAAGCATTAACCTAAATCAAACACTAACTTAAACCTAGACCTAACTGTAGCACAAACATGAGTTGTAAGCCGAATCCTTAAAATAACCCTGAACCTGAAACTGACCCCAACACTACTAGCTGTAAATATCACCCTAAACCTAAAACTATTCCTAACATTTTCTCTAGCAAGAAAACCCTAAAACTAGCCCTAAACATCACCCTAGTACTTACATTAGCCCTAACCCTAATCCTATCCCTAACTTAACCCCAAACCTAGCCCTAATTCTAGCTTTAACCCTAGCCCCAATTCTAACCATAAATCTAGCCCTAAACCAATCTCTAACTGTATCCATTACCATAAACAAAATTATAACCCTAATGCTAACCCTCGACATGAACCCTAATGTTAACCCAATCTATTGCCCTAAACCTAGCCTGAATCTAAATCCTATCATTACCCTAACACTAAAACTAAAACTAATTCAAGCCCTAACTTTAAACCTTAACCTATCCCAAACACTAAGACTATCTTTGACCCTAATAATAACCTTAGCTCTAAACTTCAACATAAACCTACACCTAACCCTTACCCTAGAAAAATCCATATCCTAACCCTAAAACTATCTTTTACCATAATTTTGCACCTGAAATTAGCCCTAGCCCTAATCCTAGTCCTAAAACTAAAACAAACTTTGACCCTCATCCTAGCCCTACACCTACCTTTAATCATAACCCTAACCATAATTCAACCCCTAACCCTAATTGTAACCACCACCATACCTCTATACCTAGGTATAATGCCATCTCTTACCTTAAACTTCAACCTAACCCTAAATCTAGACCCTAACTCTAGGCTTAAACCAACAGTATACCTAGCCCTAATCCTAGTACTAATTCATCCCTATCTCCAACCCTAACACTAACCCTAGCCCTAAGACTCAGTATAACTCTCAGCCTATACTTATCTCTAGTTCTAACTATAATTTTTACCATAACCCTATCCTTAGCCCTAACCCTTGCCCTGCCCTGAGTCACAGCCCTAACTCTATATTTAACCCTAACTCCAAATCTAACCTTAACACTAAAGCTAAGCGTAACACTTATACTATACCTAATCCTGCCCTAGGACTAAACCAAAACCAAGTAATAGCCCTAACCCTAAACATTAACTTAAACCAACCCCAAACACTAAACCTAGACCTATCCCCAGCCCTAATTCGAGTTCTGAAACTAACTTTAAAACTAACACTGACACTGACTCATATCCTAACAACCTAGCTCTAAACTCCTCCCTTACCTTAAACCGAATGCTAAGAATAACCATAACAATAATTCGAGTCCTATCCTAAACCCTAAAATGAACCTTGACCTGACTCTTATTCTAACACAAACCCTAGATGTAAATATTACCCTAAACTTAAACCTAACTATAACACTAAACCTAACCATAACACTAAAACTAACCTAATGTTAATCCTAGTTCGTACATTAGCCATGGCCCTAATCCTATCCCTAACCCTAACACAAACACTAGCCCTAAACCTAGATTTAACCCGAACTCTAACCCTAATCATAGCCCTAAATCTAGCTCTAAACCAATCCCTTACCATATGCAAACCCCTAAACCTAGACCTATCCCTAATACTTAGGCTAACTAAAACTCTAACTCTATTTATAGCCCTAACCCTAGCTCTCATTCTAGCTCTAACCCTATCCCAAATTATAACCCTAACTCTGAATCTAATGCTGACCCTACCACTAATCCTAGGTCTCATTCTAAAACTAACTCTAGCACAAAATTATGGTAATCATATCTCTAGACCTAACCCTGAAGCTAATTCCAAGCCTAGCTCTAATCACAGCTCAGAACTTAACACTTACACTAAATATAACCCTAAACCTAAACCTAGTTTTAACCCTCACCCTAACCCTAATTCAAGACCTAATCCTAACCATAATGATGGCCATAAACTTAACTCTAACTGTATCCATTACCCTAAACATTACCCTTTATGCTAATATAACCCTAAGCCAAACCCTAACCCTATCACTAGACACAAAACTTTCAATTACCCTAAACATAATCTGAACCCTAAACCTAACCTTATCATTATCTTAATGCTAACCCTAATGCTGATTCGAGCCAAAACCCTAAATCCAAACCTAGACCAAAGCCCAACACTTACCCTGATATTAATAATTCCCCTAGCTCTAAACCTGACTGTTACTTTATACCTAACCCTTACACTAGACTTAAGCCATAGACCTAACCCTAAAACTATCCCTAACAATAACCCTAAATCTGACTTTAGTCTTAGCCATAATCCTAGCCCTAAACCTAGCACAAACCCTAGTCATTTTCCTAGCCCTAAACATAGCCTAAATTATAACCCTAACCCTAAAACTAGGCCTAAGCTTAACACTAACCCTAGCACGAATCATAGCTTTAATTTAGCCCTATCTATAACCCTAACCCTATCTCTACCCAAAAGACTAACTCTAACTCTCAACCTAGCCCTAACACTAATTCTACACTTATACTCTACTGGAAGCCTAATCCTAGCCTGAACCATAGGACTAACCCTATCCCTATTTATATCCCTAACCATAACCCTAGATGTAAACCTACCTCTAAATCTAACCCTAACAATAAGCCTAAGCATAAACCTAATCCTAGCACTAACCTAGCTCTAAAACAAAACAGAGAGCTAGACATGAACCTAATCCTTACATAAACCAAACATTAATTGTACATTAATCATATTTAGCCCTATCTATAACCCTAACCCTAACCCTAACCCTAACACTAGCAATTATTTGAGTCTTAAGCCAAACCTTAAAACTAACCCTCACCCTAGCTCTGACCTTAAAACTAACCCTAGGTTTAACCATCACCCTAACCCTAAACCAAAACCTAACACTAGACCTAGTCCTACCCCCTAAAATTAAAATTAGCCCTAATCATAACCCTAATACTTACATTAGTCATAACCCTAACCCTAGCCCTAACTTAACCAAAATGCTGGCCCTATTCCAATCCCTAACCCTAGCTTTAACCCTAATCCTAACCCTAAACCTATCAGTAATTGTAACCATAACCCTACCGGTAACCTCAGCTCTAACCCTATCTATTACCCTAATCATAACCCTAAACCTAATGCTAACCCTAGGCCTAAACCTAACCCTATCCCTAATCTTCACCCTATCCATTACCTTAAATCTAACCTGAAACCTAAACGTAACCATATCATTACGCTGATTCTAAACTTAATGCAAATTCTTGTCCTAATTTTAAACTTTAACCTATCCAAAATACCAATCATGATGATGACCCTAATAATACCCTTAGTTCTAAACCTGATGCTAACTCTAGACCTAACACTTACACAAAGCATAGCCATAAACCTAAACTTAAACTATCTTTAACAGGAAACCTAGACCTGAAATTAGTACTAACAATAATCCTAGCCCTAAACCTAGCCTTAATCCTAACCTGAACAATAACCTGAGCCCTAACCCTCATTCTAGAGCTCATCCTATCCCTAAACCTACATATAATCCCATCCCTTAAAATAAACCTAACCATAACCCTAAACCTAACCCTAACTTTCACCCTAACCCTAGGCCTAATACTAACACTAAGCCTAGCACTAATCCTAGCCCTAATTTAATCCTATCCTAACCCTAATGCTAGCCCTAAGGCTAACTATAACTCTTGCCCTAGCCCTAGCCCAAGTTCTATCTTTAGCCCTGTTCTACCTCTAGATCTAAACCTAACTCTAAATCTAAACCTAACTCTATATTTAACTGTAATAATAAGCCAAACCAAACCCTAACACTACCCCTAACCATAATGCTAATCCTAAAACTTGCCCTACCTCTGGCCCTAGCCATAAAACAAAACCAGGCCATATCCCTAACCCAAAACCCTAACCTAAACAAATTTAAACCTTACACCTAGCCCTAACCCTAACTCTAAAAATTACTCTGACCCAGACCCTAACACTAATCCTAGCTCTAATCATCACCTTAACTTAAATTAACCCTAATACTAATACTAGCCTTAACCATAACCCAAAAAGTCTTAATTGCAACCGTAGTTCTCACATTATACATTGTCAAAACCCTAGCCCTAAACTAACACAAATTCTACCCCTAATTCTATTCTTTACCCTAGCTTAAACCTTAATCTTAACCCTAAAACTAACCCTAACCCTAATCCTTACCCAAGCCCTAACGCTAGCTCTAACTTTATCCCTTACCCTAATCCAAACCCTAAACCAAATGCTAACCCTTGTCCTAACCCTAATTCTTAGCCTAACTTCAACTCTCACCATATTACTAGTCCAAAACCTATCCCTCATTCTACCTCTAAAACTAATCCTGACCCTCACCTGACCCAACAAGTAACCCTAGGTCTAAACCTGTCCCTAAACCTAAACCAAAACCTAACACTAGAGCTACAGGTAACCATATACGTATACCTAAGCCTAACACTTGACCTACACCCAAAGATAATCCTAAGTATATCTATAAATCTAGACTTAGACCTAAACAAAATCCTAGCACTATCCCTTACAATTACTGTTAACTAAACCAAACACTTACCCTATACCTAGACCTAAATCTAGTTCTAATTCTGGCTCTAACCCTAAACCTAACCGTATCCTAAACACTGATCCTGATCTTAACACTTAAACTAGTTTTAAACCTTACACTAACCAAAAACCTACACCTGACACTACACCTAGCCATAACACTAAAGCTAAAACTAGCCCCAAACATAAACCTAGCTTTTACATTACCCATAGTCCTAACCCTAGCCCTAAACCTAACACAAATCCTAGAGCTAATACTAGGCCTAAACTTAGCTCTAAGCATAAACCTAATCCTAGCCCTAACTGTAAACTAACTCTAAACCTAACCCTCTCCTCAGACATAACCCTAGCTCAAAGCCAACCCTTACACTAACCATAAACCTAGACTTATCCTAAATTCTAATGCTAACCCTAACCCTAAACTTAACCTTAACCCTAGCCCAAACTTTAGCTCTAATTATATTCATTACTCTAACCCTAACCCTAATCCTAATTAAAACCTTATCCCTAACACTCAACCTAACTCTAACCATAATCTTGAACTCAGAAGTAAACCTAAACCTAACACTTGCACTAGCCCTAAGCCTTGCTCAAACACTAACCTTTATCTTAACCTAATCCTAATCTTAACCCTAAACTAACACTTACTCTAACCCTATCACTTACCCTAAACCAAACCCTACCTCTATCCTTAAACCTAACCCTAATTTTAGACTTAATCCAAACCATAACCTAGCCCTACCCCTAGCTCTAAAACAATCTATTACACTAAACATAATCCTCACCCTAAAGCTAACCCTAAAAAAATTATTGAAACTTAACCCATCCACTACCTTAACTAAAACCTAAAGTAAACCCTTCCATTACCTTAACTCTAAACCTAACAATAACACTAATTCGAGCCCTAACCCTTTAACCTTAACATAAACCAAACATTAACCCTGACCCTGACCGTGACACAAATAATAATTCTAGCTCTAAAGCTGACCTTTAACATAAACCTAACCCTTACACTAGACCTAGCTATAACCTAACTCTAAAACTATGCTTAACCATAACCCTAGACCTGATATTATCCCTAGCCCGAGTCATAGCCCTAACCCTATCAGAAAACCTACCCCTCATTCTAGCCCTAATCCTAGCCTTAATCTTAAACTGAACCATAACACTAGGCCTAATTTCAATTCTAACCCTCACCCTCGCCCAAAACATAGCTATAACCCCACCCATTCCTCTAAACTTAACCCTAACCCCAGTACTAACCCTAACCCTAGCCCAACCCCTAGGGTTAAACCTAACAATAATTCTGGTCCTAATCCTAACCCTAATTTAGCCATATCACTAACCCTCACCCTAAGCATACTCCTAAGAATAACTCTAATTCTCACATTAAATGTATCCCTAGTTCAAATCATTCCTTACTATAACTCTAACCCTAGCCCTAACCCTAGCACGAGCCCTAACTGTATATCAACCAAAACTCTAAATCTAACCGTAACTCTAAGCCTAAACTTCACTCTAACACTAGCCCTAACCCTGACACTAATCCAAATTTTAGCCTTAACCCTAGCCCTAGCCAAGAATAAAAGTAAGCCATAGCCTTAACAATAACCTTTAACTTAAACCAAAACCTAACCCTACACTTCGCACTAACTTTAGCCCTAATTCGAGTTCTAAACCTAACACTAAAACTATCCCTGACCCTGACACTGACCCTAAATATAACTCGTGCTCTAAACATCACCCTAACCCTAACCCAAAAACTGGCAATAATTTTAATAGGAGTTCATACATTAGCCATAGCTCTAACCCTATCCCTAACCAAACCCCCAATCTAGACCTTATTTGAGACTTAACCCTAGGTTTAAATTCTAACTCCAAACCTACCCCTAAACCTTAACCTACCCAGAATCTTAACCATAATGCTAGCCTTATCATTAGCTCTGAACCTATCCATTACCCTAACCATAACCATAAGCCTAATTGTAACCCTAGGCCTAACCCTAATATCGCTAACCCTAAACTCATTCATTAACCTAAAACTAACCTGAACCCTAAACATAACTCTATCATTACCCTTACCCTAAACCTAATGCTACTATAGACCTAATCCTAAACTTAACCTAAGAAAAACCTTAACTCTCACCATTCCTGTAATAATATATCTAGCTCTAACCCTAAACCTACCCCTAACTCTAACAATTATAATAGACCTACCAATAAACCTAACCATAAACTTTTCTTAACGTAACCATAGACCTGATATTTGCCCTAGCTTTAATCCTAGCCTAACCTTAAAACAAACCATAGCCCTAACCCTGACCCTAACCCTATTTTTAGCCCTAATTCTATCCATAACCCTAGCCCTCAACTTAGCTCTAACCCTACCAATTACCCTAAACATAGTCCTAATTCTAATGCTAACTCTAGGCTTAAATCTAAACCTATGCCTAACCGTAACCCTATCCATTATGCTAAACATAACCTGAACCCTTAACCTTACCCTATCATTACCCTAACCAAACCCTAATACTAATTTGAGCCTTAAACCTGAACCCTAAACTAAAGAAAACGCTAAACATGACCCTGACCCTAATAATACTCCTAGCTCTAAATTTGACCCTTACCCTAAATCTAAACTTTGCACTAAACATAACCATAAACCTAACCTTAAAACTATCTCTAACCATAACCCTAGAACTGACATTTACCGTAACATTAATCCTAGTCCTAACCAAAACACAAACTCTAGCCCTCATCCTAGCACTTAACCTAGCCTTAATCATAACTCTAATGAAATCCTAGCCCTAAACCTAATTCTAACTTTAGATCTAGCCCTAAACTTAGCTCTAACAACATTATTTACACTAAACCTAATCCTAAACCAAAAACTAACCCTAGGCCTAAACATAAACCAAAACCTAGCCCTAAACATAAACATAAACCTAGCCCTATTCCTAGCCCTAATTAAGCCCTATACCTAAACAAACACTAAGACTAGCCCTAAGACTCTCACTCTCACCCTAGTCCTATCCCTAGTTCTAACTCTCTTATTATCATAACTCTAATCCTAGCTATAAACGTAGAACTAAGGCTAGCCATATCCTTAGCCCTAGATTTGCCTTACATCTAATCCTAATTCTAAATCTAACTCTAAACCTAAGACTAGTGTTATGGTAAGTTTTAAGAATAGGTTTATTTCTATTGCTAGTTTTAGGTTTACATAGAGTTAGATTTAGAGCTTGGATTACTAAACTCTTCCTAATGTAATGATAATCTTAAAACTAGCCCTAACCATAGCCCTAGCCCTAAATCAAAACCAAGCCATAGCTCTCACTTTAAAGCTTAACCTAAACCAAAACCTAACTCTACACCTAGCCCTAAGCCTAGACTTAGTTCAAGTCCAAACCCTTACCCTAAAACTACCCCTGACCTTAATTTTGACCCTAATACTAACCCTAGTGCTTAACATCACCCTAATGTTAAACCAAAACCTAGATCTAGTCCTAACCACAATCTTATAACTACCCCGAATCGTAACTCTTCTGTAAACATGGGCTTTAACTCTAAATCTAGACCTAACTCTAACCAAAATTAAGCCCTAATCTGAAACCTAGCCCTAGCTTTAACAGTAAACCTAATCCTAACACTTGCCCTATACCTTACCCTAAATGTCACCCTAACTCTAGGTCTAACCCTATCCCTAACTATAAACCAAACATAAAACTAATATAACCCAAGTCCTAACACTAATCCTATTGCTAGTCCTAATCCTAGCCTTCATTCTTGCTCTAACCATGACTCAAACCTGACACTTATTCTGACTCTAATGGTAACCATAGGTCTAAAACTGAACCTAACCCTGTACTGAACCCTAACACTAGCACTAGAAATAAATCCATTCCTAAATCTAACCCCAGCACTATCCAAAAACCTAAACCTAATCCTAAATCTAACCATATTTCTAGTCCTAGACATAAACAAAAACTTAGCTCTAGCCCTAATAATAAACCTTAACCTAACCCAAACACTAACCCTACACTTAGACCTAACCTTAGTCATAATTCTGGCTTTAACCCTAAAGCTAACTCTAACCTTAACACTGACCCTGACCCTAACACTAACTCTAGTTCTAAAAATCATGCTAACATGAACCCTACCCCTAACACTTGACCTAGCCAAAAAACTAACACCAAAGTTGGCCCTAATCAAAACCCTAGTTAGTACACTAACTATAGCCCTAACATTAGCCCTAACCTAACAAAAAACCTGGCCCTATTAGAAGCGCTAACCCTAGCTTTAACCTGAACACTAATCCTAACCATAATCCAGTCCCTATCCCTTCCCTAACCCTAGCTCTTACCTATTTGTTACCTTATGCAAAACCATAAATCTAATGCTAACCCCAGTCCTAACTCTAATCCAGGGCCTAACCCATATCTTAACCCTATTACTTATCCTAACCCTAGCCCTCATTTTAGCTCTAACCATAAACCAAACCCAAATCCTAACCCTGAAACTTATACTGACCCTAACACTAACCGTAAGTCTAAACTTGACTCTAACCAGAACTCTGAACCCTAACATTAGACCTATTGGTAATCTTATACTTAAACCTAGAACTGACACTAGTCCTAGACCTCAACCTAATCCTTAATATAGCCATAACTCTATCCCTAGATCTGAACAACAACCTTGCCATAGCCCTAACAATCACCCTTAACATAACCAAAACACTAACCCTACTTCTAGACTTAAACCTTGTCCTCATTCTGGCACTAACCCCAACACTCACTCTAACACGAACACTTACTGTGACCCTAATATAAACCTAGCTCCAAAGCTCACCCTAACTCAAAACCTAATCCTAACACTACACCTAGTCCTAACCCTAAACCTAATACTAGCCCTAAACATAACCCTAGCTCTTAACTACAAATGGCCCTAAATCTAGGCCCAAAATAACACAAAACCTAGCTTTAACCATAGGCCTAAACTTAGCCCTACGTGTAACCCTAAACTAACAGTAGCCCTATCCCTAACCCTAACCTTCCCCTTATACCTCACCCTAGTTCAAAACCTAACCTTGACCCTAAACATAACCCTAGCACTATCCTAAACCCTAACCTAACCCTAGCACTAATCCTAGGTTTAACCATAGCCCTAACCATAGCTTAAATTCTATTCACTACCCTAAAACTTGCCCTAATCTTATTCATAACCCTAGCCCTAACCCTAGCTCTAAACCTATCTATCACCCTAACTATAATCCTAACCCTAATTCTAAATGTAGGCTTAATCCTAACACTATCAAAATCTCTTAACCTATCTATCATACTAAAACTAACATGTACCCTAATCCTAAGCCTGTTCATTACCCGAATCCTAACTCTAACTGTAATGCTAATTAAAGGCCTAAACCTAAACCTTAACCTAAACTGAACTGTAAGCCATACACTGAACTTAATAATACATCTAGTTCTGAACTTGACCCTTACCCTAAATCTAACCCTTACACTAGACTTATCCATAAACATAACCCTAAATGCATCCCAAAAGATAAACCTAGACTTAACTCTAGACACTTAAAATAACACAAACCCTAGTTCTAGACCTAAAGTTAACACTATTGCTTAACATAACCCTAGACAGGACATTACCCCTATCTCTAATCTTACCTCTAACCAAACCGCAAACCCTAGCCCTCATCCTAGCCCTAAACCTAGCCTTAATCCTAACGCTAATACTCACCTTATCCCTATACCTAATTTTAACCCTCGCCCTAGCCCTGAACCTAGCCACAACCTCATCCCTTCCTCTAAAACTAACCATAATTCTAACACAAACACTAACCCTAATTCTAATCATAAGAATGGGCCTATCCCTAACAGTAAACCTAGCACTAATCAAACCCTAATTTAGCCCTAACCCTAAGCAAATCCCTAACTCTAGCCCTAAGAATAACTCTAACTCTCAACTTGCCCTATTTGTATTTCTAATCCTGTCCATTACAGTAAACCTAACATTAGCCTTAACCTTTGCCCTAATGCTAGATCTAACCATAACTCTAAATTATGGACATAAACTCTAAATCTAACCCTAACATTAAGGCTAAACCTCACCCTATGACTAGCTGAACACTATCGCTAATAATAAAACTAACCCTAACCCTAGCCCTAGCCCTAAAAAAAAAACCTAGGCATTACCTTACAATAAACCTAATCTAAACAAAACCCTAACCCTACAACTAGTTGTAATCCTATCTCGAATTTGAGTCCTAAGAATAAAACACGGTCTTTCCCTGACTCATATAAAAATACTAAACTTAGCTGTATATATCACCCTAACCATAAAGCAAATGCTAACACCATTTCTAGACCAACCCTTAACCCTAAAACTAACCCTAATAACATCTCTAGTTCTTACATTAGCCTTAGTCCTAATCCTAGCTGTAACTTCAAAACAAAAATAGCCCTAATGTGAGCCCTAAAACTAGATTTAACCCTAATCGTTACCCTAGCTCTAAGCCTAGCTCTAATCCTATTCCTTATCATAAGCCAAACCCTATCCATAATGCAAACCCTAGTTCTAATCATAATCTTAGTCTAAATCAAACACTAACCCTATTACTAGTCCTAATCCTAGCCCTCATTCTAGCTCTAACCATAACCCAAACCATAATCTTAACTCTGAAACTTATATTGACACTAACACTAACCATAGGTCTAAACTTGACTCTTACCCAAACCCGAATCCTAACATTAGCCCTACTGGTAATCCTATACGTAAATCTAAACCTAACACTAGTCCTAGACCTAAACCTAATCCTAGATCTAGCAATATCTCTAGCCCTAGACCTGAACAACAACCTTGCCCTAGCCCTAACAATCACCCTTAACATAACCAAAACACTAACCCTACTTCTAAACCTAACCCTAGTCCTAATTCTGGCACTAACCCCAACACTTACTCTAACATGAACACTGACTGTGACCCTAATATAAACCAAGCTCCAAAGCATACTCTAACTCAAAACCTAATTCTAACATTACACCTAGCCATATCCCTAACCCTAAAACTATCCCCAAACATAACCCTTGCTCTTAACTACCCATGGACCTAAGCCTAGGCCTAAACTACACAAAACCTATCCCTAATTCTAGGTGTAAACCTATCCCTAAGTGTAACACTAAACTAACTATAGCCCTATCCTTAACCCTAACCTTCCCCTTAGACCTAACCCTAGCTCAAAGCCTAACCTTTACCCTAAACATAACCCTAGCCCTATCCCAAACCCTAACCTAACCCTAGCCCTAATCCTACCTTTAACCATAGCCCTAACCATAGCTCTAATTCTGTACACTATCCTAATCTTAGCCCTAACTTTAACCATAACTCTAACCCTAACCTTAGCTTTAAAGCTATCCATTACTCTAACCATAATCCTAACCCTAATTCTAACCCTAGGCTTAACCATAACACTATCACAATCTCTAAATGTATCCATTATTCTAAAACTAACTTATACCCTAATCCTAAGCCTATTCATTACCCAAATCCTAACTCTAACTCTAACGTTAATTAAAGCTCTAAACCTAAACCTTAAGCTAAACTGAACCTTAAGCCATACCCTGACCTTAATAATACATCTAGCTCTAAACTTGCCCCTTACCCTAAATCTAACACTTACACTAGACCTAACCATAAACATAACCCCAAATCTACCTTGAATCGTAACCCTAGACTTAATTCTAGACACTTGCCCTTACACAAATCCAAGCTTTAAACTTTATCCAAACTGGAAAACTAGCCCTAACACCAGAAAAACCCTAAATCCACCCATAAACATAACCCTAGTTCTTACATTACCCATACACCTAACACTAGCCCTAAACTTTACACACAACATAGACCTAACCCTAGCCCTAATCATAGACCTAAGCAAAACCTTAACCCTGTCCCTAGCACTAACCTTAACCCTAACACTGGTCCTGGCTCTAACCCTACTCAAACATTAAACCTTATCTTAAACATAACAATAGCTCTAACCCTCAATCTAACCCTAAGCCTAGCCCTAATCATAACTGCAACCATAGCACAAAGCCTAGCACAAACTCTATCCATTACCATAAACATAACTCTAACCCTAATGCTTACCCAAGCCATAACCCTAACCCTAACCTTAACCGTAGCCCTGACTCTAATTCTTACCCTCACATTAGCTCTAACCCTAGATCATACTCTAATACTTCTGCTAAAGGTAATACTTTTCTAACCCTAGGCCTATCTCTAAACCTAGCCAAAATCCTAATGTTAATACAAGCCCTAAAACTAGCACTAACCCTATCCTTTACTCTAGACATAAACCTAACTTAAATGCTTACCCTAGGCCTAATTCTAATCCTATCAGTAATATTAACACTATCTATTAATCTAAACATAACCTGAACCCTAAATCTAACATTATCCATTACTTTAACCCTAAACCTAGCACAAATTTGACCCCTAAACCTAAACCTTATCCTAAACCAAACCCTAAACCAGACTCTGACCATATGTATCTCTAAACCTGACCTTTACACTAAACCTAACATTCCACTAGACCTAACTATAATTAAAGCTAATTAAATCTCTTAACCTAAACATTAAAATAAACTGAACTGTAAGCCGTACCGTGACCTTAATAATACATCTAGCTCTAAACTTCACTCTTACCCTAAATCTAACCGTTACACTAGACCTAAACATAAATATAACCCTAAACATATCCCAAACTGTAACCCTAAACTTAACTCTAGACACTTACTCTAACACAAAACCTAGCTCTAAACCTAAAGTTAACACTATTCCTAAACATAATACTAGACTGGACATTAGTCCTAGTTCTAATCCTACCTCTAAATATAACACAAACCCTAGCCCTCATCCTATCCCTAAACAAAGCCTTAATCCTAATGCAAACACTCACGCTACTCCTATACCTAATTTTAACCCTCAAACTAGCCCTGAATCTGGCCATAACCTCATCCCTTTTTCTAAAACTAACCATAACCCTAACACTAACACTAATGCTAATTCTAGCCCTAACCACGGGCATAACCCTAACACTAAACCTAGCTCTAATCTATCCCTAATTTAGCCCTACTAACCCTAAGCAAATCCCTAACACCACCCTAAGAATAACTCTCTCAACCTAGCCCTATTTCTATTTCTAAACCTATCTATTACCGTAACCCTAACATTAGCCCTAACCTTAGCTCTAACCCTAGGTCTAACCATAACTCTAAATTATTGTTATAAACTCTAAATCTAATTCCAACCTTAAGCCTAAACCTCACCCTACCACTAGATGAACATTATCACTAATCATAAAACTAATCCTAACCATAGCCCTAGCCCTAAAACAAAACCAAGCTATTACCTTACCATAAACCTAACCTAAAACAAACCCTAACTCTGCATCTATACATAAACCTAGCTCAAATTCGAGTCCTAGGACTAAAACAAACTCGTATCGTGACTCATATTCAAACACTAACTCTAGCTCTCTATATGACCCTAACCATGAAGCAAATGCTAACACCATTCCTAGTCCAAACCCTAACACTAAAACTAACCCTAATAATAAGCCTATTTCTTACATTAGCCTTAGTCCTAACCCTAGCCCTAACCCCAGAAAAAATAGCCCTAATATGAGCCATAAAACTAGATTTAACCCTAACTGTAACACTAGATCTAAGCTTATATCTAACCCTAAACCTTATCCTAAGCCAAACCAAATCCATTATGCTAAACCTAGTCCTAATCATAATCCTTAGCCTAAATAAACACTAACCATATTACTATTCCAAACACTAGCCTTCATTCTAGCTCTAAATCTAATCCAAAACCTAACCCTAACCTTCACCCTTATTCTGATCATAACACTAATTATTGGTCTAAACCTGACCCTAACCCTAAACTGAACCCTGAAACCAGCCCTACCATTAAATTTTTGCCTAAACCTAACCCTAACATTAAAACTAGAACTAAGCCTAATTCTAAATCTCCAATAACTCTGGCCAGATAAAATGCATGGTATTATCTCCACCCCTTTATATTTACTGAGGGTTGCCCTGTGGCATAATATATGGTCTATTTTTGAGAAGGATCCATGTGCTGCTGAGAAAAAAGTATATCCATTTGATGATGGTTGATATATTCTATATATGTCAGTTAAGTCTAGGTTATTGATTGTGGTATTGAGTTCTAAAGTTTCCTTATTCAACTTTTCTTTGGAGGATCTGTCCAATGGTGAGAGAGGTGTGTTGAAGTCACCCATAATTATTGTGTTGTGGTCTATTTGATTCTTGAACTTGAGGAGAATTTGTTTAATGAATGTTGCAGTGCCATTATTTGGTGCATAAATATTGATAATTGTTATGTCTTGTTGGTGAATGGTTCCTTTTAACAGTATATAATGTCCTTCTTTATCCCTTTTGATTAACTTAGTCATGAAGTCGATTTTATTCGATATGAGGATGGCCACCCCTGCTTGCTTACGAGGACCGTGTGCGTGGTATATTTTTTCCCATCCCTTTACCTTCAGCCTGTGTATGTCTTTTCCAATCAGATGTGTCTCCTGGAGGCAGCATATTATTGAATTTGTTTTTTTTTAATCCATGATATCAGCCTATGTAGCTTTATTGGAGAGTTTAAGCCATTAACATTCAGAGTTACTATTGATATATGGTTTGTACTTCCATTCATGTTTTATTATTTATCCTTTTTTAAAAAAATTTAGTTTGTTTCTCCATGATTATTTTTCCCCTCGCCTTCTGTCTTTACCGAGGCACTTCCCTCTGATGGTTTTGGTTATTGTTTTTCATTTCTTCCTCGTGTAGTGTTTTGCTCAAAATGCTTTGCAATGCTGGTTTTCTGGCTGCAAATTCTTTTAACTTTTGTTTATCATGAAAGATTTTTATTTCGTTGTCATACCTGAAGCTTAATTTTGCTGGCTACAGAATTCTTGGTTGGAATCCATTGTCTTTCAGTGTTTGAAATACATTGTTCCATGACCTTCTTGCTTTCAGTGTCTGTGATGAAAAATCCGTTGTTAACCTTATTGGTTTACCCCTGAATGTAATCTGTCTCCTTTCTCTTGTAGCTTTCAATATTTTCTCTTTGTTCTGTATATTGGACATCTTCATAACAATGTGTCTTGGCGTTGGTCTACTGTGATTTTGTGTGCTCGGTGTCCTGTATGCATCTTCAATTTGTATATCGGTTTCCTTTTTTATTTCTGGAAAGTTTTCTGTAATTATTTAATTCAGCAAGTTACTCATTCCCTTGGTTTGAATCTCTGTACCTTCTTCTATCCCGATGACAGCATCCCTTTATGTTCAAAACACTTGAAAAACTAGGGATAACAGGAACATACCTTGACATTGTAAAAGCTATCTATGCTAAGCCTCAGGCTAGCATCATTCTGAATGGACAAAAGTTGAAGACATTCCCTCTAAAATCTGGAACAAGACAGGGATGCCCTCTATCACCACTTCTATTCAATATAGTTCTTGAAACACTAGCCAGAGCAATTAGACAGATGAAAGAAATTAAAGGCATAAAAATAGGAAAAGAAGAACTTAAATTATCACTATTTGCAGATGACATGATTCTATATTTAGAAGACCCAAAAGGGTCTACAAAGAAACTACTAGAACTAATAAATGAATTCAACAAAGCGGCAGGATATAAAATCAACACGCATAAATCAAAGGCATTTCTGTATATCAGCGACAAAACTTCTGAAACGGAAATGAAGAAAAACACGTCATTCAAAATATCCTCCAAAAAAATAAAATACTTGGGAATCAACCTAACAAAAGAGGTGAAAGATTTATACAATGAAAACTACAGAACCCTAAAAAGAGAAGTAGAAGAAGATCTTAGAAGATGGAAAAATATACCCTGTTCATGGATGGGCAGAACTAACATTATCAAAATGGCGATATTACCAAAAGTTCTCTATAGGTTTAATGCAATGCCAATCAAAATCCCAATGGCATTTCTTGTAGAAATAGATAAAGCAATCATAAAATTCATATGGAAAAATAAAAGACCCAGAATAGCAAAAGCGAGTCTAAGCAGGAAGTGTAAATCAGGCGGTATAGCGATACCATATTTCAAACTATATTACAGAACAATAGTGACAAAAACAACATGGTAATGATACCAAAACAGGCAGGTGGACCAATGGTATAGAATAGAGGACACAGAGACTAATCCACAAAGTTACAACTATCTTATATTTGATAAAGGAGCTAAAAGCATGCAATGGAGGAAGGATAGCATCTTCAACAAATGGTGTTGGGAAAACTGGAAATCCATATGCAACAAAATGAAACTGAATCCCTTTCTCTCACCATGCACAAAAGACAACTCAAAATGGATCAAGGAGCTTGATATAAAATCAGAGACTCTGCGTCTGATAGAAGAAAAAGTTGGCTCCCATCTACATATTGTAGGGTCGGGCTCCAAATTTCTTAATAGGACACCCATAGCACAAGAGTTAATAACAAGAATCAACAAATGGGACTTACTTAAACTAAAACGTTTTTTTCTCAGCAAGAGAAACTATAAGATAGGTAAATAGGGAGCCTACATCCTGAAAACAAATTTTTACTCCTCAAACTTCAGATAGAGCCCTAATATCCAGAGTATACAAAGAACTCAAAAAATTAGACAATAAGATAACAAATAACCCAATCAACAAATGGGCCAATGATCTGAACAGACACTTCTCAGAGGAGGACATACAATCAATCAACAAGTACATGAAAAAATGCTCACCATCTCTAGCAGTCAGAGAAATGCAAATCAAAACCACCCTAAGATATCATCTCACTCCACTATGGCAGCCACTATGAAGTCAAACAACAACAAGTGCTGGCGAAGATGTGGAAAAAAGGGTACTCTTGTACATTTCTGGTGGGACTGCAAATTGGTGTGGCCAATTTGGAAAGCAGTATGGAGATTCCTGGGAAAGCTGGGAATGGAACGACCATTTGACCCTGCTATTGCCCTTCTCGGACTATTCCCTGAAGACCTTAAAAGAGCATGCTACAGGAATGCTGCCATATCGATGTTCATAGCAGCACAATTCACAATAGCTAGACTGGGGAACCAACCAAGATGCCCTTCAATAGATGAATGGATAAAAAAAAAATTTGGCATCTATACACAATGGCATACTATGCAGCAATAAAAAATGACAAAATCATTGAATTTGCAGGGAAATGGATGGCACTAGAGCAGATTATGCTTAGTGAAGCTAATCAATCCCTAAAAAACAAATACCAAATGTATTCTTTGATATAATGAGAGCAACTATGAACAGAGCAAGCAGGAAGAGCAGGAAGAAAAGACTAACATTAAACAGAGTCATGAGATGGGAGGGAAAGAGAGAGAAAAGGAAAATTGCATGGAAATGAAAGGATACCCTCATTGCTATACAAAATTACATATAAGAGGTTGTGAGGGGAATGGGAAAATAAACAAGGAGAGTAATAAATTACAGTAGATGGGGTAGAGAGAGAAGATGGGAGAGGAGGGGACGGGGGATAGTAGGGGATAGGAAAGGTAGAAGAATACAACAATTACTAATTGGGCATTATGTAAAATTGTGGATGTGTAACCGATGTGATTCTTCAATTTGCATTTGGGGTAAAATTTGGAGTTTATAACCCACTTCAATCTAATGTATGAAATATAATATGTCAAGAGCTTTGTAATGATGTGAACAACCAATAAAAAAAATAAAAAAATTTAAAAAAAATAACTCTATCCCTAGACATAAATAAAAACTTTGTCCTAGCCCTAGCAATAACCCTTTACCTAAACCAAATAATAACACTACCCCCAGACCTAACCCAACTCCTGATTCTGGCTTTCACCCTAACTATTATATGAACACTGACCCTGACACTAAAACTAAACCTAGTTCTAGAAATGACTCTAAACCAAAATCTAATCATAACACTAGAATTAGTCAAAACCCAAACCATAAACTAGCCCTAATTAGAACCCTAGATCTTACATTACACATAGCACTAACACTAGAACTAAACCTAACACAAAACCTAGCCCTAATCCAAGGTCTAAACCTATCATAAGCATAACCCTAACGCTAAACCTAGCAGTAATCCTAAGCCTAAACTTCATCTTAGACCTAACCATAGCTCAAAGCCTAACCTTTGGTCTAAACATAACCCTGGTCTTATCTCTAACAATAACCCAAACCTAACACTAACCCTAACCCTATACATTACACTTATGATAACCCTATCCCTAATGCTAATCCTAGGCCTATCCCTAACGCTATCCAAACCCTAAATCTCTCCATTACCCTAATTCTACACTGAACCCTAAACCTAAACCAATTCATTACCCTAATCCTAACTATAACCCTAATCCTCATTTGAGCCCTAACCCTATATCTTAATCTATAACAAACCATAAGCCTGACGCTTAACCTAAAACCAGTAGCTCTAAAACTATTCCTTACGCTAAACGTAACATTTACCCTAGACTAAGACATAGACTTAATTCTGAATCTACTCCTAAATGTAACACTAGACCTGGTATTATCCCTAGCCCTAATTCTAGACCTAACCCTACAACAAGCCCTAGCCCTCATCCTAGCCCTAAATCTAGCCTTAATCATAATCCTAACACTAACCATACCCTAATCCTATTTCTAACCCTCACTCTACCTCTTAACCTAGCTATAACACATCCCTTACCCTAAACTTAACCCTAAACCTAGCCCAAAAATAGGCCTAAGCTGAACACTAACCCTAGTTCTAATCCTTGCCCAGATTTAGCCCTATCTGTAAGACTAACCATAACTGAGCCCTAAGTGTAACTCTAACTCTCACCCTAGCCTTATCCCTAGTTCTATCCCTATCATTTATCATAACCTTAATCCTAGCCCTAAACCTTGCCCTATCCTTTGACATAGTCCTAACCCTAGATCTAACCCTAACTCCAAGTGTAAACTAACCCTAAGCCTAAGCCTAACACAAACACTGGTTCTAATCCTAATGCTAATCATATAACCAAGAACTACAAAAAAACTGAGCAATAGGGGCTGAGGTTGTGGCTCAAGCGGTAACACATTTGCCTGGCATGCAGGGTGCTGGGTTTAATCCACAGCAACAATAAAAATATAATTTTTAAAAAAAGATATTTTGTCCACAAAAACTAAAAAATAAAAAAAAATTTAAAAATTCTCTCTCTCTCTTTCTCTCTCTCTCTCTCTCTCTCTCTCTCTCTCTCTCTCTCAGAAAAAAAGTGAGCAATAGTACTAATCTTAAACCTTAACTTAACCAAACCCTAACACGACACTTAGACTTAATCCTAGCCCTAATTTGAGTCCTAACCATAACCTCAAACTAACCCTGAACCCGAATCATATCCTAACAATCACCCTAGGTCTAAACACCACCCTAAACTTAAACAAAACTCTAACAGTAACCCTAAACTTAATTCGAGTCATAACCATAACCTTAAAACTAACCCTGATGCTAACTCATATCCCAAGAGTCACCTTAGCTCTAAACACCGCCCTCACCTAAAACTGAACCCTAAAAGTAATCCTAGTCCTTATTTAAGTCCTATTCATAACTGTAAAACTAAAACTGTCTCTGAATTATATCCTAATACTAACTTAGGTATAAATATCACCCTAACATTAAATCTATCCCTAACACTAGACCTACCCCTACCCCTAACACTAATTGTAAACTAGTTTTTACATTATCCATTGCAATAATATTATCTCTAAACCCAACACAAAAATTAGCTTTAATCTGATCACTAAATCTCGAACTAACACTAACCTTAACCCTAATTCTAGCCCTAATCCTAACTCTAAGCCTATCGCTTACCCAATGAAAAACCCTAACATTAATGGTAATCTTAGAACTATCCCTAATCCTTAAGCTAACCAAAGCCCAAACATTATCAATAGGCATAACCCTACCCTCACTTTAGCTCTAACCCTAATCCAAACCCTAATGTTAACCTTGACCATTATTTTTACTCTAACACTAACCCTAGGTCTAAACCTGGACCTAAACCTAGATCAAACCATAACATCAGCTCTGGACCTAAACAAAAACCTATCCTTAGACCTTAAAGTAACCCTTAACTTAACACAAAAACTAAACCTACCCCTAGACCTAAACCTAGTTCTAATTCTGGCTGTAACCCTAACTCTAACTCTTACCCAAACACTTACCCTGCATTTAAGAATAAACCTAACTCTAAACCTGGCCCTACAAAAATCTAAACCTAACACTAGACTAAGCAAAAATACTAACCCTCAAACTAACCCTAATCATAATCCTAGCACTTACATAACCTAAATCCCTAACCCTATGCCTAAACCTAACACAAAACCTATAGCTAATTTTAGGCCTAAGCATAATCCTAATCCTAATCCTAGCCTAACAATTGATTAGTCCTAACCCTAGCATAAATCCTGACTCTTATTTTAAACATAAACCTACAGCAATCCCTAAATATACCACAAACACTAGCCCTAATCCTAAACTAAACCATAGCCATAAACCTAGCTCTAAATCTACCCATTATTCTAAAACTAACCCTAAACCTATTGATAAACCTAGCCTAACCCTAACCCTAAACCTAACCAAAAAACTAACACTAGACCTAATCTCAAACCTCATACTTGCCATAGACCTAACTCTAGCTCAAACGAAACCCTTTCCATAAACCTAAACATAACCATAGCCCTAACACTAAACCTAAAATTTAATCTGACACTGACCATAACCCTATGCCTACAACTAATCATATCCATTAGTCTAACTCTAACCCTACCGCTAATGATTATGCTAGCCCTAATCCAAACCTAACCCTAACCATACTCTAATCTTATCCCTAAACCTAACTCTAAACCTAACCCTTGCCCTAGCCCTAACCTTAGCTCAAAACCTGACCCATATGCTAAACAGAACCCTAACAGTAATTCTAGTTCTAACCCTAACCCTAACCCTAACTCAAGACCTATTCCTGACCATAACCATAGCCCTAACATCAACTCTAAATCTATCTATTATACTAACCATTACCCTTACCCTAATGCTAACCCTAGGCCAAACACAACCATAACACTAAACCTAACCCTAACATTTACTGGAAACTTAACCAGAACCCTAAACAAGAACTTATCATTATCCTAACTCTGACCCTTATGCTTATTTGATCTCTAACCCTAAACCCTTACCTCAAGAAACTCTAACCTGATCCTGACCATAATAATTCCCCTAGCTCTAAACGTGACTTTTAACCCTAAACCTAACCTTTAAACTAGACCTAGCCATAAACCTAATCCTTAAATTGTCCTCTCCTCAACTGTAACCCCACACCTGACATTGGCTTTGACCTTAATCCTAGCCTTAATTCTAACAAAAACACCAGCCATTATCCCAGCCCTAAATGTATATTAATCCTAACCCTAACCCTAACCCTAACCCTAACCCTAACCCTAACCCAAGCTCTAATCCCAATACTAACCCTAGCCCCAATCTTAGCCCTAATTTCACCCAATCTTTAAAAATAACTGTAACCCTAGACATAAGAATAAATCTTACTCTCACACTAGCCATATCACTTTTTCTAACCATATCCCTTAACATAACCCTAACTCTAGCTATAAATTTAGTCCTACTTTTTGCCCTATCCATAGCCCCAGCACTAACCTTAGACCATAATCTATCTCTAAATCTAACACTGACCAAAAGCCTAAGCCTGAAGCTAACACAAGCCCTAACCCTGATACTAAGCCTAAAACTAGCCCTAATTGTAGCCCTAGCCCTAAAACAAAACTGAGCCATAAGCTTTATCCCTAAGCCTTAAACTAACCCAAACCCTAACCATACACCTACCCCTAAACATAGCCCTAATTTGAGTTTTTAGCCGAACCCTAAAATTAACCGTGACACTGACTCTGACACTAACACTAATGCTAGCTCTAAACCTCACCCTAATACTAACACTAACCCTAAAACTAAACCTAGCCCTAATCTTAACCCTAAAATTAGCCCTAATTGTAAACCTTGTACTTAAATTAGCTATAATCCTAACACTAGCATTATCTTAACCCAAATCATAGCCCTAATCTGAGCCCTAAACCGAGCTTTAACCCTAACCTTAACGCTAACACTAGCAAAAGCCCTAATCATAATCATAACCCTAGACCTAACCCTATACGTTACAATAATAATAAGCCTAACCCTAATACTAACAATAGGCCTAAACCTAACCCTATCTCTAATCCTATCCCTATCCATTTACCTAAACCTAACATGAACCCTAATTCTAAGCCTATCATTACCCAAAACCTTACCATAATGCTAATTAAATCCCTAACTTTAAACCTTAACCTATTCCAAACCCTAACCTAGACCTTCACCTTAGGGATACCCCAAGTCCTAAATCTTATCCTAACCCTAAACCCAAACCTTACACTAAATGTACCAATAATCCTAACCCTAAATCTATTTGTAAACATAATTCTAGACCTGAAATTAGCCATATTCCTAATCCTAGTCTTAACTCTAAAACAAACCATAGCCCTCATGCTAGTTTTAAACCTAGCTTTAATCATAACCCTAATCCTAACCCTTATTCTAAACATCACCCTACTTCTAGAACTATCATAACACCATCTATTATGCTAAACTAAATTCTAAATCTAACCCGAATTCTATGCTTAAACACTAAACATAGACTTAATCCTAGCCCTAATTTAATCCTATTCCTAACCTTAAGACTAATATTAGCCCTAAGACTAACCATAATTCTCACACTAGCCCTATCACTATTTCTAATCCTCGCCCTTATCATAACCCTTACTCTAACCCAAACCCTTGCCCAATTGTTAGTCCTAGCACTAACCCTAAGCCTAAGCCTCATGCTAACACTAAACCTAATCCTAACGCTAATCATAAATCTAGCCCTAACCCTACCACTAGCAGTACAACAAAACCGAGCCTTAGCCCTAACCCTAAACCTAACTTAAACCAAAACGTAACACTACACCTATACCTAACTATAGCCTTAATTTGAGTCCTAAACCTAACCTTAAAAGTATAACAGACACTGACTCATATGCTAAACTCACCGTAGCTTGAAACAACATCTAAAATTTAAAACAAAACAAAACTTAACAGTAATCCTAGCCCTTATGTGAGTCCTAACCCTAACTCTGACCCTGACTCATATTTTTAAACTAACCTAGATTTAATTATTACCCTAAGCTTAAACTTGACCCTAACACTAATACTACCCATAATCCTAACCCTTACCCTAAAACTAACCCTAATTGTAACCCTTGTTCTTATATGAGCAATTGCCCTAACCTATGTTCTAACCCTAATACAAAACTAGCCCTAATTCAAACACTAAACCTAACTTTAACCCTAACCCTACCCTAACTTTAGCCCTAAACCTACCTCTAACTCTCCCCCTTACCCTAAGTGAAACCCTAACACTAATGGTAAACCTAGATCTATCACTAATCCTTAGGCTAATCAAAATTCTAAACCTATTAATAGTCCTGACCCTAGCCTTCATTCTAGCGCTAATCCTATTTCAAACCCTTATGCTAACCCTACCCTTATTTTCACCCTAACACAAACCCTAGTTCTAAAACTGACCCTAAACCTAAAGCAAACCCTAACACTGGCCGTACCACAAACTTATACCTAAACCTAACCCTAATCCTAGACTTAAGACTAACTCTAACTCTTACAATATTCCTATCCCTAGTTATAAGCCTATCCATTACCATAACCTTAACCCTAGACCTAACCCTTGCCCTATCCTTAGTCCTAGCCCTAAACCTATTTCTAACCCCAACTTGAAATCTAACCCTAACCTTAAGCCTAAGCCAAACCCTAAAACTAGCCCTAAAACTAATGCTATTTGTAAAACTAGCCCTATCCCTAACCCTAGCAGTAAAACAAACTGAGCAACAGCCCTAACTATAAACCTTAAGTTAAACCAAATCCTAACACTACATCTACACCTAATTATAGCCTTAATTTGAATCCTAACCTTAACCTAAATCTAATTCTTACCCTGATTCATATCCTATCACACACCCTAGCTCTAAACACCCTCCTAACCTTAAACTACAATCTAAAAGTAAATCTATCCTTAATTCAAGTCCTAAATCTAACCCTGACCCTGACACATATCCTAACACTAAAGCTAGCCCTAAATATAATCTTAACCTTAAACCTAACCCTAACACTAGAGCTTCCCCTAACCCAAACTCTCAAACTAACCCTCATTGTAACTCCAGTTTTTACATTAGCTATTACCCTATTGCTAGCCATAACCCTAACCCAAAATATAGCACTAATCTGATTCCTAAACCTAGATTTATTCCTAACCCTACCTCTAGCCCTAACCCTAGCTCTAAGTTATCCTTTACCCTATTAATAACCCTAACCCTAATGGTAGCCCTAGACCTATCTCTAACCTTAGGCAAATCAAAACCCTAACCTTTTTAATACTCCTGACCTTAGCCTTAATTCTAGATCTAATCCAATCCTACATCAGAAAAATAACCCTGACCATTATTCTGACCCTAACACAAACCCTAGTTTTAAAACTGACCCTAACACTA
The DNA here is from genome assembly GCF_052094955.1 of Ictidomys tridecemlineatus. Lineage (NCBI taxonomy): Eukaryota > Metazoa > Chordata > Mammalia > Rodentia > Sciuridae > Ictidomys > Ictidomys tridecemlineatus. The sequence goes on from NC_135478.1 coordinate 63,097,502, forward strand.
GACTAAAACCTAACACTAGCCCTAGACTTAAACTGAATCATAAATCTAGCCTTATCTCTAGCCCTAGACCTAAACAAAAACCTAGTCCTAGGCCTAACAATAACCCTTATCATAACACAAACACTAACCCTACCCCTAGACCTAAACCTATTCCTAATTCTTTCTGTAACCCTAAATTGAACTCTAACCCAAACACTGACTCTGCCTTTAACCATAAACATAATTCTAAACCTGACCCTAACTGAAAATGTAAACCTAACACTAGATCTTGGCATAACCCTAACCCTAAAACTAGCCCTAATCATAATCTGAGCTTTTATATTACCCTCGGCTGTAACCCTAGGCCTAAACCTAACACAAAACCTAGAGCTAATCCTACGCCTTAACCTAGCACTAAGAATAACCCTAACCCTAACCCTATCAGTAACCCAACCTAAGCCTAACCATAGTTCTAACCCTAGCTCAAAACCTAACCCTTACTATATACATAAACCAAGAACTATCTCTGAATCTAACCATAAACCTAGTCCTAATCCTAAACTAAACACGGGCCCTAATCATAGCTCTAAACTTACCCATTGCCCTAACCGTAACCCTAAACCTAATTGTAACCCTAGCCTTAACCATTACCATAATCCTAACCCTAAACAGAAAAATAACCCTAGACCTAACCCTAAGCTATTATTATTTACCATAGTCCTAACCATATATCAAACTATAACCCTTACCATAAACCTAAACATAACCATAGACTTAACCCTAATCCTAAACATAAATCTAGCTCTATCCCTAACCCTAAACGTACATATAACTGTATTTATTACCATAACCCTAACTCTAAACTTAATTATAACCATTCCCCTAACCCTAACCCTATTCCTAAACCTACCGTAATCCTATACCTAAACATAACCCTGAACCTAACCCTTGCTCTAATCCTAATCATAGGTCAGAACCTGACTCTTACACTAGACCTTACGTTAACCCGAACCCTAGTTCTAACCCATATCTTTAAAGTAACTCAAGACCTCATCCTAACCATAAGTCTAGTTATAACCTTAGCTCTAACTGTATTCATAATCCTAATCATAACCCATGCCCTATTTCTAACTCTAGGCCTAACCCTATCTCAAGACCTAATCCTAATCATAACACTAGCCATAACCTTAACTCTAACTGTATCCATTACCCAAAACATAACTCTTTCCCTAATGCTAACCCTAGGCCTAACCCTAAACCTATCACTAACCCCAACACTATCAGTTACCCTAAACCTAACTTGTAAGCTAAATCTAACTCTATCATGACCCTAACCATAACCCTAATGCTAATTTTAGCCCTAATGCTAAACTCAAACCTAAAAAAAAACCCTAATAATGACCCTGACCCTAATAATTCCCCTGGCTCTAATCTGACCCTTAACCTAAACCTAATCCTTACATTAGGCTTAGCCAAAACCTAACCCTAAAACTATCCATAATCATAACCCTAGACCTGACATTAGCCCTTGAAAAATTCTAGCACTAACCCTAGTCGATATTAGCAATAAACATAGCCTTAATCATAACCCTAACCTTAAACCTAGGCATAACTTAAAACCAACCCTATCCCTAATCTTAGACCTAATTTAGCCCTATCTCAAACGCTAACCCTAACTCTAGCTCTAAAACTAAGTCTAACTCTCTCCATAGCCCTAAAACTAGTTTCAACCCTATGCCTTACTGGAACTCTAAATCTAGCCCTTACCCTAGGCCTGTACCTAGCCATTTCCTTAGCCCTAGCCATAATCCTAGATCTAACATTAACTCTGAAGCTAACTCTAATGAAAAACCTAAGCATAAACCTAACACTAACCCTAATTTTAACTCTAACGCTACTCCCAAAACTAGCCCTAACTCTAGCCATAGCCCTAATACAAAACCAAGCTATAGCCCTCACTCTAAACCTTAACCTAAACCAAACCCTAACCCTACACATTTCCCATACCCTAGTCCTAATTCTAGTTTTAAGCAGAACCCTAAAACTAATGCTATCCCTGATTCTGACAGTAACACTAACCCTAGCTTTACACATCACCCTAAACATAACCCTAAATGTAACACTAGACATAGCCCTAACCCTAACTCTAAAACTACTCCTAATTGAAAGCCTAGTACTTACATTTGCCATAACCCTAACCCTAGCCCTAACTTAACCCAAAACCTAGCTTAATCTGAGCCCTAAACCGAGCTATAATCCTAATCCTAACTGTAACTCTAAACCTAGCACTAATAGTAACAATACTCTTAGCTCTAACCCTAGCTCTAACCTATCCATTACCCTAGCCATAATCCTAACCCTAATGCTAATCCTAGGCCTAAACCTTACCATATCACTAATCCTAACCCTATGCATTACCCTAAACACAATTTGAAACCTAATCCTAACTATATCATTACTCTAATCCTAAACCTATGCCAATTTGAGTCCTAAATTTAAATCTTAACCTATCCCAAACTCTAATTACGACCCTGACCCAAACAACACCCTTAGCTTTAAACCTGATTCTAACCTAACCTTTACACTACATCTAACCTAATCCTAAACTATCTTTAACTGTAAAGCTGGACCTGAAATAAGCCCTAGCCCTAACCCAAGTCCTAAACCTAGCCTTAATTCTAACTCGAAAAATAACCTGAGTTTTACTTCTAATTCTAACCCTCGCCCTAGCCATTAACCTAGCAATAAACCCATCCCATACCCTAAACCTAACCATAAACCTAAACCTAACCAGAATCTTAAAACTAACCCTAACCCTTTCCCTAACCCTAGGCCTAACCCTATCACTAAGCCTAGCACTAACCCTTATTTAGTCCTATTCTCACCCTAAACCTAGCCTTAAGCCTAACTCTAACACTTGTCCTATCCCTAATTCTATCTTTAGCCCTAGCCCAACTCTGATATAAACCTAACTCTAAATTTCAACCTAACTATAAATTTAACCATTACCACAATTCTAAATCAATCCCTAACACTAGCCCTAAAAATAATGCTATTCCTAAAGATTGCCTTACCCTAGCCCTAGTCTTAAAACAAAACCAAGCCATATCCCTAACCCTAAATCTTAATCTAAACCAAACCATAAATTTACACCTATCCCTAACCTTTAATCTAAAAATAACCCTTACCCTGACACTAATCCTAGCTTTAAACATCACCCTAACCTTAAATTAACCCTAACACCAGACCTAGCATTAACCCTATCCCTAAAACTAGCTCTAATAAAAACCCTAGTTCATGTATTAGTCATTGTCATAACCCTAGACCTTACCCTAACAAAAATCCTACCCCTAATTCTAACCATAACCCAGGTTGAACCCTAATCTTAACACTAACACTAGCCCTAACCCTAATCCTAACAGTAGCCCTAAACCTAGTCCTAACCCAAGCCCTTACCCTAAGCCAAACAATAAAACAAATGCTAACCCTAGTCCTAACCTTAATCCTTATCTGAACTTGAACACTAACGGTATTACTAGTCCTAACCCTAGTACTCATTCTAGTTCTATCCCTAATGCTGAGACTTGTCTGATCTTTACAGTAACCCTACGTCTAAAGCTGACCCTAACCCTGAACAAAACCCTAACACTAGCCCTACCAGTAAGACTATACCAATACCTAAACCTAACGTACATGTAGACCCAAAACTAATCCAAAATATAGCTATAATTCTTGCCCTAGACCTTAACAAAATTCTAGCTCTAGCTCTAACAATAACACCTAACATAAACTAAACACTTATCCTACCCATAGACCTAATGCTAGTCCTAATTCTGGCTCTAACTCTAACCCTAATCCTATCCAGAACACTGACACTGACCCTAACATTAACCTATCTTTAAACCTGACACTAACCCAAAACCTAGTCCTAACACTAGACCTAGCCACAACCCTAACCCTAATGCTAGCCCTAAATATAAACTTAGCACTAAACCATTTCCCTATTTTAACACTAACAGTAGCCCTAACCATAATCATAGTGCTAACCCTAATCCTAAACCTAACAAAAAACCTAGCCATATAATCCTAGGCCTAAAATTATTCCTAAGCATAACCCTAAACCTAAGCCTAGCCCTAACACTAACTCAAACATAACATTGGCCTCAGACCTAACCCTAGCTCAAAGCCAAACCCTTACCTTAAACCAACCATAATCCTACACCTAAAACTAACACCTTAAACCAAACCCTAGACCTATCCCTAAACCTAACTGTAATTTTACACTTAATCCAAACCATAACCTAGCCCTAACCCTAGCTCTAAATCTATTATACTAAAAATCATCCTAACCTAATGCTAACAATAATCCTATTGCTAAACCTAACCCATCCATTGCCCTAAAAAACTAAAACCTAAACCTAATCCTATCCATTACCCTAACACTAAGCCTAAACATAACACTAATTCAAGCCCTAAATCTAAACTTCTTCTGAAACCAAATGCTAATCCAGACACTAAACTAATAATACCTCTAACTCTAAACCTGACCCTTACCTTAAACATAGCTCCTACACTATAACCAGCCATAAACTAACCCTAAAACTATCCTTAATCATAACCATAGACTTGACATTAGCCCTAGTCCTAGTTCTAGCCCTGAACCTTACAGAAACACTAGCCCTAAACCTAGCTTTAATCCTAACCTAAACACTAACCCTAGCCATAATCCTAATTCTATCCCTCTCCCTAGCCATAAAGCTAGATATAAATTCACCCATTAAACTAAACTTAATCCTAACTAAAATGCTAATTATAAACCTAGCTCTACACCTAGGCCTGAACCTAACACTAACCCTAGCCCTAATTCTAGCCCTATTTTAGCTCCAACCCTAACCCTAACCTTAAACCTAGTTCTAAATCTTAATCTAACTCTTGTCCTAGACATTTCCCTAGTTCTAACCCTATCCCTAACTGTAACACTAAACCTAGCCTTAACCATAACGCTGGATCTAACCCTAAGTCTAAATATAACCCTAACCCAAGCCTAAACCTCACCCTAACACAAGTCCTAACCCTAACACTAATTCAAAATCTAGCTCTAACTCTAGCTCGAGCTCTAAAACAAACCAAGCCATAGCCCTAATCCTAACTCTAACCATAATCCATAGAAGTCAAGATGAAGTAAAACCTTAAAACATAAACTCTTCCTGAGAGTGAACATTGAACAGAGGAGGCCCAAACTGGGAAACATAATAATGCTAGATAAAAGATGAATTCTGACCGGTATCAGAAATTTGAACAAAACTAACTCTAACCTGAACATTAGTTCTTACCCTAGCCCTAGCCATAATCCTAAAACTGAGTCTTCCATGTTTATAGAGCTTGATAATAAAAGTCTTTGAGGTGTCTTGTTTATAGAGCTTGATGATAAAAAATTAGGGTGCCTAGTTAAGCAAGGTAAAAGATGAATCCTGCCAAGTATCAAAAATTCTGACCAATAATTGTGGAAGGTGTTTCAGTACATGCCTATTTCCCTTTTTTTCTCCAAAATTGTTTTTTCATGCTTCCATTTAAGATACTTTCACAAGGAGCAAACCAGAGCATGCCCACAGAGAAGTGATTAAGTGTGTGAAGATTCATGCAGCTTGCACCAACCCTGTTTGATTTCCAGCTCCATTTCCATTCACACCTATAGGTTATAGTGTAGTGAAAACTAAAAATTCAAACTGTTCCTGACACTGAACCATTGAACCTTGAATGCCCAAACTTGGGAAGCCTACTAAAGTTGGTCAAAGATTAATCATGTACAGTATCAAAGAAATCTCACCAAAAATTTCAAAGCTCTTTTAGTACATGTGTATTTTGCTTGCTCCTAAAGCACTCAGAGATAAAGTTGTTTTTTTGTACTTCAGCATAGGGATACTTCAGAGGAAACAAACCAGAGAATGCTTGCTGAGAACTGATTGAGTATGTGAAGTTTCAAAAAGCTAGCACAAACCCTGTTTGATTTACAGCTTTATTTCCATTCACCCCTATAGGGCAAAAAGAAGAAAAACATGAAAATTGAAACTGTTCCTGAGAGAAAACCCTTTTACATAGGAGGCCCACACATTTGGGGTACAGTAAAAAAGGAAAAGGTGGATCCTTCAAAGTATCATAGAAATAAAAAAAAAAAAAAAAAAAAAAACTAACTCTAACCTTGACACCAGGTCTAAACCCAGTCCTAAAACTAAGTCAAACCCTAAACCTAGTCTGTTTAGAGAACCTTTGATCATAGAAGTTTCAAAACTGGGGGGTCGAGTGGTGAAGCTTACAGATGAATCATGTGCAGTTTCAAAGAAATCTGACAAAATAATTGGGGGAGCTATTTCAGTACATGCATATTTTTTCTGTTTTCTCCTAAAGTGTTCTTACATAAATTTGCATTGCATGCTTCAGCTTATTATTAATTTCACAAGGAACAAGACAGAGTGTGCCCACAGAGAACTGACTGAGTGTGTGTAGTTTCAAGCAGCTAGCACCAACCATGTTTGATTTCGTGCTCCATTTCTCTTCAACAAAATAGTTCAAAATAAAGTGAAACTTTAAAATACAAACTGTCCCTGACAGCAAAACATTGATCTGAGTAGGCCCAAACCAGAAAACAGAGTGAAGCTAGGTAAAAGATGAATCCTGCCCAGTATCAAAGATACATAAACAAAACTGACTCTAACCTTAATACTAGGTTTAAATCTAGCCCTTATACTAACCATAATCTGTTTAGAGAACCTTTTATCATAAAAGTCCCAAATTAAGGGGGCCTAGTGGGGCAAGCTAACAGATGAATCTTGTGCAGTATCAAAGAAATCTGACCAAATAATTTGGGGAAGTAGTTCAGTACATGTATATATCTCTGTGTCTCCAACAGTACTTTTGAATAAATATGTTTTTGCATGCTTGAGCTTTGGTAAACTTTCACAAAGAAGAAACCAGAGCGCCCACATAAAACTGATTGAGTATGTGCAGTTTTAAGCAGCAAGCACCAACAATGTTTGATTTCAAGTTCCATTTCCATTTACCCATATATGTCAAAATGATGGAAACTTTAAAATACAAACCTTTGAAGGGATAAGGCCCAAACCTGGAAAAAATAGTAAGGCTAGGTAAAAGAAAATTATGCCAAGAATCAAATGAATTTGAACAAAACTCACTCTAACACTAGATATAACCCAATCTTAATTCTAAACTCTTTAGAGTACCTATGATCCCAATCTTGGGGAGCCTAGAGGCACAACTTAACAGATGAATCATGTGCTGTATCAAAGAAATTTGATGAAAAATTGGGGGAGGTATTTTAATACATTCATATTTTCCTTTTTTTGATTTTCTTAGAGTGCTCATGGATAAATTGTTTTCCATGCTTCAGCTTAAGCTACTTTCACAATAAAAAACCAAACAGTGCCCACAGAGAGCTTATTGAGTGTGAGAAGTTCCATGCAGCTAGCATTAACCCTGTTTGATTTTCAGCTCCATTGGATTCACACTTATAGGCCATAATGAAGTGAAACCTAAAAATTCAAACTGTTCCTGATACTTAACCATTGAAATTTGAAAGCCCAAACTTGGAGAGCCTATTAAGGCTAGGTCAAGGAAGTATCCTGTACAGTATCAAATTAATCCAACCAAAAAAAATTGAATCTTTTTTAGTATATGGGTATTCTGCTTGCTCCTAAAGCACTCAGAGATAAAGCTGTTACTTTCTACTTCATCTTAGGGCTACTTCCATGGCAAACACCAAATTATGCTCAGTGAAAATTGATGGAGTGTGTGAAGTTTCAAGCAGGTAGCCCAAACCCTGTTTGGTTTTCAGCTTCATTTCCATTCACTTGCACAAGGAAAAAAGAAGAGAAACATGAAAATTGAAACTGTTCCTGAAGGCAAACCCTATATGTAGGAGGCCCAAACATTTGGAGTGTAGTCAAAATAGAAAAAAAAATGAATCCTGCACAGTATCACAGAATTTTGAAAACAAAACTAACTCTTACCTTAACACTAGCTTTAATCCTAGTCCTAACACTAACCCTAACACTAACCTTAACCTGTTTAGAGTCTCTTTGATCCTAGAAGTCCCACACTTTGGGAGCCAAGATGTGTAGGCTAACATATGAATTTTTCACAATATCAAAGAAATCTGACCAAATAATTGGGGAGGTAGTTCAGTATATGCATATTTTCCTGTTTTCTCCCAAAGTACTCTCACATAACTTTTCTTTGCATGCTTCAACTTAGGGCTACTTTTACAAGGAATAAACCAGAGAATGCTCATAAAAACTGATTGAGTATGTGAGGTTTGAAGTAGCTAGAACCAACACTGTTGAATCTCCAGCTTCATTTCCATTTACATGCATAGGTCAAAATGAAATGAAAACTTAAAATACAAACTGTTCAGGAGAGCAAACTCTTGACCCAAGATTCCCAAACCTAAAGAATATAGTAAGGCTAGGTAAAAGTTGAATCCTGCCCAGTATCAAAGAAATTTTAACAATAGTAAATCTAACAAAACACTAACTGTAACCCTAGCCCTAACCTAATACTAAATCTAATCTAACCTGTTTAGAAAATCATTGATCAAAGTAGTCTCCAAATAACGGAGCCCAGTAGGGCAAGCTAACAGATGAATCATGTGCAGTATCAAATAAATCTTACCAAATATTTGGGGAAGGTACTTAAGTATGTGCATATTTCCCTGTTTTCTCCTAATGTGCCCTTGGATAAATTATTTTTTCATGTTTCAGTTTAAGGTACTTTCACAAGGAATAACAAGAGAGTGCCCAAATAGAGCTGATTGAGTGTGTGAATTTTCAAGCAGCTAGTAGTAACTCTGTTTGATTTCCAGCTCCATTTTCATTCACGACTATAGGCCATAATAAAGTGAAAACTAAAAATTCAAACTGTTCCTGGCAGTGAAATGGCAAACATTGAAACCCCAAACTTGAAGATTCTATTAAGACTAGGAAAAGGATGAATCCTGTACAATATCAAAGTAATCCATGCAAAAAAATTTAAGCTTGCTTCTAAATTGCTCAGAGATAAAGGTGTTTCTTTCTCATTCACGAGAAACAAATGAGAGAATGTACACTGAGAACTGATGGAGTGTGTGAAGTTTCAAGCAGCTAGCACAAACCCTGTTTGAGTCTAACTCCATTTTCATTCACCCCTACAGGGCAAAATATACTGAAACGTGAAAATTAAAACTGCTCCTGAGAGCAAACACTTTTACTACGAGGCCCAAACATGGGGAACATACTAAGAATAGGAAAAAAGTAAATGCTTCCCATTATCCTAAAGGTTGAAAAAACTAACTCTAACCCTAACACTAGTTCTAACTCTAACTCTCACCATAACCTGAAGCCTAACCTGTTAATAGAACCTTTGATCATAAAAGTTTTATACTTGGGGAGACTAGTGGGGAAAGCTTTCATATGAATAGTGCACAGTATCAAATAAATCTGACCAAATAATTAGGGGAGGTATTTCAGTAACTGCATATTGCCTTGTTTTCTCCTAAAGTGCTCTTCGATAAACTTCTTTTGCATGCTTCAGCTTATCTATTACTACTTTTACAAGGAAAAAACCAGAGAGTACCCACAGACAACTTATGATTATGTAAAGTTTCAACCAGCTAGCACCAACCCTCTGATTTCCAGCTCCATTCTCATTTACCCAAATAGGTCAACATAAAGTGAGACATTAAAAACAAACTATTCCCAACAGCAAACCATTGAACTGAGAAGGCCCCAAACTGGGGCACATAGTAAGGCTAGGTAAAAGATAAATCTTCCCAGTATCAATGAAATTAGAACAAAACGAACTGTAACCCTAACCACTAGCTCTAAAGCTAGCCCTAACCCTAACTGTAACACTAACCCTTAACAATTTAGAGAACAATTAATCTTAGAAGTGTCAACATTGGGGAGCCTAGTGGAGAAAGTTAAAAGATGAATACTGTGTAGTATCAAAGAAATCTGATCAAATTGTTGGGAGACTTATTTCTGTACATACATGTTTCTCTGTTTTCTTCTTAAGGGCTCTTGGATACAGTTTCTTTTGCAGGCTTCATCTTTGGCCTACCTTCAAAAGAAAGAAACCAGAGAGTGCCCAATGAGAACTGATTGTGTGAAGTTTCAAGCACCTCCTGCCAACCCTGTTTGATTTCCAGCTCAATTTAATTCAGATCAATAAGCCATAATGAAGGGAAACCTTAAAATACAAACTGTTCCTGACAGCGAACCATTGAATTGACAAGGCCCAAACCTGTGGAGCATAGTAAGGCCAAGTAAAAGATGAATACTGCCAAGTATCATAAAAATTTGAAGAAAAGTAGTCCTGCATGGGTGCTCTCAGCACAATGGAAGGCTAGGCTGTGGAGTTTCTCTGGGCACAGACAGCAGTCTCAGCCACACAGGCACTCTCTGCACACACAGAAGGCAGCACAGAACAGAGAGGTTTGCTTGCGGGTCAGCAGACCAATCTCTGGACACAGCACAAGTTTACTCCAGAACCAACCACCTCACCAAACACCATATATGGGTAATAGATGAAATTCATCTTGCAAAACCTTACACACCGTCTATCAGTGGGCGTGGCTACTAGCTTGGTTCTGTAGCTTATCAGGTAACCAGTTTCCAACTACCCTACCTCCACCTGTGATAACTCAAAATGTTTCTCACATGTTTTTGTGGTGTAGCTATCAATGCAGAACAGCAAGTGTACAGGCACCTGGTTTCCATTCAGAGACTAAGAGTAAGGAGTCTTTAGCCCTCTCACACTGGCTACCTCCACCCACCTGAGCACAGAGACTCAAGCGAGGTATAGACAATTTCACCTACTGCAAGAAAAAAAAACAGAGATTTGAAAGACTATTTTATCTTTCTTATATTTCTTTTCTTGCTCTTCTCATCCATTCTTTTCTACCCTTACCCCTCTTGTCCTCAGAGAAACCAAGAACTGTTCATGAAATTGCACTTTAAGAACTGAATCACTAGAATTGTATAATATACAGGAATTGCATAGGCCCCACCTCATCACCTCTTTATTTGCTATTATTTTCTTTTTTCCTCTCTTTCTTTCTTTCCTTGTTATTTTTCTTTATTTTTCTTTCTCTATCCCACTTTCAGCCCTCTAACTTTTACTATTTATACATAGGGTAATTTTATGAATACAGATAAAGAGTTTGAATTTATACCTTCTTCCATAAATTCCCCCTGTCTATTTATTAGTGATCTCCTCCAATGTTGCTAAGTTAGATTAATCACATATCCTTATTCATTTCCCTCTTAACATAGTATCCTACTCCTGACTTTCAGTTCTCTATATACCACCAGAAATGGTATACCTTTTATGAAACTAATGACTATATTCTAAATAATACTTGAAGCCAACATCTGTAGACACAGTGTTTAAATATAAATGTATTTATAATGATTAGGCTTAGGCTTTGGGTTAGGCTTAGATTTACAGTTAAATTTTGATCTATGTTTAGGACTAGGGCTAAAGATAGGGCAAGGTTTAGGACTCAGGTTTTGGTTAAGTTTAGGATTTTGGTAAGTGATAGGGTTAGAACTAGTAATAGGGCCAGTATGAGAGCTATAGTTCATCTTAGGGCTAGGATTAGGGCTAGGATTAAGGTTAGGATTAGGGTTAGTGTTAAAAATAGGAATAAATTAGAGCTAGTTTTAGTGTTAGATTTAGGCCTTGGGTTAGGTTTAGAGTTAGGATTATGATTAGGGTAAGGTATTGGGTTATAGCTAGGTTGAAGGCTAGGAAAACGGTTAGTATTAGGGTTAGGACTAGGGTTATTTTTATGGTTATGATTAAAGCTAGGTTTAGGGCTAGGATGAGGGCTAATGTTTCTGTTAGGGTTAGGGCTAGTGTTAGGGCTAGGGCTAATGTCAGGTCTAGGGTTACAGTTAGAGATAGATTTTGTGTTAAGTTTATGGCTTGGTCCAATGTAGGGGTTAGGTTTATACTGAGTGTCAGTTTTAGAGCTAGGGTTATTATTAGGGTAAGTATCAAGGTGAGGGTTTGTGTTAAGTTAGGGTTTAGATTTAGGGCTTAAATTATCATTAGGGTTTTGGGTTAAGGTAATGACAGGGTTAAGTTTAGGGTTTAATTGTGGTTCAGTGTAATGGATAGGGTTAGGGTTAGGCCTAGGGTTAACATAAGGGTGATCATTTGGGTAATGGATAGGGTTAGACCTAAGATTAGGGGTAGGGTTATATAAAGGATTAGGGCTTTTGAGGGGTTAGGGTTAGGGTTTAGGTGTGGTTTAGTGTAATGAATAGGTTTAGGGTTAGGCCTAGGGTTAGCATATTGGGTTATCATTAGGGTAATGGATAGGGTTATACATAAGATTAGGGGTAGGGTTATGTATAGGATTAAGGCTTTGTTTGGATTAGGGTTAAATTTACATTAACGGTTAAAACTTGGTTTAGCAACTGGGGATATGTCTCAAGAAGTAGCGTGCTTTTCTGGAATGTGCTGGGCTCTTGGTTAGATCCTCAGCACCACCTATCAATAAAATAAAGATGATTTTTCCACCGAAACTAAAAAAATAAATATTAAAAAACTAGGTTTAGGACTCGGATTAAGGCTAGGTTTTGGGTTAGATTAGGGCTAGGGTTATGGCTATGGCTAATGTACAAAGTAGCCTTATGATTAGAGCTAGTGATAGAATCAGGGTTAGGCCTATGTCTAGTGTTAGATTTAAGTTTATGGTTACAATGATATTTAGAGCTAGGTTTAATGTTAGGGTCAGAGTCAGGGTCTTGATTAGTTTTCAGGTTAGGGTTAGCACTAGAATTACAGATAAAATTAGGGTTAGGTGTAGGGTTAGTGTTTGGTTTAGGTTTAGTATTAGTGTTAGAAATATGATTCTGTTTTGTTTCAGGGCTAGGCATAGAGTTAGGGCTAGTTTTAGGATTAATCTTAGGAATAGGGCTAGTGTTAGTGTGAAGTTTTGGCTTAGGTTTAGGGTTAGATTTAGAGTTAGGTTTAGATCTAGGCTTTGAGCTAGGGCTAAGGATAGGGCTAGAATTAGGGCTAAGTTTAGGACTAGGTTTAGGGTAATGGTAAGAGATAGGTTTAGAATTAGGTATAAGGGTAGCGCGAGAGTTTGAATTAGTCTTAGGGCTAGGGTTAGGTTTGGATTAGGGATAGGGCTAACTTAGGGCTGGAATTCGGACTAGGGTTAGCGTTACGGTTAGGCCTAAGTTTAGGGCTAGGGAAAGTGCAGGGTTAGGGTTAGGGTTAGGTTTAGGGTAAGGGATGGGATTATAAATACTTTTACGACTTGGGTGAGGATTAGAATTAGGGTTATTGTTAGGGTTAGGTTTATGATTAAGGCAAGGTTTATGGCTAGTATGTGGTCTATGTTTTATGTTAGGATTAGTACTATGATTAGAGCTAGGGCTAATGTCAGTTCTAGGGTTACAGTTAGGGAGAGTTTTAAGGTTAGGGTAATATCTAGGTCTATTGTAAGGGTCAGGTTTCTTGTTAGGGTCAGGTTTAGAGCTATGGGTATTATTAGGGTCAGAGTCAGGATTAGGATTTTTATTAGATTAGGATTTAGGGTTAAGGCTCAAGTAATTATTATGGTTAGGGATAGGTTAATGATAGTTGTAGGTTTAGAGTTAAGGTTAGGTGTAGGGTAATGGATAGAGTTAAGTTAAAAATAGGATTAGGGTTTAGCCTGGGGTTACCAGAAAAATTAGTGTTATCATTAGGGTAATGGATATGGTTAGATCTAGTGATAGGGCTAGTGTTATGCTTACGATTAGGTGTAGGGTTAGGCCTAGGTTTAGGGTTAGGGTTAAGTTTTGGGTTATGGTTAACTTTAGTGTTAAAGCTAGGGTAGGACTTGGGTTATGGCTAGGTTTGGTAATACGTTAGGGCTATGGCAAATGTAAGAACTTTGTTATGATTAGGGCTAGTTTTAGTGTTAATGTTAGAGCTAAGTATAGTTTTAGGGTTAGGTTTAAGGCTAGGGTGATGTTTAGAGCTAGGGTTAGTGTTAGTGTCAGGGTCAGTGTTTAGTTTACGGTTATGGTTAATGGGAAATCCAGAATTAGGACTAGGGTTAAGACTAGGGGAATGGTTAGTTTTGGGTTTTAGGCTAAGGGTTATTATCAGGGCTAGGGCTAGCTTTTTCTTTAGGTCTAGGGTTAGAGTTATGGATAGATAAGATTTAGGTTTAGGTCTAGGGATAGTTTTAGGGTTAGATTTAGGTAAAAGGTTAAAAGTATGGCTAGTGTTAGGGTTCAGTTTAGGGTTACGTTCAGGTTTAAACCTATGACTAGTGTTAGGGACAGAATAAGGGTCAGGGTTAGGGTTAAAGTTTAAGTAATGGTTAGAGCTAAAATGAGAACTAGGGTTAGGACTACTAATAGGGTTAGTGATTGTGTTAGGTTAAGGAATAGAATTAGGATTGAGATTAGCATTAGGTTCAGGGTGTGGCATTTGTTAAGGGATAGGGTTAGAGCTAAAATTAGGGCTAGGCTTACGGTTAAAGTTAGGTTTAGGTCTCAGATTAGGACTATTTTCTGTTAGGGTTATGGCAAGGTTTAGAGCAATAGACAATGTAAGAACTATGCTTTTTTAGGGTGAGTTTTAGGGTTATGGTTAGGGGTTAAATCTCTAGTGTTAGGAATAGGTTTAAGGTTAGGGTGAAATTATAGATAGTGTTAGTGTTAGGTTAATATTCAGGATCAGGTTTAGTTTTAGCATTAGGGTTAGGACTCAAATTAAGGCTAGGGTTACTGTTAGGGTTTGGCTTAAGGTTAGGGTGGTGTTCAGAGCTAGGGTGAGTGTTGGGATATGAGTCAGAGTTAGGGTTAGCATTAAGGTTAAGATTAGGACTCGAATTAGGGCTAGGGTTAAGTGTAGGTTTAGTGTTATAATTTGGTTTAAGTTAAGGTTTATGGTAAGGGGTATTGCTCAGTTTTGTTTTCTGCAAGGGTTAGTGTTAGGGCTAGTTTTATGATTAGCGTTAGGACTAAAGCTAGTGTTAATGTTAGACTTAGGCTAAGGTTAGGGTTAGATTTAGAGTTAGGTTTATATCTAGGTTTAGGACTAGGAATAAGGATTTGGCAATGGTTATGGCTAGGTTTAGGGCTAGAGTTAGGGCTGGGTTTATAATTATGATAATAAATAGGATTAGAAGAAGGGATAGGGCTAGTGTGAGGATTAGAGTTAGTCTTACGGCTAGGGTTAGGGTTAGGGTTAGGGCAAAGGGTTAAATTAGGGCTAGAATTAGGGCTAGGGTTAGTGTTCACCTTAGGCCTAAATTTAGGGTTTGGGTTAGGGTTAAGTTTAGGGTAAGGAATAGTATTAAAGCTAGGTTTAGAGATAATGTGAAGTTTAGAATTAGGGTTAGGGCTATGGTCAGGGTTAGAGTAATGATTAAGGCTAGTTTTGGGGCTAGGATGAAGGCTATGGTTTATTTTAGTGTAAAGGCTAAGATTAGGGCTAGGGCTATTATCAGAACTAGGGTTATTGTTAAAGAAGTTTTAGGGTTAGGTTTATGGCTAATGTAATGTAAATGTTAGGTTTAGGGTTAGCATCAGGTTTAGAGCTAGTGTCAAGTTCTGGGTTATAAGTTTGGGATAGGTTAGGGTTTAAAGTTAGAACTCAACTTAGCATTATGGTTAGTTTTAGTGTAATTGTAGGTTGAGGTTTAGGGTTTAGGTTGGGTTTAGAATAATGCATAGGTTTAGGCTTAGGCTTAGGCTTAGAATTAGTTCTAGAGTTATGGTTATGGCAGTGGATAGGGTTTGAGATAGGGATAGGGCTAGGGTTATGGTTTTGATTATCTCTATGTTTAAGATTAGGGTTAGGGTTAAAGCTTGGGTAAGAACTTGGATTAGGGCTAGGTTGTAGGTTAAGTAATGTAAGGGTTAGGGTAATGGCTAATGTAAGTACCAGGGTTACAATGAGGGTTAAATTTAGGGTTAGGGTTAGTAGTAGGTCTAGTGGAAGGTTTAGGGTTAGGATTAGTGTAAGGGTGATGTTTAGATTAGGGTTAGTATTATGGTCAGAGTCAGCATCAGGGTTAGTTCTAGTTTTCAGCTTAAAACTAGAATTAGAGTTAAGGTTAGGGTTAGAGTTAAGGGTTTGTTTAGGTTAAGGGTTAGCTTTAGGGCTATGGCTTGGTTTTGTTTTAGGGGTAGTGTTAAAATTAGATTTAGAGTTTGGTTTTGGTTAGGGTAAGGCTTAGGGTTAAGGTTTGATTTAGAGTAAAAATGAGATATAGGTTAGGGCTAGAGCTCATGATAAAGCTAGGTTTAGGGCTAGGATAAGGGCTGGGGTTTGTGTTAGGTTTAGGGCTAGGATTAAGGCTATGGATAATGGCAGGTC